>NC_034410.1:95161291-95519178 GCF_002078875.1 Numida meleagris
AGGGGAGAGGGGAGAGGGGAGAGGAGAGGAAAAAAACAACAACAACAAAAAAGGAAACTAAATAGAACTGGGTAAAGTTCCATAAAGAAATGAAGGAGGGGGAGGTTCAGGTTGGATACTAGGAAGACTTTCTCCTCAGAAGAGTGGTGAGGCATTGAAACAGGCTGCCCAGGGAGGTGGTGGAGTCACTGTCCCTGGAGGTGTTCAAGGGATGTGTGGATGTGGCACTGAGGGGCATGGTTAGTGGACAATATTGGTGGTAAGTGGATGGTTGAGTAAATGATCTTAGAGGTCTTTTCCAACTTTAATGATTCTATGATTGTATGAAATATTTCTAACTTCTGCTTTGGCTAGCCAAGCAGCCTACCTTGTGTAACCGGAAGCAATGGTGGTTGTGCCAGCATCCATCCCTAAAGGTGAAGGCCTGAATCCTTTTCATTTCCATAAAGAGCAGACCTGTATGGGAAAACAGATGTACCCACAGTCTCCCGTGTCCCAGTGAGGAGTAACTCACAAGCTGTGTAGCCACATTCCTGCATTGGGAGGCTTCGTACTAGAACAGTTGAGGGTTAGGCTGCTGCCAAATGCTGTTTTGATAATGTTGGTTCACCAACATGCTAAATCCAGGTTAGCACCCTTAGTATCAGACTATATGTGCCATGGCTTCCTGACACATATGATGCAGTATAATCATGTGCTGCCCAACCATGGTGCAGTGTTTGAGTTAACTCCATTGCTGGCTGGTCGGTGTCTGTCAGCAGGGCAGTTGCTATGAGAAGAGCCCAGACAGGCTCTTTATTGTCAGATGGTGATTTTAGTGTGCTCACTATCATTTTCCTGATGGAGTGTAATTTTAATTGAGATGAAAGTGTCCATTTCCCCTAGCATATGGCTAGAGCTAGCATGCATGTTTTCTTATCTACAAGCTTAGTATCAGTAGAGCATACAGCATCATTTTATAAGGTGAGAGGGCTTGCACTGAGCAGCCAGTGCGATCACTCAGCCATATGGCTTTCAGCATGCACGGATGCACCTCTCACTGAGAAGCTGCAACATCTAATGCTGCACCACTGACCCTGTAAAACCCACATTGCTGGACTGCAAAGCCAAAGGGGGCCAAAGTGGCCAGAGGAGCAGCTCTGCAGCAGCCAGCCAAGCCCTGCACATCAGGTTTCTCCAGACAGAAAGCCACCAGCTCATCGGCTTTTTTAGAGAGCTGTCAAGTTTGCAGCTGGAAGCAAACTGGAAAGCACTTACAATCCTAACCCAATTGTTGGAAAATAAACAGCTCCTACACATTTAGCTGTTGCCGTAAACCCTGCTGAAAGGGTATGCAAACATGTTAATGCTTTTCTATTTGGCTTATATGGCTTCTTCACCAAGTAAAGCCAACTAGGGCAAGCTTGGCTCAGCGTATGAAAGACTCAGAGACTGGTAATACAATTACACGTGTACGCATATGCGCGGCGCATGAGATAAGCTGTAACATTCTCAGGGCTTTGAGGACAAAACTAGTTTTTTTTTTTTCCTCTGAGAGTTTCTTGCTGTCTAGGGTTAAATGTAGGTCAAGCTGTCTGAGCCATGTCTGTGGCACACAGAGTGGGATTAAATCGGAATTTTCCACTCAACTCTACTGTCAATCACTGTAATGTCTGCAAATGTTAAATTAATCTGGAGTGATCTGGCGTTGGCATTGAAGGGGAGCTTCTTGGGCTCAAGGGTGGCACTTTGGCCTCCATGGAAGAATTGCCTTCTTTCTCCAGGCAAGGGGTGGCTGCTTTCTGATGGCTTTTTTAAAACCCTGGAACAACCAGCGAAACCCAGAGAGGTGATAGCTCTGTACAAGGCAGAGGCGCACGGATGGTGGAAGGAGCAGGGAGACAGCACACCTGGCTGTGAGAGGGACCAAGAGCGGTGGAGGTGGGGAGGTGGTTCTGCACTGAGCGCTGCCACATTCTACTCCATGCATCTTTAAAGCAGTGTTAGCTCCTCCGTGCAAAGTGGTCTGTAGCAGAAGCCATTACCGAGTACAGAGTGTTTTGCAGTAAGGATCTGCTGCTGTACACATGTTAAGGCTCCAGGCACAGTCCATAAATCCGCCGGCATCCGGCACGTTGCCTTCAGCTCAGTGTGTGTCCGACACTGCTGCACATCCCGGAGTCCTTCCAACTTAATTAATATCTGAGGGTGATTTGCAGCACCCAGGGTAAGCAGAAGCAGGCAGTTAACCAGGACTAAGTACAGCAGGTGATTTCTCAAATGCTGAGGAACATTCTGGGGGTAATTAATATTGTAGACTGTATGGGGCACTGAGAAACGTAACTCGTTGCTTTTACCACGTGGAAGAGAATGGGCTAGCTCAGCTCTAAGTGCTGCTCTCAGGAGTAATCATTTCACACTTGGTCTGGAAAAAAAAATGTAGAAAACAAGCCAAAAAAAGAAAAACATCCACCAAGTTTTTATACTTACTCAGTGCTGGAGTTGTGTGGAAGTGGCACAATGCACATGGAACAAAAGCCGGGCATCGCTGCAGCAGAAGCAGGCGATGAGAACAGGATTCAGCAGCGAGGTTTTTAAAATGTGCATTTTAATTAGAACTCATTTAAAGCACGACCGATCAAAACAGTGATAATGAGAGAAGCCTAATTAATTTTTGTCTAAGCAACCAAGCCTCATTATAGAGTGGTCTTGGGGAAGAAAGGGGTTTGGAGTGGTACAACCAGGGTGTTTGTAATAAGAGGCAATACTGTGGGGAGCCTGGAAGCCAGACCGAAAGGTTTCACAGGACTGCAGCAGCCACTGTATTAATCTTTAAACAGGAAAAGTAACCCTACTGAGATGAGACATCCCATTTATATCCGAGTTCTGAGCTGCAACCATTGGCAAAGATATTAAAACACAATCAAACAGAATGGCATATTATAAAACAAATATAAATACAATTAAAACCAGATTAAGTAAAAGATGAAAGCAGTCTCAAAAAAGCAGTTTCCAGGGAGTTCAGGGCACAGACAGCAGAGGAGGAGCAGACGCTCGGAGGTCTGGAGCACTTCTAAGCACCCAGGCCCTAGCTACTTCCTAAGCACCAAGGAAGAATTAAAATGCTGTAGAGGGGGAGATGCTGAGTCTGGGTGGCTGAAGGGAAAGAGAACTGTTAGACTTTTAAAGGGCAGCAACAAAAAGTGCAGCAGCATTTAAATAAGGAAGCCATTTGAAGACAACAGCAGATAGGGCTCCTGTCCGAAGGCGGCGCGAGGGCTGCTCCTGAAGGAGGGTGTCAGAAGTGGGCTGGGGATGCGTGGCTCCCTCAGCAGCCTCTCCTCCACACGCTCTGCCGGAGTCAAAGAAGCCCAAGCAAGGGGCCAGAATAGACATGAGGGCTCCTACAGCAGAGGGATCAGCAAGCACATACATAGGTATAAAACACAGCACAAGACAAGGATTACGTTAATAGTCATGCTACGTAAAGCATCACTTGATACTTCAACATAAATAAACTGCTCGCTTCTTGTGTTGTTAAGCTTTCTAATAGCAAAGTGAGAGGCACCACCCATGGACAGTGTGATTTACCTTCTATTACCAAGGATACGTGCTTTTCCCCTCCAAAAAAACATATCCTGTATGTTTGCTTCTTAATCAGTTTCTTCAGCTTTGTGGTTTGGGCACGGCCCACCACTTTCTGGGCCAGCGCTGCCCTGCCAGGAGCAGCCACAACACTGGGTGCCCCAAACCAATCAAGGCGGTGTTCTCAGCCTGTGTTTCAAGGACCGAATCCACCCTCCGACTCTCTAATGACCAGCTACGAGCTTGCCAGCAGAAAAGCAAGGACACAGAAGGACAAGCATTTATTTTACAGAACGTCACCCCGGCATTTCACCCCCTCTTCTTTTTCCCAGCTTCACAAAGAAATTCAACAGGAGACAAATGCATTTCATGGTTTTTAATAATTTTGTGCTATGGTTTAACCACAGCATATTAAGAACAAGCATAAAATCTGTATTTAAAACTAACAACAGCACTTAGAGCAACATCTTCCTTTAAAAGTATTGCAATAACAGACCTTAGGTCTAAAAACTAGGACATCACCATTTGCTCAATTAAAAGAGTCAGATACACAACAGTTGAAATCTTTTCCTGTATATAACTGGGAGTTACGGTGGAAAATAAGCAACAAATTAATTGTGTTAAAAGGAAAATAAGGTAAAAAAAAAAAAAAAAAACAACCAAACCTAAAGCAAGCCAGGTTTGTCATAGCGTCACAGGAACAACTATTGAGAAATCCCAATACAGTTGTAAAAAAAAAGTACTGGTTTTTAATAGAATTGTTTTTACAACAATAAAATTTAAAAGAAAGATTAAATATTGTTGATAGTGCTGTACATATTTCAGAATAACTTGAAACAAAATGGACAAAAATAAGAGACATTGAAAATGTGATCTCGAAAGCCACAATGTTGGAAATACAAAAAAATCCATACAGCAATAAAGCATTTTACACTGTAAAATAACTAGCAAGAAGCAACAAAGAGAGGGTCCACACTCTAAAACCAGGCATTGGGTGGTTAGTTTTAAGTAAAACAGCCTGACCGATGTGCATACCGTCATGAAATGCTCTGAGCACAGCAGCATTGGGCAGTTGATAGCTATAAAGATAAAATCCCTAACAACGCTTACATAGCCTTGGTACTGCAAGTAGAAAAGGTTGTTAAATGATATTAAGGTGATTTTATTATTATTATTTTTGCTGTCCAGGCTCTACGATGCCTGAGGCTCTCCTAACTTCTGCTTATACTTCTTCTAACATCCTGGCTGCCTCCTGTGCTTTGTGGGAAATGGCAAAGTGTGAACACGGCTGTGAAGACACTCAGTAGAGTCTGCTCTTGCCACTGCAGCTTCAAAGCAAATAAGTGCCTCTGGAAGGAGACGTGCTCCTGTTTGGTCCACTCAATACACAAGTTTTGTTACGACAAATCACACCTTAGGTTCTTCCAGCACAAGGTTTGCTCTGTAAAGTCTCCTGCTAGTCAAGGCCTGGGTTGTTTGCTTTTCTTCCTTCATGCGCAGAAGTTGTTCTGCAGTGCAAACAGAGACGTGACACGGCCAGGCAAGACACACTTCCAGAACAACTGCTCTATGCCCTGGCAAACAATAAATGAGTTAACAAACGACAGTCGTAAAATATGCATACTTCACTATGGTACATGCTTACTGATAAAATAGCTCAGTAGAGAGAGGGATGAAGACAAACTACCTGCACAGGCTTGACGATGTGGAACTGGCCATAAAACTTACGGATTTCTTTAAAACAAAGAACAGAACAGCCACGCTCAACATTCAGACACGGGACGCCCATGGGGGGTTTTAAAAAGATATTTACAGACAAATGTGTAGCTGGAGTTTCAGGTCGGCAGAGAAGCCACAAGGGGTGGCCAAGGGCCACGCTCCGAGCCATGGCCATGAGCGCTGCAGGTGGGAGCCAGGGGCTGCTCAGCCCACAGGGCTTCACCACGGCCTTCACCGGGCCCCGGGTACGGCCCCCAGGCGATCTCACAGCACTGGGCTACCACCTGAAAACCGAACAAAAACACCGCCTCGACGACATCCCGACACGTCGCTACGTTACATCTGTGGTTAAAGCCTGACAAGTATAAAAAGTTACGTACAGACAGGGGTATCTATGAGAGATCAGCCGGCACCCATCAGCGAGAGGACTGGTCTGTCTCGGACCGACAAACTTGTACATCACCTACCGTCCTGGGATAGTTAGAACAAACAGCTTAGAAAAATAAGTAGAGTATCTGCAATTCTCTAAAGTAGAACTTCACGTTTAGTTTTCCTGAGGTATTTGCTTCACTGAACAAGCCACGCCGAGAGTGCGTGGGGCACGGGGATGTGCGGGGGGACCCAAGCAGCCGGGCAGGCCTGTCCCTGGCCAGCAGCACCCTACCAGCTGAAACGCACGGCACAAAGGGCTCCCTACACCGCGTTGGCTCCAACCAGGCTGGGGCCTTCCTCCCGCCATATTACGTATCGACCTAGGCTCAGCTGTTGCTGTCAGCACTCGGCATGAGGAAAGCAGGGCCTCAAGGCCTGCGCTCCACTGGGCACACAGCACGGCTTTCCATGCCCGCCCTTCAGGCTGGCAGCCCTGCAGCCACGCGGGCGCTGAGGGGTCCCCAGCCACAGGCCGAGCCTTCAGACCACACGTGGCGGCGGGGAAGCAGCACAGCAGGGCCGGCTGGTTACACACAACTCTTGTTGGCCTCCTTTTCATTTTGCAGGGGTGGTCTAGATCGGTTCCCACTTGTCTGAGCTTCACTTCCCATCAAGGACGCAGACAAAAAAAAGATCTGAAAGGTTTTAGCCCATTTCTAGGTTGAAAAGAAACAAAAGCAACACCACAACTTAATCAAGGATAATAAATAATGTATCTATCTGCTGGAGTAGTAGTAACTAATACTGGTCCAACTCAGCAATAGCAAGGCAACAACCAAGACGAGAAGCATCTAGCTGCAAGGTTAAAGCTGTGGAGGTTTCGTTTGTTTTGTTTTGTTTTTCCTTTTTCTTAAAGTGACACATTTAAAAAAAAAAAAAAACATCTTCACAGCAAAGATGCATCCAACGACCAATTGCTATACACAGGCAAGTCAAAAAGGATTTGTTCAAACTTTTTCCCTTATGATATTATAGTGATATTTAATAGGAAAATAAAATACATAGACTTTTTGTCATTTGTATGCATTCATTTGCAAATCTTCTTACAAAAGAGGACCAAGCACAGAAGCTGGCATTCACAAAGTCTATGCCATTATTTTGTGTTAAAATTGGTATCATCTATACATTATCTTACAGTATTAACAACATCTATTTGTTTTTGTGTGTTTGTTGTTCTACCCATTGGGTAGGATATGTGCATAATATATTCAAGTTATACACAGCACCATACAAAAAAACAACCAACCAACCAACAAAATCAGAAAGAAAAAGACAGACGACCAAAAAAGCACCATTTTAAGTGAGGCACAACAAAGGTGGGGGCGCGAGGCCTGACCCAACGCCCCCTGGAGTCGGCAAGAGTCCTCCCACCAACGGCACTGGGCGTTGGGTCAGGCCCTCAAGTGCAAGGGGATCCCATCTGCTCAGACCTGAACATGAGGCACCTTAGTTGCTTACAAACTACCAACATGCAAACCTCCTCAAAATTATACCTAGCACGTACGTCGATAACTCATTAATAACCCTACCAGAGCAGACAGACAAGCACGAACCAAGGAGAGAAAGGAAGAAGAAACGAGACAGCTTCGTCACCAAGATCCTACACATCCCACACCGTCTCAGAAAGCTCACATACCAAATCAGGTAAAACAGCAGCAGCAGCAGCAGCAGCAGCAATGCAGCAAAGAAATGACAGAGTCATCTCCGGCAGTAAATCACACAGAGGGCGGCTGTTGGGGTGAAGGGGAAGTTTCTAGGTTATGAGTTTGTTTCTGTACTGTTGACCAACATAAAAATAAGCTCTGCCGGCGCTGAAGCAGAACCAGCGCTATCCAGTTGCTTTTGCTCAGTCTGCAAATGGGGAGAAAACAGCAAGGCAGAAGGAAAAGCCAGGAGAGTTTGCAACACGTCTCAGTACAAAATCACACTGTTTTTCCTTTGAAAGCAGGATGGCCCTGAAATGCGTTTAATGCCAATGGTTGTGACTCTTTCAAGGGAACACCAGCAGCCTCCTGCTCACCGGCACGGTAAGGGACTTCATCCAAACGGAGCTGCCTGCGACACAGGAAAGAGTTCGCTGGGAAGAGACAACGGGCTCCAGCGTTGCTCATGGAGGCTGAATTTCGTGGTGCAGCTCCTGCTAATCCCCAAGTGGAGCCATACCAATAAAACGACTTATTTTTGCTGGTGTGAGTGTGCCCAGTGCGGCTTTTGCCAGCACAGTGACAGCAAGCAGAGGTGAGCCAGAAGGTAACTTGCACCCCTGACTGATGAACACAGGCTGGTAAACTATTAAGTATAAAAAAATCTTACCAACCTTTTCAGCTGGGCCATTCTCAAAACTTTGAGCTTCAGTTTCCTAATATGGAATAGAGGAAATACAGAGAGCTTGGGCAGGAAACCTCTGTAAATCCAACATACCCTCACAAGGGATTTTTCCACGTTCTAAGGGACTTCAGCTGGTCTCCTATCTGGGGATTTAAGACAACTGACACATTTGGGGTAGTTTAGAAGAGCAGTTATAATCATGCTGGGTGGCAAGCAGGCAACACAGGACATTGATGCATAATTCAATTCTTCCTAACAGTATTTATCTAAAAACCAAAGATGTAATCAAAAGCCAACCTTCATCTGAACCCAGTACACTAATGCATCCCTTGGTTCTTAGCATCAGTGGAGTTTGAAATAGCATGCTTCTGAGATTTAAAGAATATATGAATTACATTTGCTTTGCGTACATCATCACATGAGGTCTACATTAGCGCTGTCCCAAAAGCATGAAGATTTCTCAAAGCCCGGTGTAAAAAAAGGAGAGCAGTTGGATGGAAGAATGGACTAGCACACCAGGGCACGGGCAAGGATCCACTCAGCAAAACTTCCCAACTGACAGAAACAGGGCACCACAGCTACAGGAGTGAGAAACAAATAGTCCTCGTGCCTCCCGCTGTTTGTGACAAACGACCTGCCATTGTTCCTGGGAGCACAATGCCAGTTAGCATTTCTGGGAGGTGATTATGGAATAATAACTAATACACAGAGAATGAATGAACAGGTCACAGGCACAATTTTGCATGCAGGTATGTATACACACATGTGCACATCAACACGACTCAGTGGTAACGACCAGAGAGAGCCTGGGGACAATCATAAATACCTTCAAACGTACCAGCAAGCATACAGTTTAACCTTGAAAAATAACAAAACAACAACAACAAAAAAGCAGAGAGAACAGTTTTAGAACATCAATTTCCACCTGCTTAAGTGTGCAGGGCTCAGAGTCAGCAGAACGCTAGCAGCCCATCTGCTCCAGAGCATCCCCATGCTCCAGCCAGTACCGGGGTGTCGGCCTGCAGGCCCAGCACCGCACCGCCTGGCAGGGCTGGGAGAGGCCGCCACGACGCAGCTTCCTCCTCCATCGCAAGGAAAGCACATTCCTCCCCAAACCTTTTTCCTATGGCTGAGCACCCTGCACATCCAGCCCTGCAGGATCACAGGAAAACACAGATGTATTTAGCACCAAGAAGGGACCCGTGCCAAACCGCTAAAGGGAAGAACTAACCTTTGTGGTAGACAGAGGAGAGGTCATCATGCTTTAATCCGTAATAAAAAAATAATTCTTTTAGCATGAAAATTTCTGAGCTGGGGACATCGGAGTGAATTTTGGGAAGATGGCTTATTCGGCAAAGATCAGGAGATGCAGCCAGAGTTCAGGCTAATAGGATTGATCAGACAGAACACTCCACGTGTGCATTATGTGTTTTCTGTGCATGGTAGAACACCAGTATGGAGTTGTAATCTACATAATTAACCCTATAAGGCTTACTGAAATCTTTAATAGCCTACACAGTTACATCTGAGTGGCCGCGGAACGCTGCTTTCTAATTCTGGATGTTTTCAAAGGGAATTCTCCACAAATGCTGCACAGAATTACCTGCATTCAGAGAATACCAATTTCTAAACCTGTAAGTATTAATAACACTATTCGTTATTTGTTTCTGGTGCAAAGGCACACTCCCTCTCACTACAACAACAAAAAAGGAGCACACACTTCTGCAATGTTACACTGTTGCTGGGATTCCCATCAAAGACCCTTAATATTTATTCAGAAATAGCGCATTTACTCCCGTCTGAGGCTCTCAAACAAAAGCAGCGGATGACAGCTCGCCTGCACCAAGCACCAGGCCATTACTATTCCTTACTGATGGGCACGCTGCCTGCATGCGAGCTTTGCACAGAAAAACACAACTAGAAGGCAAAGATGTAGGAGGAAATGCAACCGTTAGGTGAGCAAATATTAAGAGGTGTTTTTTTCCCCACTACTCTTTTCTACAGAACGGGTGAAACAGCTCACATTTTCCACACACAGAAAAACGTCTTCAATCAAGGAACTGAGACAACCATCATGCCCAAGAACATGAACGGAATACGCAGAAATTCACGGGCATACAGAGATGTCAAAGGATGGCAAAGGGCTGACTTCAAAGAAAGTATGTTCCCAAGAGGTTACTCTGAAGGCAACTCCAAGGCTCGCTCCTGTGAGATCTGCACACGGGGAGATGCTGGTGTTCAACTAGTCCAACCCCAGGGCCCCAACCAGGCGTGCTCAGACACAACCACGGAGTTCCAGCTGCTCTCGCCTAAAGGCTTCTTGGCTAAATAACCCTTATTGAGGCAACCGCAAAGGATCTGCGTAGGCACACGCACTGTCCGGCCAAAGCTCGCTTCCCAAGGACAGCAAAAGTCACCGAAGACCAAAATCAACACTGGTTGGTTTTGCCTTCTGCAAACGTTTCCTAAACTAGCATGAAACCAAATTAGCTTATGAAGAAAACAACCTGTGCTGAGGCCCACATGACACACACGCACACCCAAGACACGCACACTGTTTTGGCATTAAAACTCTGCATAGATCAAAGATTCGCCTCAGGTGCCCAGCCAGAAGCCATGCAGAAGTCCAGTCTCCGGCCGCAGGAGCCGGCACCCGGTGCACCCGGCGCTTGCACCTGGGCACCAAGCACAAGGCTTCAGGGGGTAGAAAAGGTGAAGAGTCGATGACGCGTACACACACACACATATATTAGAAACTATTCAAACTAAGACTCCATAGGTTCTTACTTTAAGTCCATTTCCAAAATGCATTTTAAGTGCAAGTTGTGCTTTTTTCATGTGCTTGTGCTGCCACCACCACCATTCACCAGCTGCCTTCCAGTGCCGCATTTGCTTCCACACAAAACCAGGTAGGGAAGAAGCGCCCCGCGCGCCATTTTACTAGCAGGCAAAACCTTCCCATTACTTTTAAGACCAGCGTGACAAAAGCCGGGCTTACGGACGCTTCGTTACTACACGAGTGACCTCCACCCATAAGCACAGTCCTGCTGGCGCCCACGGGATGACGTGCGCAGAGGAGGGCTCCCACCACAGCCTCCAGAGCCAAAGGCCAACACAACAACCCGCCTGCCAGCCCCCAGCACTGCTGCGGAGACCACGCGGGGGTCGCAGCCACCCAGGCCCATTCACTCCAATGGGATGGATCGCCAGGGCTGAACTTCAGTGTCTAAAAGATGCAATGGAGAGCGCAAAGCACAACAGAGTCTCACATATGTTAACAGCATTACAGGGGAAAAAACCCACCTTGGGTTTTAAACAATTTATTGCATAATGTCATGATATGTGACTAAATACACTTCAGGCTACAGTGAGAACAAAAATCTCTACAATCTTAAGTACTGGCGATACTGCATTATGAAAAGAATGGCAGCACTTCGTTAGAATCAATACAAATCAACACATCTGGGCTTTTGTTTTGCCTCTTATGAAACAAACAAGTCTAAACTGCAAAATAGCTAAACCCTAAGTGATGGAAAATGCTGGGATGTCACATTTGCCTTCTTCCATCCAAAAGTCTCCAAGACACTTCATTGATGCGCTGTTACTCGGATGCAAATTATTGCAAAGTCGACAAGTTAAGTGTCCCTGTATTTCTCGATTTGTGTAAGTCAAGAGATGTTAGGCTAAGTCCTGTCCCCTTTTCTAGCAAACCTGGGGGGAGGGGGGCAGACTCCTCCAGATCACTTCTGGGGCTCAATCGTTATTCCACAGGTGAAAAGACAACATATAGAAGAACTTCACATAAAACAGTTCCCTCATATATAATTTTTAAAACATTAAGATAGTGCAACTTTTTAAAACACATTTATCACAACACAAATTAATTCCTTGCATTCATCTAAGTTCTCAACTTTATACCTTGGCACACAAAACAGAAATTTTGATTCATATTTCAAAAAAAAAATGCACACCCTGGGAGAAAAAAAAAAGCAAACTGGCCAATTCTTCCCCCATTTAACTAGCAAAGCCTTTGTCTTTCTGCCATTCAGTGAGTACAAAATCGGCTGTACAAGCCTCATTTCTGTGCTAAGTTTATTTTTAGAATTAAATAATTGCAATAGTTTATTAAAAAAAAATAATATATTCCCCTCCCTCCCCCCCTCCCCCCGAAACACTGCTCATAGACAAACTGAATGGAAGTTTGTATTTCTTTCGATCTGCTTTGCATGCAATTCCCCTGAAAGGAATCAGAAACAAACAACTGGTTTGCACGTTTGGTTTTACTAAGTTAAGTTGTACCACGTGAAATGTTAACAACATTGTGCACCGGAGCACGGGGCTCTTCCTCCGCCGCCCTTCTTCAATCTCTTGTCTTCAGTCCAAACGCACCTCGGAGAGTGACTTAGACCAGGTTCCCTGGTTTCCGGTCTTGGCCTTTGCTGGGGACAATTGTGCTCTCTGAATTGTTCTGCTGAAACTGAAGTCTGCTCCCCCTCTGCGAGGAAGGAGGAGCGTTGCTGTGCTGGTGATGGAAAAACGAGGAGCCTGGGTAGTGCCCCATGACCTCGCTGTACGTCGGGGGTGGTCCTTCCATCCTTCCATTACTGCTATAGTTGGTTGCACTTATGCCCGAATTGCTGCTCGGTGGGCAGGGGCCCCCATTGTACATCGAAATGTCTATCAAGTCGCTATCAAAAATGGTTCTGTTGGGCGGTGCCCTGACAGATTCCCGGTTGAGCTCCATCTGCTGCTCTGGGTCCCGGAGCTGCAGGGTGCAGGGGCCTTGGTATGGCGGCGGTTCTTCCCCATCCGAGAGGGAAATGGTTGGAGGAAGGTCAATCTCATGCTGCATGTACGGGTAAGTGGGCTGGAAGCGACTGAAACGGTCCCGCTGCATAAAAGATGGGGCGGTAAACCTGTCCCTGGACCTTGGAGCGTACATAATCTGCAATGGGAAGAGAGAAAGACGTGACTCCACAGCTGAGCAAAGCACTGAGGGCTCTCCGTATTGATGAAAAACTAATAAAATGGAAAGCGTTTCTCTCTGTCACCTCATCAGAGGTTCAATCCTGCAGATAGTGTTGCATGCATGCTCCCACACGCGTGCATGGAAAAGCAGAGGTAGGAGTTCAGGAAGGATCTAACACAAGGTATTGCAGAACAGCTTCAAAAAAGATGATCCTACACGGCTCCTTCTAACATTAAAACATGCAGAGCTAAGACAAATGAATTCTGCTTCTGTACACAGGAAACACTCCAACTTATTTTTTCTTCTAGTCTTGACAATTATTTAGTTCTACAAAAACATCCCAATACTGAACTTCAGCCGCAGCCTGAGCCTACCCCTCCTACTCTGAGTTAACCTAACACCCAGCATTAACACAGAATTCATACGGTCACTTTAGTACATTTTGTGAAGGTCCAGCATATCTCACGCCTTCACTAGGAGAGCAGAGCAGGTGTTCTCCTCCTCCTCAGCTCTCAGCCTCCAGGGAGGACGTCTACACCGGGAGTGGAAAAAATGTCTCTGCCATATTAAGCACTGGAGAAGGTCAGGATTTACAAGAGGAAGAGTTTGAGATAGTCTGTGAGGAGCTGTTGCTTCTCACTCGACCCATTCCAAATCTGGACAGACACTCCAGCTTCTTAGATCTAGATCTATCAAATCATTCTTTTTATTCCTGGGTCCTCCCAGGATCTTCAGTCCCTGACCCACACAAATGCAGTGCCACCTGTACAGGAGAGCCAGGCCACTCAGGACACAGCACCCACAAGATACCACACAGGCCAAGGATCTGTGCTGTCCAGAGGATAAGAAACAGTGGTGACAGGGTATGTGCATACATTCAGAGAGAAAAGCAACAGGTCTCCCAGATTCCACTGTAAAATTACTGAGCCACTGCATGTCACTTACCTGTGAATGTCTACTAAGTTACAGGGAGCTGCTGATGGAGATGAGGCATCAGGCAGTTGGAATGTCATTCTCTTAATGAAAATGTCTTAGACATTTAAAGAATGGGAGTTAAGACAGGCTCAGATGTCCACATGACTGTGATTCTTGATCTACGCTCCAAAGGCCTTATTTACTACATAGATGCATGTTCAACGAGAAGGCAAATATACGTAATGCCAAAGATGGTAAGAAATGTGACTGTACCTCTGAAGCACCCTGGCGTGAAACCGAGCTTTCCGAAGGCCACAAACACCCTTCCTGCAATGCAGAAACGAACAACAAATGAGAAAAATCACATGACAATCCTACCTCAGTACCACAACAAGCAATCAACTTCTGACGATTGGTTACCCACACCTAGGGGAACTTAGGCTCTGCTTTCTAGAAGTAGAGCAAACAGCAGCTCTGCATCCAAGCAGGTCAAGCTCAGCGCACTGTGAACGTGTAGAGACGCCAGCCACAGCACTGGGCCTCACAAACCACAGGGATTAAGCGGGCCAGTCCCAGCTGCATGTAGGGACGTGGCTGCCATGAAGTCTGATGAAGCCCGTCCTGCTGCCCAGTGTCCTGATAATATACAGGAGTGAAAACAGCGCACAACAAAACCCGATGACACCTGCCATGTCCCATGGAGAAGGGACATTCACTCTAAACCCAGGAATATCCTGGTCAAAACTGTCAGGTGCTCAACTCCCACCACAGAACAGCAATGAAACAGGTTTCAGCCACCAGTTCCCCTCTTCAGGCACTTCCCAGCCACCTTCTCAGGCCAAAGTGGTTTCACTCTCATGCCCCAGCAGCCTGCTTTAGTGCTGTACCCAGGGCAGAATAAATGGCTGAAGACAAAGTTGTCAGTAAGGGAAAACAGCTTCAGGTGTACTGTTATTTTCCTTCTCAATTAATTTTTTTAGAGTAGCAATATGTACTGCAATTAATTTATTTTACTGGAAAACTTCAAAGCTGAAAAGGACAAACTACAGAAGCTACAAAGGACAGAATTTCAACCTTACTGGAAAAAAAAATCAAAACAATACATGGTTATGAGCATTTTCTTAGTGCTAAGTAAACCTGCATGATTTTATAGGCATCAGAAATTTCAGGAAGGAAAATGCACACTGCAAATCCTACTGTACAGCTTTTTCTCACCAGAGCATCTTTGAACATATTTCAGATGTAAAAATAGACCTAACTAGATGTTCAGCATGGCACTCAGAGACCAAAACCGTCTGTGATCTTGTCAGGAGAGTCCACCACAGAGGAAAGCTGTTCTGGGAGGAATCTCCCATAGGATTCAGCTGTTAAGAGAAATGCTTTGAATAACAAAGCTTGTCAGTCACTTCTCTTCTGTAGCTATAGACAGCAGATAAAGAAGACTGACAATTGAAGTTATTTACAATTTCCTTTTGCAAGTATCCCCACTCACTAACACCTGAAATGACGGAAGAATCTTAGGTAGATTCATGTACTACAGCGGCTATATAAGATTTTGCCAACTGCAGAAATGTTAACTGTGTAACTGCAGTAGTTCAAGTTACACCAGTATCCACCTTCCTTTCTACCTCTCCATCACCCAGATGCCCACATTTTGAAATATCTGAGGGTGTATTTGCACAATTATAGACAAGTTATCAGCAGCTGGCCAAGCACGCTCCAAGCCTGCTGCAATTCTGTAAAATCTAGTAGTCAAAGCTCAAATGCCCAGTTAATGACCCAAGGGCTGCATACAGCCTCCTCTTCAACAGCAAACTCCAAGTGATGATTTAGAATACGACAGTGTGTGGCTTTATGCTTAGTGTCACTTTCTCTCCTTTAAAACGTTCAGGTTCAGAAGAGAGAAAAAAGCCAAAACCAAAGACCCAGCCCAGAAAGGAATTCAATCCACCCCCAACATTCATGTTACTTAAAAGTCACTTCAGAATGTGTTGCCGGTGTGAAAAGTGATGACCCCCATCTTATTACCCACCAAAAGCAGGAGACTGAGAAGAACACAAGGAGATGGCCTAGCATAAAGCAAAGCTCTCCACACAGACACAAAGTAGGACCTGCATGCTGCACCTCGGCACACAGAACCAAGGATCAGCCTTGGAATCAGCAGCATCCAACAGAATGTACTGCTACTGCTGGTGTCTGAATCCTGGTACAGGAGAAGACCATACCTGGAGGCACTGCAACTGCTGCAGGGACCCGCAGAGAGTGACTAGGGTGCTGGGATCCCATGACCAAAACCAGGAGCCCAATCCTGCTGTGATTCTTACTTAATGCATGGACAAGTTTTAGAATGAACGGTGAGAGAGGCAAGGAGAAAGGGAAGGAGCTGGTAGGGTCACCTGCACTCAGCTTTAAAGGAATCCTTTAACCTTTCTAGAATAGGAACTTATTGCACAGTGACCTGCAATGACAAACACAAACAAGGAGAGGGGTGTCCTGAGCTCCACTGGTCTTGGAGTGATGGTGAGGGGCTGAGAAGAGAAGAAAGGAAAAAACCTGCTGCTGCAGGATGGAAATATCCCAGAGACCTTTCTTCATGGCGCAGGAAGAAAGAAATAACATGGGACTGCCATGAACAATCTGGGCTGACTGGTTGCTTTACACAAAGGGAAGGTGTTATTTCTTGCTCCCCCCCTTGTCCATTTACTTGCAGACTTTCATTTGACAGCTAATATGATTCCATGTGGCAGGATCAGCAAAAAGTAACAAGTAAGAGCTGATAGCATTTGTATTTATATTCTTTTGTACTGGAGACCCCATCTTAAGGAAACCAGAAACAAAGTCAGTCCTACAAATAAAAGCAGATCATTTATTTTTTGCTATGCAAGTTCCAGCACTGTCTCTCGGGCTGGGCATACAGGAGGAGACAGGGCTGGCATTCCTCATGTCAGACTGCCAGGGACAGGCACGAGGAGCTTTCAGGTGTGTCAGTGAGGGCTGAGCCTGAGTACCTGCAACCTATGCTTCTTTTGTGGCCTATACGTCACCTCCCTGCTTCTTGTAGTACTTGATAGCCTCAGCCACTTCAACTTGCTCCTTTTTAGCCTGAAGGTCTGCAGGCGTGAGCTTCAATATTTGTAAGTGAGAGGGAAGGAGAGCTGATCACTCATCCCCTGTGCCGCAATCACTTTTAACACCATTAGGTTTTGGAAGAAGGATAAAAGTCTTCATGGTAAATCCTAGTACTTACAGATAACACCAGAGTAAGCCAAATCTCAGGGCTGCAAGTATGGCTTTGGCCAACCTTACCTGCCTCTGGGCTTTACAACAATTCACAGATACACATTTTAAGATTAGGTTTTGAAATACCAGCATCACTTACTAAATCCAATAGGGTGATTTCTTGATTGCCCTGTGATGATGACTAATCAAGGTTTAGAACTTAGGGGACTTGATAAAGCTAAATAACTTGCTTCACTCACATTTTACAAACATTTATAGCTTCAGAACCAAACAGTTCAGGGAGGTGACTTTTTCAGGCCATGTTTAAGCACTGTGCTTCCTGCGGCTCTCACTGACACCCAACTACCACGGGTGTTGGTAGCATCAGCATACTGATGGACAGGACGAAAGAAACAAACTGGAAGAGGAATTTTTAACTCAAGATAAATTGCAGGTAAAAACATATGCTCTGTAAGAAAAAATCCTGAAACTGTAATGCAGCTTAACCAACCCATACCATCACAAATTTGCTTATTTACTGAATCCCTTCAGAAGATCTTTAGGCTTTTTTTCACTTTTTCCACTTTTCAGTTTCTGACAATGAGAGCTCTGCCTGAAATGGTACTTCCTGAGAAACAGAAGTCAGCACTGCACTTTCTGAAATGCATTTTGAAGAATCATAGAACCACGACGGTTGGAAAAAATCGCTAAGACCATCTAGTCCAACCACTGACCCATCCCCACCATGCCCACTAACCGTGCCCCTCAGTGCCACATCTTCACGTTTCTGGAGCACCTCCAGTGACGGTGACCCCACCACCTCCCTGGGCAGCCTGCTCCACGTACTAAGAGCATCTCACTTTTCCCCTTGATTTTATATATAATATATAAACATGTATATATAACATGCACATATATGCATGTACACACCTCTGTTTTGCAGGTGAAGCATTAGGCAGGCAGTGCAGTTTCTGACTGCGGCCCTAGGTGGCAGTGCCATATTACACCACACTGAAGCAGCGCTCCGGGAACACACACACACACACACACAGGTCCCTGCCACGCTGCCTCTTAGCCAATGCAGTCCATCATAGCTCCTAAGATGCAACGCTTTCTGTCCCAGATACGAGCACGGCAAAACTGCTGATTTGTCCCTAACAGAATGACAAGCATTGCAGTCAGACTGCTCTTTCCTTTAAGATCTGCATTTCCCGAGGGCAGGAAAGGTCACAGTGTCTGGTGGAAGGGCACACAGTTCCAACCAGGGGTTCAAGAATTACGGAGAGTCCGACTCTTGCTCTTACTCTGCCTCACGACATTTGCCATGCTTATTTCTGCTACTTAATGCTTTAAAGTCTTTATATTTCCCCAACTTCACAACATTTTTCCACTTCATCTTCATGTAAGTGAAGGAAACAAGCATTATTATGCTTCTTTTAGGTTAGCTGTTAGGGGAAACTGTTTACTCAGAGGGCAGTGAGGCTCTGGCACAGGCTGCCCAGAGAAGCTGTGGGTGCCCCATCCCTGGAGGCGCTCAAGGCCAGGTTGGATGGGGCCCTGGGCAGCTGAGCTGGTGGGTGGCAGCCCTGCCCATGGCATGGGGTGGGACTGGGTGGGCTTTGAGGTCCCTTCCAACCCAAGGCATTCTATGGTTCCAGGATTTAGAGATGAAGCAAGTTGCCCAAGGACATGCTGAGTCAGTAGCGCTCAGGAGTCAGTGCTCCTTCCTTCAGGTCCCACCTGCAGATCTCCTCGATGCTGCTTCTCTTATTAAAGGTGTTCTGACTTCATTGTGGTGGACTTCAAAGAGCAGCAGCCAGAACACACTGTCGTCTCTCCCAGCAGGCAGGAGAACGCAGTGTGCACCCAGCTCCTGCCAGCTGATGTCTGGCACAAAGGAAGAGGTTTGGCCAAGCAGGGTGGTCTCTCATCTATGCTTTCCCCTGGCCATACAGTTGGGCTCTCACTGGCACGGGGATTTTCACAGTTCCCACTCTCCTGAATTTCCACTTTTATTTAGAAAGAGCAGTTCTGGGACAGCACACAGTGCTTTTATGCCCGTGCTTGTGGGCCTGGGCACTCAGGACAGACCCCAGTGGCAGCAGGCCGGCCCCAGCACTCCACACTTCATCCCCATTGATTCGGTAAGAGACAAAGACATAATGACAGAAGCCACGAAGACGGGGAGGAGGAATCCATTCAGCACCATCAGAAGCTCATTAAGCACCTCCCTGCCAGTCACTTCATGAATCAGTCTTCCTTCAGTGTCCCCCCGGAAATCATAGGTGATGACACTCCGAATTAATCACCACCACGCACGCTTCATCTCGGTACTGCCCTGGCATCCAGCACCGCCTCAGCCCTCCCACAGCACAGCAATCGCCTGCACCCCTGGGACACACCTCTCTGGGGCTGCCGCGTGGCTCCATCCCAAAGCCGACGGTGGCTTTTCTCCAGCGACGCGGCCTCGACCCCACCTGCTGCCCACAGGCTGGCCAGAAGGGGGAAATGTTTAATATTTCATTTGCCGCGATACAGACACCGCTTACGCCAACACAGCTGGCGCTCGGCGGTGCTCGTGGTTCTCTCCCCCAAACTTGTATTTCTGCTCCTCTTAAAACCGCGGTTAAATTCCGCCTCAGCTGGTGCAGCAAAAAGGGCCTGTGTGTTTTTAGGGTTTGCGTGTTCTAATATCCACACTGGGAGACAGCATGGCTTGCACCTTGGCAGGAAAACCTAGTACTTGTGAAAGCTCAGAAGCCTGCCCATGTCCAGCTGTGGTCTGCTTAAAGCCTCCACACAGTAAGCAGAGCAATAAAATAAACACAGATAGACCAGAGAAAAGACCAAAATGTGGTGAGGCTCTAAAAAGGGGGAACATAAGGAAAAAAATAAAGTTGAACCAATGGCCATACAGGAAAGTGTATTTGTAGAACAAGAATGCAACCACTACTTCTCAGGAGGCAACTATCGTATTTTATGAGATCAGTCCATTTTCTACCCTTTGAGTGTTACTAACACCTGGGATTCTACCAATATTTCATCTTCTTTTTGATATTCTGATCTCTGGAAAATGAGAATTTCAACCTCCAGGCCTTTTCTATTTTTCTTTTAACATGAAGGAAGTTCAGACAGATGAAGCAGAAACCCACAAACACATACGCACACGTTGCATTTCATTATTTTGAAGCCCATGGGTTTTACAGGTGTAAGGCTGGTGATGAAGGTGGCAGAGAACTGACCCTTGCATGGCTGCTGTAGATCTGCAAGGCAGCAGAATGAACGAGATGGGCTGTGGGCAAGCTGGGCAGTTAAGTGCAATTCAGCGACAGCTCAGCTGCTGGAAAGCACCATCACCAGAGACAGGCCAGGACTGAGGGAAAGGTGCACAGCTCAATGTAGCACAGGCATGGAGAAAATAAGGCCCAACTAAATAGGAAAGGCAGGATCCTGTCTCCAGCTACACCTCTGCAGCGTCAGCCAGGTAGAGGGGTTTCTCTGCATAGCTCACTGCAGAAATAGCCACCTCCTTTACTGTTCTCCTTCTAAAAATACTGCTGAACTTCCTCTGTTTGCATTCACCATTTCTCTACTGACAAAAGGCCTGAGTCAGAATGACATTCCCTGGACGCATTAGTGGTTAATAAACATTTAAATCCATTTTCAGAGTCAGTACACCACAGAAAGCCTGTTCCCTTGGGAAAAAGCCTGCTTCCCAACAGCACTCGCACACAGACCAGGGCCTGCCTGGTTAAAACACAGATGTACCTTACTGACCCCGCATCTGCAGCACATGCTATCACAGAATCACAGAAAGGTGTGGGTTGGAAGGGACCTTAACGTCCACCCAGCCCCAACCCTCTGCCATGGGCAGGGCTGCCACCCACCAGCTCAGCTGCCCAGGGCCCCATCCAACCTGGCCTTGAGCGCCTCCAGGGATGGGGCACCCACAGCTTCTCTGGGCAGCTGTGCCAGCACCTCACCGCCCTCTGAGTAAAGAACTTCCCCCTAACATCTAACCCGAATCTCTTCTCTTTTGTTTGAAAACATTCCTTCTTCTACTACCACTATCAGACCATGTAAAAAATTGCTCTCCTTCCAGTTTATATGCTCCCTTTATGTACTGGAAGGCTGCAATAAGGTCTCCCCGGAGCCTTCTCTTCTCTGCCATCTACTGGCCTCGTGCAACCCACTCTGGATGGCAAGACCAGATGAGTCCCTTCCAATTTCACATCACCAGACAAATACTTCTGTTTCCTGACTGTCAGACGCTGCACACTACTTCTGTGGTCTGTGCTGCAAAGAGCACACAGCTGGTTTCTGCCAGAATTTCCTTCTAACGCTTAAGAAAAAGGAGAACTCAAACATATTTCATATCCGACCTCAGAGAACTCTCAAGTCCTCTTCCCCACACAAGTGGCCTTTTGCTTACCAGAAACCAAGATGAGTAACTGTGCTGACAAACCCACACCTGTCAGAAGTAACCAGTTCTTGCCAACACATTATCAGTTCCTACGAAGAGTGCGCTCAACTGTGATCACCATTACTTACAAAGGTGCCATCAAAACGAAACTGAGTCAGAGTTTTAAAAATGACTGAAGAGGAGTTTTGGATACTAAAGCAGCTGCCGAGTCCTCGCTGTCAAATCACATGTCCTCACTTGCAAGAAGATGATGCTTCCTCCCTGGTTTCCAAGAGAAAAGGCACCATTCACTCTAATAACAGTCAATACTAATGAACCATGCACAGGAAATAATGGGTTACTTCATGCATTTGACAGCTCACTGCCATTTTAAAAGATTTGTGAAGATGAAAATGTGTTTCCTTTATCTAAAATCATGTCATTTTAGGTACTCATAGCAATTATAGCTAACATTTTCCAGACAGAAGTGTGATTCTTGAATTAGTGTGTCCATTTCAAATAAATTCTCGAATTAATCCAGTCAATTTTTCCACTCCAGAAGTCAACAAGGTTAAGGTTTCACAAGCTCTAGTTTCACCTGTAACCAAATTAGAGCTCAATACTCCTGGGTAGCGGAGTGACGGGCAGCAAGGCTGCCTCCTCTCAAGGAGGTGGCTCCTCTACTCCCCTGCAAGGTGTAAGAGTCACCGCAGAGGAAGAGTGCTAAAAGAACAATTTGTTTCCAGCCAGATTAGCCCCCTGAAGCTCTCACTGTGTCCTTCTGATAGGGAGAACAAAGAACGGGGGGAAAAACTCAACCGGTGTGGAAAAAAGGGTGTGACAGCGGACTGAAGGCTAGTTTAAACTGACAGAGACTGTGCCTTCCAGTTGCAATCATACAGTTGTTTTGCCAGTGAAATGAAATGAAGTGGTGAAACCAACAGAGTTGCCAGGAATTCAGTGCATCACAAAGCGACCCTCGCAAACTGCTCTGTGGCCAACACAGCCAGCAGAGAAACCAAGGGCACCACTGAGAGGACGCCAAAAAGCACATCGGAAAAAGGATCTCCCTACAACATCACGGGCTGCTGTGGCACTGAAGGCTCGGAGGGACGTCTCTAGGTCAGGGATGCACTGTGGTTGACCCTAACAACGGAGCAGCGCATCCCACCCAGCAAGCCTCCATCTCACAAGGCAAGTTAGGTACTCATGTACTGCTGGGTTGACTATGGATGGCCTCTGCAAGTCCAGATGGAGATTCAGCCTTAAGCCTTTCGCCCTCTAGCAAGACATCCTAGCCACTCCAGGTCCTTGGGAAGGATACAGTGCCTAACATTTTCTTGCTCTTTGACTGAAACATAAACACATTGTCCTGGGCAGCTACTGGAAAAGTTCTGGACCCAGTAAACTATCACTGCAGCTCCACAAAACAGTAACAGTGGTAAAACTCCAGGACATTAGTAAATATACAAGAAGTCACAACAACATATACGTCAGTTCTTCATATTGAAGGAAGTAGATGGCTTTACTTCTCCTCCATTCCCTCCCAAATCGCAGCAGCAAAGAACAGTATGTCACACCTGAACCTCCAAGCACAAAATGACAATACAGAAAATAGCTGGGCCTAAGAATACCAAAGGCAACACATTTTAAATTTATGTTCTGTTTTTCCCTCTGACAAATGAAAGCAATGTCAGTGACAGAGCTAACTATAGGAAACACTAAAACTGACAGCAGTTTTTTAAAACAGTTGTGTGTATCAGAGCTTCTCTGCAGCCTCTGATGCAGATGAGCACAGTATGAAAAGGAATTTGGTAGCAGAGTGCGTACTCACTGTCTGCAAAGTATCCTCCTGTCTTCTGCTTTGGCTCTGTCGGTTGATAAAGGAGCGCGTCGAGAGTTTGTAATGGTTCAACAAGCAGATGATCACTACCACCATAACAGTTATAACCACAATGATAATGATGATTTGAACGAACTCCAGTTCAGCTAAAAGAAAGAACAAGAAAAATATGTCAGTCACACACACGATGTAATTCATCACAGAAATAACCTGAAAACACTCCATATTTCACCAGACTCAATGCTGCCCATTTTGCAAAGTTTTGCAAAGAAAATTGTGTCCTAAAAAGTGTGATTTTTTTTTCCATTTTATTGCATTGCTAGCCAATCACTGTGAGTGGCTGCAGGTCTCAGGTAAGAAATTTCTCAGTGATCTTTCACTGCTGCCTTTACTGGTAACCAATTCTTCAGCACAAATAACTTTTCTGGGAAGAGAAAACAAAATGAAACAAATCCCCTATTTTAATTGCCACTGGCATCACCACGAGATGCCAGAGGGCTCGGTAAGCTTCAAAGCAGAGCTCACAGAGGGAGGCTGCAGGACACGGTACCCAGTGTTCCGACAATCCACGTTCTGCTGCTGGACTCAAAACCAAAATCGGGAAGATTGAGGAGGGAAAAAGTTTCCTGAAAACTACCAGCTAAGTGTATGAAAGTTGCCCAAAGCTGAGAACAACCTTTTTCTCCAACTGGATCTACACAAAGTATCTTTTTCAATTACTTATTCCTCTCAAACTAGAAGAGAATTAACTTTCTTAGGACATTCCCATTCAGTCAAAAATCTCAAAAGAGATCTGGCACTCAATACCAAGATATCTTCCACCACAGTTAGAAAGAAACCGGCTCTTAGTGAGCACCACCAGAGCCCACCACTGCACTCAAAGCTCTGCCCATACTACTAAGTATATTTAGAAATGAGTCACTTGCAGTCACTTTTGCACCCTCCCAGCTACACCAGAGCAGCATGGGTGAGCAACGTAAGGGAAGAAATTGCCCTTTGGTAGCTACAGTTGCTGATATTTCTATGGAAACTGTGTTGCTTGCGGGGGATGCTCTCATCTTGAAAGACAACCTTGGTTAATGGGAGGAGGTCTCAGGCAAAAAGCAAAGAAGCAACAGGAGTTGCTCAGCTTTCAGCACTTTGCAAAAATCACACTACTTCTGGGCACCAAAACATGAATTTGGGGGAACCAATATAAAATTCTTGCTTTAAAAAGCCAGCGAGGAAAGAATGACACCAAAACGAGGAGAATAAAATAAAAAGCCAAAGCAAACATCAGAGAAAACAAGTCTGTCCTCTCTTATCTCTTTCATTTCTAGTCATCCTCAACCTTCTGTGCAATACCAGTAGCTGAAGCTTACACGAGCACACCGCCACAACACTGAGCTAAAACCACGTCCTTCGCACACGCAGCATCGCCTGTGGCAAAGCCAGAGGAAACCCGAGGCTGTCTCACTACTCTCAAACCCCTGACAAACCAATCCCCAGACCCAGAGAGCCAGGAGCATGCTGGTGCCCAGGAGGACAGGCGCTGAGAAGTGCCCAACACAGGCTTGCCAAAGCTGCAGTTCAGATTCCGTGGCTACCGTGCATCAAAGGGTTTCTTTGACCCCAGGTCTTTTGGCTTTTCCCCCTCTTTAGTCCGTGCAATGCTTTAGTCTGGACACGGAGAGAGCCTTGCTAAAGGGCAACAAGCAAAACCGGTAGTGTTGATTTAGGCTTTCCTAGAATGCAGAGATCACTGGAACGGCACGTTGCTTCTCTGCCTGCCAAGGGCACTCTTCTACAGCAGCCGAGGCCCCGTCATTTCAGTGGCAGAGGACGGCACCTCTCCTTTGGGAACCAGCGGTTGGGGCTGCGTGCACTTCCCTCCGGGGAGGGCGGGGGAATCGCCGGGACGTGCTGGGCTGAAACACTATATGCGGCCATGCGATAGGATCACAGCACACACGCATGAGCACATGGGATTTTCCAAGCTCAGCCTTCTGTCGCTGACATTAGAACACCACAAAGCATCCTGCTGCTGTTCCAGAGGAGGGGAAGAGGCGTTTAACCTCTTCTTCCTCCTGCCCCTCGAGCTCACCAGCGGGTTATTAATAGGAAAAGGGAAAGAGCAAAAGGCACGGGCTGAGGCTGTCTGCGTTTGCTGGCACCGCTCACGGCGGGGGAACGGCTCCTGGTGTTTGGGCACACACACTTGGCACGCGTGCGGGGGGCGAGAGACCCCAGTGACGTGTGGCAGCCCCCGCGCTGCCTTCCTGGCACAGCTTTGTCCTAATATGGACTTTTTCCATAAATAAAGTGGGGGAGAAGGCAGGGGGATAGGGAAATGGGACATTTTCACCTCCCGGTATCCGCTCCATGCACAGACACACCACTGCTTCACATGCAGGAAACAGTACTTATATGACGCTTTTTTCCCAGAATAATACTTTTCCTCATGAAAAAGCCAAGCATACACGTAATGAAAACACCTTCACAGAAGAGTAAGAAAAAACGAAATCATTTATTGCCCTATCCATGCCCATGCAAGTGGAAAAGCCCGGCTCGTCGCCCGAAACCACCCTCTGAAAGCCGGCTGTGCCCTGCGAGCCCTCCACCGCGTCCCGCAGCGCCTGTCCCGCGCTCCCGTCCGAGGGAGCTCCCGGAGCAACGCCCGCGCGGCCACGAACGACAAGCGAAGCGGGAGTACCTCGTTCCAACAACAGGTCTCTTAACCGTGCATCCTTCACCGCGGTACTGTTAAGCTGCTCCCTGGACATACTGTGTCCGCTGGGAAGGGAGGGCCTCCGCGCCCCGCATCGCCCGCCCGCCTCCGAGCTGCGCCCGGCTGCTCTGCAGTCTGCCTGTCTGTCTGTCCGCCTGTCTATCTCTGCAGGCACCGGGCGGAACGCGGCTGCACTCAGCCCGAGCGGAGCCGCGCGCTTAATGACCGCGCTTAACGATCAAACCGTCTCAGCCGGTTGAACGCCCTTCCTAGGCTCTAGCTGGAACCAGATGCAAAAATAATAACTGGGAAAAAAAATTAAAAAAAAAAAATCAGCACGGGGAAACGATCCGCACCGCTCCCGGCCTCGCAGCTCCCGCCTGGCCCCGCACTCCCCGCCTTCCCGCGGGCCGCGCACGGGGGATCGCGCCGCAGAAGGACGGACGGACGGACCTTACCGCGCCGCGCCGCTCTTTAAGCCGCGGCCTCCCGGCACCCGGCGGAGCCTCCGCGCCCTCCTCCTCCCGCCCGGTCGCTCCGCCGCCCCGCGCCGCCGTTCCGCGCCCGCCTCCGCCCCCGCCTCCTACTCCGCCCCCGCCCCACCGCGGCCCCGCGCCGCTCGCCTGGGGGAGCCCGCGGCCCTGAGGGCCCAGGGGGCCGCCCGTCCCCCGGTGGGGGTCACCCGGCGCTGAGCCGCCAGTACCCGCGGCGCGGTCGGAGAGAGCGGCTCACCGCCGGCGCCCGCCTTTCCGGCCGTGGAAAGAGAGGGGCCGCGGAACCCTCGGATGCTGAAGCAGTGCGCGATGATGCGACGCTGCGGGGAGAGACGCGGGGTTTATGATATTAGGGAGACACATCCTGGTGTGATATTGCAGAACGAGAGCCGCCAGAAGAAATAATCCATAAAACCTCAAGCCATCTACACGCAGAAGTTAGAAAAGAAAAAAAGGGGGAGGGGAAAGAAAAATACCACAGATTTTGGTCTCCCGTTTTACGTGTTTTTGGCGAAACTCCCAGCGGCTGCCTCCCCTCAGCCCCTCCGCCTGCCTCGGCCCCAGCACAGAGAGAGCTGCCTCTGCTGGCAACTCCTGAGGCAGAGCTGCTCCCCTATGCCATTACTTCTGTGGGCAGGAGGGCACTCGGCCCCACTCCATGCCCGGGGCTGGCAGCAGGCCGCTGGGCAGCCCCACGCCCTGTCACAGCACAGCCGCCATGCTGTGAGCCCCAGGAACCGCTCTGGGCTGTGTGGCGATAACGCTGCTCCCCACACGCCCCATGGCTGCTGACCCACAAACCAGCCTCAGAAAACCGACCCCTCAGCTCAGAGTCAAGGGGTGAAAGCTGGGAGAGGAGAAGCGATTCCACCTCAGTTGGCTGTCAGGTCAGCACAGCTATGCAGACAGGCCTTCCCACATCCCTGCTGCATGGGGTTGGGCTGCTTGGTGCACACACGGCTTTTGGTGCTGAACAAGTGCTCAGTATCCCACCAAGCTTCCCTGTCAGCACCGATGGGGACCTGCTTCCTTCTCAGGTTCCCCGCCTGGTAGTGGAGGTCCCACTCCGACCCATCACCCATTCTGCTGGAGAAAGGGCTGGAACTCCCCAGGCGTACTGAGTTGCAGTGCTTCTCTGCAAACCACCACCAGTCTAGCACCTTAATGGTAAAGCCGAGGGCTGGTTAAACTGGGTGAGACTGAGGTGCAATATTTTAAGGCTAGCTGTAATGATCTGTCTGTCACCTGTCTCCTAGTGACTGTGGAAACAAACTAATTCTGCAACCCACAGGACCTGCTTTTTTATTTTACTCACGCTAAAGATGGTAATCTCTGAAATGGAAGAAAACACAATCTTTGCTGACCAAAACTGGAAGACGCTGTTTTCTCAATATGACTATCCCTTTTACCCCTTTTTCCCCTCTGCTTTTCAACAGACATGCATAACTACTCTATGACGTTCAAAGCAAAACCATCACTTTGAAACTGGAAAATAAGGGGGTGTTTGCCCCTGCCCACAGCCATCCCATGTGGGCCACCTGCGGGGGAATCTGGGTAGTGTGGGGCTGAGGCTCAGAGGAGTGGAAAGTGCTTTTCCCACTTGCAGTGAACCCAGGTAACCTATGTGCCAGCACATACCCACCTAGATACGTTATGTGGTTTTGTTTAATGTGATTAGGTGCAAGGAGCCGACCAGATGGGAGCAGCGTGGAGATTAGTGACACAAGCCGAAAGCAGCAAGTTTTGTGGAGGGATTTAATGCAGACGAGGACAGCATTTAAGGCCTCCAAATTAACTTGCTGTTAAAGCTGTTCTTTACTATGCATTAATAGGAAGGATTGTGAAATTGATTTCTTTTTTTTTTTTTTAAATCACCCTGTGAAATCCTCAGTCAAAGAGCTGGCTCCAGATCTTTTTTTCCCAGAAAAACACAGCAGTCCTTGATGTCCACAGTTAGCCACACAGCCCACATGGTCTGTGTAGCCACACCATGCAGTGGCTTGTTTTCCTGTGCTGGACAGAGGGTTCAGTCTGGGACACAGAATTATAGCATGCTGTTTGAAAAGTAATCACATTTCAGCCCCGACTATCCTTGCTCTGTTTATCCTGGTGAGTGACAAAATCTGCTCATGAATTATCCCCACTGCAGGTTTATGTGTCCTCACACACAGCCTCGGCTCAGGTAATTTACAGCCGTCTCCTCCAGCGAGGTTAAATGCTGCCGTGCTGATCGCACTCCAGCCCTGGTTAGCCTGGAGACTGTGCTGCTGGTGTCTGGCTCCCATACCACTTCTGGAAAGCAGGGATGGAATTTGCTCGAACAAGGAACAGGAAACTCTGGGCAAGGGGGGCTGCTCAGACAATGGAAACATCCCTAAAGGGACAAAGGCAGGCTGCTGAAAACCAAATTTCCATGCAAGTACCCATTATATTGAACACCAATGTACAGCAACTTCTTGTAATCACTGACATTAAAAAGTCAGGAACCAAATCATAGCATCGTATCAGTTCCAACCCCCTGCTGTGGGCAGGGCTGCCACCCACCAGCTCAGCTGCCCAGGGCCCCATCCAACCTGGCCTTGAGCACCTCCAGGGATGGGGCACCCACAGCTTCTCTGGGCAGTTGTGCCAGCGCCTCACCGCCCTCTCTGAGTAAACAATTTCCCCCTAACATCTAACCTAAATTTCCCCTCTTTTCGTTTGAAGCCATTCCCCCTCGTCCTATCACCATCAGACCATGTAAAAAAAATTGATCCTCCTCCTGCTTATAAGCTCCCTTCAAGTACTGGAAGGCCACAGTGAGGTCTCTCTGGAGCCTTCTCTTCTCCAGGCTGAACAAACCCAGCTCCCTCAGCCTTTCTTCACAGCAGAGGTGCTCCCGCCCTCTGAGCATCTTTGTGGCCCTCGTCTGGACCTGCTCCAGCAGCTCCACATCCTTCTTGTGCTGGGGGCCACATCGAGAACACCGCAATCCCTTCCATCTTTCATTTTGATAGTATTTCATAACTTTTAGCTTATTTTGAGCCCTAATCTAACAATAGCTTGTAAAAACGAGCCATTTAGTAAGAGAAAACGTACTGAGAAATTTTTAGCGAAGTAATTCCATGATTATTCAAAGTTATTCCAACTGCAGCTGCAGTGGAATACCTTACTGAACTCTGCAGTCTCAGTGCCTGTTGCCACACAATTTCCAGCAAGTACAGGGAAGAATCATCCTCCATTACTTCATTTTTTTAGCTCATTCAAACAGGAGCTAGAAGAGATGCACTAAGGACCACATTAAAAAAGCTGAGAGATCACACCATGCATTATCCTACCATAGGAACAGATGAAAGTTAAACGAGAGACAGAATTAGCATGGGTGCTAGAATGCATGCATATGCAAGAATCCACCTCCAGCACAAAACTGAAAGTCCTGTTGTAGAAATATAGGTTGCTAAGTAAGCTATTAGCGGTATTTTACACACAAAAAGGAGCATTCATTCTTCCACCAAAGCACACTTTTCGGGGTTAGAATGTCTCCTGCCAGGTGGATTATTCAGTCCATAAATCCCAATTGCCAGCAAACTCCCCAGCAGCCAGGAAAAGAAAACAATGGGGAACAGAGTAACTCAGTATTTCAGTGCTTCCTAAGGTGTAAGGACAGACTTAAAAACCCGGACAGTGCAGAAACCTTTATAAGATCACAAGAAAACCCAGAGACTTTAGATTTAAAAAACAAACAAACAAACAACAAAAAAACACCACCACAACTAAACAACAAAAACCAAAGGACAAAATACAGAACTAAGACATGAAGGGAAAGCTGAACGAGGATTACAATAAGGTACAGAAAATACAAGTAGAATGTGATGAGCTGTATTTTATTTCTGACATTAATATAATGAGCTGGCTTAGAGACAGGAAACCCTGCCTCACTGACGGCGCAGTCTAGTACCTGAAAGAATAAAGAGAGGAACCTGCAAAATGTGGAATCAAAAGAAACCTGAGGGAGAGAAGCAACGTAATGCACCCTTTGAGGTCAGTGATCACAAAAAAAGAATGTTTTTTTTTTTTTTAAACTGCAATGCCAATGTAAGCTAGTATTAGCATTTAAAAGCAAGTAAGGGAACGGAATCCCTAGAATCACAGAACGGCCTGGGTTCAAAGAGACCTTAAAGATCATCAAGTTCCAACCTGCAAATACATCGATACTGAAAAACGGATCTAGAGCAAAATGAAGGAGTTTTCTTCTTATGCTTTTATCCTATGGTTAACTCATCATTTGTCTTGCAGCATTTACATACATGCTGTCTGGATGTATAATCATAAGGGAAATTAACCCTGGATAACCCCGTGCTGCAGCACATTTACAGAAACTGCTATAGAGAAAACAACCCCAGGAATAAAATTGGGGGTGTTCAGACCATTGGAAATCAAGTGAGTCACACACGATAGGTCTGAAGGATGAGAAAATCTCCTTAGGAGAACATGCCATTAAACATTACAATCAAGCATAAAATTGCTCTGCCACAGTATTTTGTTTTATTCGCATTGTTAAATTTCTTCTCCTAACAATAAAGGATAGTTTATAGCACTAATGATTTTTATAAAAAGGAGCTGTGTAAATGAATCCCAAATGGGGAGCTTCTTTCCTAAGAACTGTAGACTCAGTTTCCTTCCTTGATCGCAAATCAGTGACTCACAGATTTTGCCATCTGCCTCAAGATACAATGGCGCAGCTTCTAACGAGGTTTCATGATGGATTAAGGTCCTATGGTGCAAGAGAGGTGTAAAAACTTATGCAAATTAAAAAAGCACACTGCATATCCACCAATTTCCGTGGTGCAATAACTATAGATGCTTTGCCATTAACAACTGTCATCACTGAAACCTGTATGACTGTTTCACTACGTTACTTCCTTCTGGCTTCTGCAGCCCTGCTTAAATCAAAGTACATGGACACACACATTTTTTCCGTAGTAAATCCATGTCATCAGTCCGGATAAGGGGTCACAGTTTAAGAGTATTTAAAATGGTCTGCAAAACACATTCACCTTGCTTGCAGTGCACCCCCAAAAAAAAGATGGGGACTGACAGTGAGCAGCACGCCTGATGATTTGGATTTGCTACTGCTTACAACCCATTTCGTGATAAAAAGGAATACTTTATATCCAACCCTCTGTTAGTCAGGCCCCCCTCATATCAGAAGAAGGGCATGAAACAGCACTTCGGTATACACTTAGATCCCATCTTTCCAGTGCGTCTTTGACTTCTGAGTCAAAACGGAAATATTTGTGAACTGCTTCGATTCCAGCAGCAGAAGCTTTAAGGAAGCCCCTCAGTTTACAGTACAATCTTGAGAACTGACAACAGTGGGAGTAAGAACTGGATCTAGTCAAGGCTTCTAGGCCAGCAAGAGTGAGGACAACTGCAGATGTCATGCATTCTGCTCATGGGAAGCATCGGGCAGTTCCTCATACCTCACGGCTCTTCTGACTAATGGCCCGGGCGAGAGTGCAGATGTCATAGGATATGTGAGACAGGAGATGGAGAGGAAGCCCACAGAGAATCCCACAGCCTTGCGATGCTTTCTGCAGGATTTCCACATCCTATTCGCAGGAGCCAGGAAGCAGAGGTAGAATATTGGGAAGTATCTGTGTGTGATTGCTGCTCTTGGTTGTGTGTTTTAATCTGCCATCACAGGCATTCCTCAGCAATCGGCAGCGTTTCCCAACAAAATATCTTTGAGAAAAGAGGGAATTAAGAGAGCAAGCTCAATGCTCAATGGGAATTGCATCCCTCACCGCTGCTTGTGAAAAGTACACCTTTGGGTAAACACCCAGCAAAATGACAACCATGCTGCAGAAGCTATTTTTACCAAAGCAGAATATGTTATCTTTTCATTTTGTATAAAGGCAATAAAAATTCATAAGATTCGTGCTCTGCATTTAAGGAGAAAAGCTTGGTAATACAGCATTCAGACCACACGGTTTTTAACATTACCATGAATGGTCTACATTCTTCAGCCTTCTGACACGTTCACGGAGATGGTGTTTACACTGACTCGTTCATAGTGCATCATAGCACATTTTAATGATTCAGTTCAGCTCTGACAAAAGGAAACATCTGCCATAATTTCTTCTTTCGTGAACTTTATCACGATTAAAAATCTGACGTTTCACCAGCCTGCGTGCCAACCGAGAAGCACGCCAAGTTCGGCGCTTCCCCATACATACAAATGCGCGCAACGTGAACAGCTAGTACCAACAGCACTAAGCCGTCACTGGCTTGTCAGTTCCCACCACAAAAGAGAAAAAAGATCACAGTTTGTGGGCAATAATTTCATAATCTTGATCTGGTTTCCATATGACAGAGTGCAAGAGAGAGAAAGCAAAAAAAAAAAAAAAAAGGAGAGGGAGAGAATGCTTCACAACTCTGTGATGACAACATCGGATTTCTATGTCTTGCCCTACTGCAGGCAGAACAACGCTAAAACAGCATGTCAAAACTGGTGTAGCTTCTAAAAACTGATTTCCTAACATCACTTGATGGACAGCACGCTAGCAACCTGATAAGAAACCGGAATCCAATCTCCTTTATGCAAAACGCAACCAGGCCCACCCAAGGCAGCCACAGTATTCTTGTTTTCAGCAGAACCAGTGGCACCTCGCACCTGGCTGCCTGTGCCGGTCCCCTCTGGTGGCACTGCAGCACTGCCACCAAGCACGGCCTCCCCGAGCTCAGCCTTCAGCACCATGGGAAGTTGGGGCCGCTCGGCCGCTTCTGAAGGTGGAAGCTCTGAAATCACAAAGGTGCATTTTCAAAATCTGTCTAGCGGCAAACGGACAGGTGCCCTTTTCCAATGAGAAAATGGCAGCCCCCAAACAGCTGCGATAGTATGTTTTTGTATGCGACAGCAAAAAAACAAAATTTGCTTGAAATTTCATCAGACACACTGGGAACTGACAGCTAATATGTCTTACAGTTGGTTGGCTGGTATTTTTGGACGGGAGGCTGCATTTCAAACGACTTCATCGCATGTTCCCACTCGGTACAACTGTACATCTGACACTGTCGTGACTCACCAGCAGCGTTTCGGTGTAGTCCACTCATGGGATTCCATTACACCCTGCTCAAGCAGGACAAAACTTTCTGCATGCATTTCCTCGCTGAAGTTTTGACAGTAAAATATTTGTTTGCCTGGTTGCAAAAAAAGCAACGTGTATGGATGTGCACACATGGAGCGGGAAAGGATTGCAAAGCACATTCACTGGTGCTTGCTTCTACCAACTCTTGACCCCACTGGGATAGCAAAACTACTGATGCTTCACACTTGGTAAGGGCATCATTTTTAGTTAAAACCCACACGGTCTTCATGTGCAATGCCCTGCCACCAAGACCCACTTCACACGTTCGTGAGTTCACCGCACAGCCCTGACGACGCACCCACCAACTCGGGAACGAAGGGCAGGTCTGTGTGCTGGGAGACAGGCTATTCTTACAGCACTTCGGATGTGCTGTCACAACAGCCAATCCCAGTTGCAGATTTACCAAAAGTGCTAAGGGGATTTGTCTGGGATTTCAGGACACCCAGCATTCTCACCTGCGTAACAGCTCTGAGTGGGCTTTTGGCCACTCAGAAGTCCCCAACAAATAATTGGTGAGACTGTGCGGTGGTGTGCACGCAGTGCAGGAGCTAGGACATGTCTGGTACCTGAGGCATGTGCTGGCCACCTGCCCACAGCAACTCAGCCTCCCTGAATGCCTGCTTATACAGCTCACATGTATTACTGTATTGGTTACTGCAGTTTCTCATTCTGGGCACCTTTTGGGGCCCTACAGCAGGTGGTTACCCCACTCCCAGGTTAGCAGCTCAGCATGAGGAGCTGTCCCAGTGCAGCAGGCTGTGTCCCAAGGGGTGCTGAGCCCGCATCACATGCAGGAGAGCAGCTTCTCAACCAGAATTTCGCCCATGTGTGAGCCAGTTTTGAAATCAGACCTGGGAGATAAAATAATTAAAACAAATGGAAGCGTGCCTGCTGGGCCTGATCAGAAGAGCAAAGTACAGGATTTCAGCAGAATGACATCAACATCCTCTTCCACTGCTTAACATATCGCTGCATACTCAAGAGAAACCATGTCCTAAAAACATCAGTACTGCCCAGCAGCCAATTCTCCTGGTGATGTCGTCTCAACCCAGTGTGGCGCAAACTTGTAATTATCCACACCGCAACTTTACACCATACAGCAAGAGCTTCCTCGGGGATGTGCTCTCCTTGCTGCCACTGGGACACTAAAAAGGTCTCACGGGAAGAACCCCGGAGCACCACTAGTGGCAGCGAGGTGGAGGTGGAGAGATGTGGGCATCCAGTGCTGAGCAAGGACAGCAAGGCTGGGCTGCTGCTGCCGCCTCAACAACCGTACTTCCTGACTTGGAAGCTGTGTGTCATTGTATTTGCACAGTTTTGCTAAATTAATTAGAAAAGGCACACCCACTGCAGTGCTCATCCTGTTTTTTTAGCCACATCAAATACCTTCACCTTGCCATCGACACATCTAGTTTCTGTTTTACACACAGAAGACGGTAAGAAGGGGATTGCTCAAGCCAAGATTGTGCATACGAGGAGCATGAATCTGTCATTCAGCTCAAACTGGCTCTCAGCCTAAGTCTATCTGTTTTGGGGCAGGCTGCTTAGACATTCTGAAATTAAAAGGGCTGGGGAATTTTTCCTTTGTGTCCTCTCAGATTTCTTGCTCTCAAAGCCCAGACTAGGACTTTTTGTTCATTGTAAGTGTCTTCCTCAAAGCCAGCTTCAACCTGAATACCTCCAAAAATATTCAAGGTGTTTTTTTTTTTCATTTTGCTTTGTTTTTTTTTTTACTTTTAGAGTCGAGAGTTGTCATTCTGAGTGTTAAATCTCAGAACTTTGAAGGTCTGTTTTTCTGCTTAAAAAAAAGTTGTTCTTTATTTTTTTTTAGCAGTGTGAATTTCCACTGCATAAAGAACTATGAGTCCCAGTTTCCAAAATGTTCACATTTTATCTTTTTTTTGCTATATTTCTTCAGTTAATACTTTACAACTCTGCCTGTGAGTGAAGTAGCTTTAGTACTGTTGCCTACACATTTTGCCATTTCTAACACAACAGCGCTGCAACCCATTTGTTTTCTCAGTGCATCTTTCAGCATCGCTTGTACTTCACAGTGCAGATGTCTAATGCAGATCAAGGCAGGCAACGCAGTATATTCTGTTCCAAAAGATATCCCCACCTCCTCATTTGTTTTGCAACATGGTTATCAAAGCATTAAATAAATAATGCTTTAGTTAGCATATATCCATTGTTTTACATATTCAGAATAGTTTAGAGATGTTACTTAATTTCTTCATGTGCTCCTCCTGCAAAGTAGATGCAGAGAAGATTTTGTACCGAAGGAAACTGAACTGCAGCTACAAAGCAAGTCAACAGCTAAACAAAATAATCCAACTGACGGCCCTTACTCAGTTTCCAAGGCCAGGATTAATCCCATTTGCTAGGAAGAAACCAAATAAAAAATTGCAGACCACCTTCTGCAAATGAACAAAATGCAGGCTAAACTTTGATCTTTGCTTTTTCTCCCTGAGCCTCCAGCCCTGATCCAAAGCCCGAGTTCTCTCCCTCCGTGCTCACACACCCGCACGGCTCACTGGTCAATGCAATTTCCAAAGTTTCCCATCTTGAACAATTTATTTTCAGGAACAAAGCCTGGAAAAGGTCCAAAAACCCAGTGTGTGTTGGCAGCGGCTCAGGATGCTGTCTAGGTGCGTCTGGCTTGCTCAACTAACAACTCTTTCCACTTCCTCCATTCAGAGCACATTTGTATTTTGCTGTACTGCAGCAAGCCAGGCATTAACTTCCATTCCTTCATTTCTAAAAAGGCTACCAGTTTCTCCCACCAGATCCCCAGCTTTATGGGCTGTCAGACATTCTGTTTTTTAGCTGGCGACTGAGAATCTGATAGCAAACGTACAGTTCAGGATTTACGGCTGGGAAAACAATTTCCCAAAATATCTGCATGAATGTAACGCAGAACTACACCACACTATAATGGTGAGTATTCTTGCTCAAAATGGAAGTGCTAAACTTCAAGCACGTCTCCGTGCCTGAGGCGATCCAAGAAACTTCTGCGATGAGTAGCTGGGCTCGCTCAGCACTCTGCAGGCAGCAGCCGTCTCCTTCCCTCCCCTCCTCCTCCTCCAGGTAGCACCCACCACAAGATGAAACTGTCATTCGGCTCTGCTTTTAAAACACATTCCGCTCTACGCTGCTGTCATCGGGACGCTGTTTCTCAGCTGCTGCCCTCCAGTTGTTAAATCCTGAAATGGTCCCTCTGAAGATTATTACACTGATTTTTCGTGTGCAGAAACACGGAGGGAAATAAACATTAATGTTAACCTAACAGCATTGTTCAAACAGTGAGAAATCCCCCCTCCCTCTGCTGCTTAAAGCTGCAAAAATTAAATCCATAAAGGCATTTACAGAGAATGTCTTATTTAGAGAACAAAACAGAAGTGACTGACAGAGTTATTTGTCATTGCTGGTAAATAAATTTGTGCAGCTTACAATGTTTACCCTGGAGTACCCGCGGAAGATCCATTCGTGATGCATTAGAAACGAGCTTCAATGACAAACTTCAGCTCTCCGCTCTGGCACAGCTGATGTATTGACTAGACAGGTAGATATTAGGTACTCTGACTGTCTGGATGCTATGGAAATCACGCTGCACGCATCTGACCATTGTCAATGGCAGAAGACAAGTACCGACCTCATTCTTATTCTAGCCAGGAAAAAAGGCCTCGTCTGCATTAGCCTTTTTACTGAAAGGCTGCCATATTTGTCAGTTCAGACGCATGTAAGATAAGCTCCTTCCCCGTTATCTAATATTTCACCAGGCAGTGGAAACGAAGGATAAGCAGAACCTAATAGTCTATGTGGGCAGGAGATCTCGAATGCTGTCAAGCTCAGCACAAGGCTTGGATGCCCGAGACAAGGGGAAGTTTACAGCAGAAGCTAATCACTTCATTTGGAAGAAAAAAAACCTCACAGGGATTTGGAGGAACTGTTATGACTTATCCTGACTATGCAGCAAGCCAGACGACAAGTGTAAAACCCTTAGTGCAGCATTACACTCCATGGCACTCCCTCCCTCTAATATAGGTACCACTCAGCTGGAATTGCAGCCTGGTCCGAGGGGATTAACGGGGGGAGCTGCAAAACCTCTGCCTTCCCAGAGTGGCTGCAGGAAACAGAAGGACAGACAGGGAAGAGCAAAACAAAAACCCGAATTCTACCTCCTCAGCATGTTGTGGCACAGCAGCCTGCAGGAAGGTCCAAAGCGCAGTGGTTCAGGCTTACCTGACGCTCCCCTCTGCCACTGTGCAGTCTTTTATGCTGCTCAGTGTGGATGTGGGGTGCTGAAGGAGTCTGGATAAGATGAAGACAGCCCATTGCCAAGCTCACAGAGTAAGCACAGTTTAACAGCATGTCTACTTAGCAGACACACCATCTGAAACAGCAGTGGCTGTACAACGGCACTACTTGATTTCACTGCCCTCACATGAGAATCAAACCGTATTTACATAGAAGTGCAACACCACCACAAGTTTCTAACACTGGGACATCCGAAACAGCCCGAATGGGGTAAATTTGGTAGCATAAACAGACTGCCAGCATAATGTCTGCCTGTAATACCTCACTTGCCCACCCATAACAGCTCTGTCCCTCCCTACAGCTCTGCTGCACCACCAGACCATCCCTGTCCCATGATGGAATGACACACAGGCGGTCACGAGAGGCCTGCTCCCAGGCCTCAGTGCTCACCATGCCCGCTGAGGAGGCCAGCTGGGAGCACGTGAAACAAAGCCTGGCCCGTGGCTAATTTTAGGCCTGGCAGCCTCAAGGACATACAAGGCCATCTTTATCTCTGGCTTTCCCACCTCCTTGTCCTTTAAGGTCATCCTCTGAAAAGGTCATCTGTCCCCACAGCACTGTTTCCTTCCTCACATAAACGAGTTAAAGCTTGGTGACAGCGTACACATGGTGACTGACCCGACCTCCGCCTGATGCCGCCTTCCCAGCCTGCTGGCACACAGGGGACACAGGGCTGTGGCCCCTCCTGCTTCCCCTCACCACAGCTGCCGCATGGCGTGCTCAGGCACACACGGAAGGAAATTGCTCTGCCTTTTTTCACATGAACCTTGCAGCACTTGTTTGTTGTTGTTGTTTTTTAAATCATGTGGGGAATTAGGAGCTAGCAGAAACTTCTTAATTTAAAATGATCTGCTTTCATGTTGCTAGGAAGGAAAAGGGAAGCGGAAGCAGCCAGGAACTGGTGCCACGTGCTGTCTGCTAGCTGGCCCTCAGCATCACAGAATACCCCGAGCTGGAAGGGATACACAAAGATCATTGAGTCCAACTTCCAGTCCCATACAGACCACCCAAAATTCAAACCTTATGTCTGAGAGGAGTGTCCAAACACCCCTTGAACTCGGGCAGCTTGGGGCCGTGCCCACTGTCCTGGGCAGCCTGTTCCATGCCCACCACCCTCTGGGGCAGAACCTTTCACAAACCCCCAGCTGCCCCTCCCCTCACACAGCTCCATGCCGTTCCCTCGGGCCCTGTCGCTGTCATAGAGAGCAGAGCTCAGCGCTGCCCCTCCGCTCCCTGCGAGGAGCTGCAGGCGCCATGAGGCCTCCCCTCAGCTCCTCTGCTCTGGGCTGAGCACACCCAGGGACCTCAGCTGCTCTTTATACAATCTGGCCTCTAGACCAGGGTCCAGCTCCATTTCTCCTTAAAAAGCAGTCAAGCCTCTCTCAGGTGGATGTTGGACTCCTAACAGAGGAGTGAGGGGCTCTACAGGAACTGCCCTGAGCTATAGGACACTATGTCCTACTGACCTGGTCAGGCTGCTCACCCCTGGGTACGTCAGCTGAAGGCTGTCCCAGTACCCAGGCACAGGCCATCCCCAAATCACAGCTGTGAAGGAGGAGTACAGGGCAGCCATTGCCATGCTCTCCACCCAGGACACATAGCAGAGCAGTGCCCGTGCTTAGGGAGCGTCAAGGCCAGAAAGCAAAATGCAAACACGAAGGGAAGGCTACAGTAGCTTTTCAAAATCTTTTAGTTTCACTGTTCATTTCCTAAAATGCAGCAGTGTTTTACCCAAACACTGGGAAAAATATAATAACATATGCTTTTACCCTTTACAGCCTTCCATCTCTGTCAGTGATTTTCACACAAACCCATAGAGAATGTGTATGGCTCTCCATTGCAACACCAGTGCTGAAGCCCAGCTGCAGGGCTGCAGCAGCCTCATGTGCAACTGAGGCAGGACAGAATGGAAACAGGAGTTTATGGAGAAAAGCTGATTTCACGTAGCCATACTTCATACCTCTCTTTTTGCTTCACATTCCAGCTAACACTCAAAAGCTTGCATAGAAATAAATAATCCTCTTCTCTTTTCTCTTTATTATTTTTAATATTTTTTTCATTTTTCTAAACCTTGATTAGACAGACATGTCTACTTTAAAAGCAGTCTCTAGCAAGTCCATTCTCTAATGAAACAACTAGGGCAGAATGGCTCACTGTTAATGTTGCATTTAGTCATTAAAAATGTGCATTTGTGATTCTAAAAGCTGCTAGAGGCAAAACACAACAGAGAGATACATACTCAGATTTACATTCAGTTTCCAGCCTGGTAGATTCAGTGAAACTAAAATTAGCATTTCCACCTTTTATACGCATTTATGGACAAATATACATTGAATAATAACCAGCACTCATCTGAATCATCTTTCAGCAGAGGACTAAATGCCTTTTCAAAACCCTAAATAATTTAGCATCATAGTGTGAAGTGTGTAAAGATACTTTTATATACTACTGCATTAGCTCTGGGCACCTTAAAGCAACAGAGCACGATGACTTTGGCAGGGAATACACACAGCCCGCTGCTACAGGAACAAAAATACTTGAACTGGACTGGAAACCATCACTAAATAGCAGTAACAGATAACCCAAATCATCATAACAACAAATAATACAGACTATACAGTGGGATCATTAATTATGAAGAACTACAAAGATCTCGGTTTCAGATTTCATCCATGCTTGTTAAACAACATAATGGTAAAACGAATTCATTCTTACTATTTGTATTATGGAAACACAAAGCTCCCAGTCCAGAATCACAGCTCCAGTGACCTGGGCAACGTGAAATAAAAAAAAGGCAGTCCTTACATGTACAATCTGGAGGTCTGGAACTACGACAAAAAAAAAAAAAAAGATGAATTTCTTATGAAACAGGAGGAACAGAATGCTTGCATCCACTGCATAGAATTTTGGGTACTCTCAACTCTTCAGCTGCCTGGCCGATAAAAACTCAGACAAACCCTGAAGGAAGTGCTTTTACCATTCTGACAGCAAATATTATTTCCCATGTATCCGGTACCATCTAGTGAATCACCAAGACAGCTTGCTCTTGTAGGACAAACTCCCACCAGGCCACAGGCAGTAAACATGCAGCCAGACTAAAGGGGCTAACAGGAGAAATGAGCATCCAGTACATTTTCTGCACTGCAGATGCTGTGGGCTCTCTTCTTCTGAGCAGTGAAAGAAACATGGAAAACAAGGCCCAGATAGTACCACAAATAAAGCTGTTTCCTACTATGAATTAAAGGTTTAAAAAAACAAATGAAATCTGAGAAGTTCATCTTCACTAAAAGCAAGTGAACTAGATGGACACACAAATGCTGTGCTAGTAGCACAGCACAGCACAGCACATAGTCTTCTTCACCAGCAGCAGCTGGAAGAAAAATGATGAAGCTGATAAAATTTTGTTCTATCGCCCAAACTTTGCTTTCCTTCCAGGCCATGTATACCAGGAACAGAAAACTACACCTTGTTTTCCCAGACCAGTTTGAAAATTTCACAGATCAACTTCAAATAACTTCTGGCAGAAATTTTTTTCACAGCTCCTTGGAGCAGGGAACCTTTAATAATTTGCTCTTGCAGTGCCAAGCAGAATGCCAAAAAAGAAGCAAAAAAAAAAGAGAGAAAAAAGCCGTAGAGGCAGCAGAAATTAATCGAAGACAAACTAAGGTCCAATCTAAAAAAAAATACCAAAATAAAAAACAAATTAAAGTGAGGGACTGCAGAACAGCAAACAGGTGAGATGAAGCACGCACCCAAGCAGGTGCTCGGAAGCAGTGACATAACGGGCTGCTCTGGCTCTAATAGCTCAGGAGCTCCTGGCACTACCACCCTACCTGCAGCATCCCTGCATTGGAAAGAAAAGCCTTTATATGGAGCTCACTTGTTAAGAAGTGGCTCTTCAGGCTATTGTAAGACAATAATTTACAAGGCAAGATTCACTTTGTGCTTTGTTGCTGAGGAGAGCAGAAACAAACTTATTGCTCCTCTCCTACAGTGGTTTAAAAGAAGAGCACAATTTCAAGGGCAGATCAAAGCTAGACTAATTATTTCCTTTCTGCATATCCTATAACTAAGTGTAACAGGTCACTAGGGAAGGGTGAAACAAAAGATGAATGTATTTGCACACACTAACAACAAACACTAAGAAGCAAGGACATTATTTATGTAATAAAAGGATGCATAAGGGAAAACATCAAAGCCTGTATTAAGTATACAGACCCACAAATATATCACCAATGATGCCTAAATAACTGAGGAAATAAACTGGCTCTTCTCTCTCTCCATATTTACTTCAAATTACATGTAACTGCTGAGGCAGTTAAATCCTTCAAGTGCCTTTAGCATTACTGATGGTAAGGGTTTGGCAGTTCTAGTATTGCCCACTTGAAGTTAATCCCGCGACTAAACAAATACAGCGTTTTCGTTGTTTTCCGCTGTTTGGAAACATTTGAGTTTACTATGGCCTTACTGTAAAGATTTAGACCGCGGTCAGGAAGGCTAGGAACATGCTTTGTTGTGATTTTTTAATGAAACTTGACATTCTTTTTTATACAGCTCCAGGAATCAAGGCTTTAAAGCACTCCAGCTACCATGAGAACTGAAGAGTGGTCAAGAATATAATGTGCCCCTGGAAACCTGCAAAAGCAAATAGCTATTGTTCTGCACCAATTCCTCTCTACAGGAGGAAATCTCAACAGGAATATTTTCCTTATGTTACTATTCTTTTGTCCTTTTCCCAGGTTACTTCATCTGCAAGTTAAGAAATTGCAAAGATTTGGGGGGAAAAACAGTGTGCGAGCCTGATGTTTTGTCCATGATTGCACCGGTGATCTCCATGGCGTATTCCCAGCACTCCAACCTCAACCACTGCTTTAGGGAACCTCCAGCACGAGCAGTGACCCCAGCACACAGGGACTCTTACAGATAACACACAGTACACAATGGCATCTGCCAGGGCCAGGCAATAGCTGAATTTCTGTTAAGACCCATTTAACTCTCTAGGATTCCAAAGACAGTTTTTAGCATATAGGCAGCATTGCTTTTTCTTTCTTCCCCAGGGAAACATGTTCTTGGATGATACACTTGTTGTTGTTTTTTTTTACCCTCAAAGGGCAAATGAGGCTCCCTAGAACAGGCTTTCCCAAGGCAGAAATTCAGGAGCATTCAGAGAAAGCCCTCTTGGCCAGAACGGAGTAAGGAGGTGCCACAGGGAACATACACAATGGCGATGGAGGGATGGCTGCAACTGCAAGGAGCACACAGCCACCACCACCAGCTGGGCCTCCAGAAGTGGCAAAGTGTGCAGTCCTGCGGGAGTAATACTTAGTGTATTTATTGCTCTTTTTGTTCACTCTCGAAGCCTTAGCAAAGGCTGTCACCTGGCTCCCATCCAGGGGAGGCTGCACATACCAGGCTGAATGTATGGAGAGGAGTACAGCCTGGCATGCACAAGTTTGAATGGCACACCTCAGTTTCTACAGTAAATCTCAGAGCAAACCCAAACTCCTTCTCCATTTCTACACACAAATAAAGGGCCTTTTATTTGCTTGACAGTGCCTTTTTTTTCTTTGCAATGAGCGCCCTTTTACTGTTCCTTGACAAAGAGTACAGATACAGGCATTTCTCACCCACACAGTACTCAAATGACTTTCAAACCTTTGTGTTAGCTTGTCATTTTTTGCAGCTTTCACACCCCTACTGAAACAAAGCTTAGACAAACCCTGAAAACTAAGGATCTCTCCAGACATGTCTAGACTTTCAGTTCAACAAGGCACAATATTTTTGAACTCTCTAACCTTTATGGGAGGTGACCAAAGCCAGCTCAGACAGACTAAACTGACACACCGCCAGCTAATACCCTGAACACCTTAAAATGCAAATAGCTCTAATCTTATTAAAAATGGTGCAATTCACCCTACTGCAACAGCAAGAGGGGGAAGGGAAGCAAAACGGTAGCGCAGGCTACCATTCTCATAAGACAAACAAAGCTGTAATATTTATGAATTATTTCCATTTACAGTTAAAGAAGTCTGAAAACTAGGAATTATTATTTTCTTTTAATCCACATTGAGCCCAGGAAAAGACTGTATCTAGGCTAAGCGTGGGAGGTGAAGAACTGCCACCATCTCCCAAAGACATGACTAATAGAAGATTTGGTAAGGCAGAAAGACAATGCCAAGTCTTTCCTCATACAGTGCAAGCTGGATGAAAGCAAGCATGTAGGAAGGTAGCTGGATCATGCCAGTGTAGGCTCATGCTGTACCTTCATTACAAAGCAGGAACCTCACTAACTTGGTGGAGCAAACCATGTAGAAGAAACACAACAAAAAAGTCACTCTTTGTGAGCCGGAGCTTTCACGTTATCCTATCTCCTACCTCAGACATGGGATAGAAAGAAACTCACACTCCCATGTAACACAGGATCTGGGCAGTTGCACAGTAGTTCTTTGTGCAGAGACCTATGCCATGGATGCAGTGAGCCTCACATACCACATGACTGAAATTGCCTAAAACCTTCTGATTTACAACCACATAAAGAATAGCCTCAATTTCCACTTCTACAGGGCTAACATTACAAACATAAGGTAAATGAGGACTAGTGAAAACTTCTTCATTTTGATGGGGCCACTCTTATCCAGTACTGGAGAGGGAGTGCTGCTGTGGATTTCCACATTCCCTGCCAGCAAAGCATTTCCAGCTTCCTTCCAAAGACTCCAGAGCACTGAGCCCAGCCCTCGGTGCAAATGCTTCAAGTGATGCTGCACGACTCCAAGTCTGAGATTACTCACATTTCCAGATATCCAATTCCCTCCTTCTCCACTCCTTCACTTTCTTCTCCAGTAGAAATGTATTAGCAGCCAAGGCTATCAAAGTATCAAAAGGACATGGATAATAATCCAATGGAAGATGCACTGTACCAATGGAAGAGCTGTACTACAGTAGCAAAAAAGCCTTCCAGCCATGCTAATGAGCAAAGGCATATAGGAAAAAGAGCTTCTAGAGCTTTGGATGCATTTTACTGTGGTAATGTGCAAATGGTGTAGAATGGCGTGTACATACAGAAGGAGTGTGGCAGCTTGACAGAAAGCAAGCAGAAAGCTGCTTCTCTTTTCTTAAGTCTTTTCTCAGCAGGGTTGCTTTGTGGAGATGCAAGCAATTAACCAGTGGAAGCAAGAGGACGAGACTGATTTGTAGAACCTCTGTAGAACTTCTTCATTCCCAGCTTTGCAAAGACTGCAGCCCCAAAGCATGGACCCTACCACAAGAAAGTCCTGTCTAAAATAAAAACGAATCAAGCTATAAACACTAGGTCACAATCAAACACACATTTGCCTGCAGATTTTGGTTTTTTGTTAAATTGGGACGAATCTTTTTCCAAGTGAGGTCTCAAAGTAAAGCAAACAAAACATACTTCCTGGAGCAAAAGGAATCATATGAGCATAAAGGCTTACTATGAACCTATTAGTTTTCCCATGCTATTAAAAAAAAATATTAGCCAATATTCAGTACTTAAAATCCTGGTTTGAGTCAGATCACAAAAGAAAGAATAGAACGATTCCTGTAAGTGGTATGGGTGTTGCTACTGCTCCCATAGATCTGAGAGGAGAGATCTGGTGACAGTCTGCCAGTCATCAGAAAAAGAGCCAGCAAAAACATCAGCAACTAAGGGAAACTTGTAGGGAATAGGCAGGAGGATCTGGAAAAAACCTCCGGGGTAAGAGTGGGAAACGCAGCGGTCTGCCTGAGGCACACTAGCCTAGAAAGAAGCTCACTATAGTAGCTGCTGATCTTCTAAGGAGTTTCAAAACCAGCAGGCAGCACAACTGGCTTTCCCTCTAGCAAGTTATGCTAGATCATAAAATAGATCAATTATATTAATAAAAAATGAAATTCTGTCACTGTGAGACACTGAGCAATACCTACGCCATGGTGTGTTTTTCCAGCTTACAACAAGGGTCCAGCTGCAGAGAACCTCGGGTGGTTACTGCTAAGTCAGTGCTATCAATTCCAAACTTCCATAGTTTCCAAACTGTTGCTGAGTGTCTTCGAAGTTCTGTCACCAATTCAGATTGTGTTGCAGAATTTCCTCCTGCAGGATCAGAGTATTCACATGGAGCAGTGTGGGGCTTTATGTTGAGTTTAGCCTCAGAACAAGTTGGCAGCTAAAATGGGACATCTAAGTGCATGGTGGAGCACCAGGACAGAAAGGTAGGAGTGTCAAGGTTTTCTTAACAGCCCTGCAGACTTTACAGAATCTAAACCTAGCTCAAGTGGCAACACTGCTGGAATTGAATAGTGTAAAAGAAGGGGCAGGAGGGCTTCTAGTTTACAAGACTCACCTTCAAATTGCTAGACAGACTTGGGTCAGTCATTCCAAGCCAATAACCTAAGACCCCAGTACAGAGCTTCACCCAAGGAAAGAATTTTGCTCACGTCTTTTGCTCGTCTTCTTTGGCTTCATTCCCAGTACAGCACTGCTGACTGTCTCACTCCCATCGTCTGGCAACTAGAGACAGGAAATTGGAGAGGCACCACAGCACTGGGAACGTAAAAGGTGCCAGCACAGTGACAAAAACGCAGGAGGTATCTCCTTTGTAACTTCCCTTAAACACACTCCATAAATCCATGTGGATGATCACCTCTATGCCACAAAGAAGGAAAAGATCCTAAAAATTCTTCTGAACAATGAAGGAGGAATTGGGAAATGCTGCGTCGTTATCCTTCACATTGCTAGCTCACTGAGGTTACTGGGTGCAAGGAAGGGACAGTACAAGGACCACAGCTGCTCTGCATGCCATGCACCACTGCACCTCAAAGCTGCAGGGTCAGAAAAAACAAAACTATCAACACTTTGGGTCTAACAGTGCTGGTACTGCTCACCCTGCATTTCTAACACCTGCTAGTGATGGTGTGGGGCAGAAGGAGGTGCAGTGAGCACCAGATGAAACAGAGGACAGCCCTGGGCATTCAGCGTGTGTCAGTTTTCTCAATTTTCTTAGATCACCTCAGCAGCACCTATGATACTACGTAAGTCATTTTTCCTCGTACACTGCCTCCTTCACCACTGCGCACAACCTGGCTCAGCCCTCGGCAGAACCAGAACCGTGAGGTCCTTCAGACTGAAGAAACCCATTCAACACAGGGCCCAAAGTCATCAAATCCAGACCAGGCTGCAATTTATATTCTGCCGGCTGCACTGGTTTTAAGAAATGTTCTTTAAGTCATCAGGACAAGGAAGGAAATATGTTAATTTAAATCAATTAATTTCTAAAAAGACATTGAATTGGCATTGCTTGGGTCGAAGTAAGGCTGGCAAGGGTTTCTGTAAAGAAGCCAGCCTGGCAACTGGAAATACTTCTCCTAGCATGAGAGCACTTAAAAAGAGTTCATACACTGCCTACATGAGTGCAGAATTCATCAGACAATATAGTTTAGACCTATTTCTTGAAGGGAATAAGCTACAATAGCAAAAAAACTTGTTTTAAAATCATTACACCTACTATCCACTTTCTGCTGGCACAGCTGTATGTGTTAGGAGAGTGATGTGCGCACAGCCCTCAATGACGTACCAACATTTTCCAGTGCAGTCTAAGCTGCAGTCGTCAACTAAGAGGAGTTTTGTGTACAAGTTGAAAAGAGCTCCCCAGCTAGTTTGGAAAGGCTGGAGAGGCTAGTTCAAGGAGAGGCTGGATCAGGCCTCATGGGCCTCACGGGCAACATGATCTAGCTGCGGTGTCCCTGTTCATCGCAGGGGAGCTGGACTAGATGGCCTTCAGAGGTCCCTTCCAACTCTAAGGATTCTATGATTCTGTTACGGAATGGATAATCTTGAAGGTCTTTTCCAACCTAGCTAATTTTATGATTCTATGATTATATGAAATATATGTCAAGCAATTTTTATATGTATAGCAAAAAAGTCACTGATAATCTTCCCTTTACAAATGAGAGTTGTCTTTCAAGATGTTCAACACTGTCATTGCAGTCAGGTTTGGAAAAACACCTTGTGACATTGAACATCAGCAAAAATTAACAGTGCTGGAGGAATGAGGCAAAGTTTTAGCAGTAAATCATATAGCTTTACAGCCTGAGGAATGCCAAGCCTGTAAGTTTTACCCCTGAGTTTGCTTTAACAATGTGGATACGATTAATATGAGCAGATTTGATACCTGAAAAACTCTCCAGGTAACATAATAAGAATGTATTTTCAGACATCCAACTACTGTAACAGCTCTGCTTGTGGCCCTTCCCTAGGGTAAGCAGTTTTTAAAACACTGTAGTTCCAAGCTGCGACTGTCCTACACATAGGGTTCCCAAAATCTCACTGGAACACTAAATTTTTTAGGAAATAATTACATGTGCTTTTGTTATTTTCCTACTCTGTTCTCACCACTGATTCCAGAGGGTTTGTTTTCCCTTGCCCAAAATGACCCATCACCACTATCACAAGCTAAAATTACACATAGCTGGCACATACACTGAGAAATATGAAGGACCATTTTTAATATGATTTGCTTTTAAAGGCAAAAGTGCAGTTACAAAATAGTTGACCTACTTCTACTTATACTTAAACAAACAATCCAAAAAGCCCTCTTCAGAAAATGAAAAATCACCTCATAAACTTCACTGTGGGAGAGAAAAAGGTAAAGACACCATTACCTACTAAATTCCTCAGGGGAAAGAAAATTGGTATTAAGAAATAAGATTAGCATTAATAAAAGGAAGAAAAGTTAGGAAAAGCTTTGGAAGATCTGGGTCATTAGGATGAGATTTACATTTTTTTTAAGCTAGGGCTTTCTGAACATTCTCTGGTTGAGAACAGCACATTCCTTGCCCTCACGGCAAGCCCGCCGCAGAGCTGCTGGTGTCCAGATGTCCCTTCCTCCAGTTCCTCGTGTCCCACAGTCCCAACACCAGCACCAACTCCTCTGCTGGAGAGCAAAGCCAACCACCAAGCCTCCCATACTTTTGGAGCAATAGGGGCCAGAACGAAAGACACGCAGCCTACAGAACACCTCCCTGTGGGTATGAGTGGAAGCATCTGTATTAATGGTGTCAACTTCTTTTCACCTACTTGTGCTACTGTATTTTTTAAAAAACCTTTCTCCTTGAACAGGCCGCAGAAGGAGCCTCATCACTTGGCTTCCCTTTCCCTGCTGGCATGGATCCTGGTCCCACTGACGGGGCTGGCGAGGTGCCCATTGATTTCAGCGGGAAGAGGGTCAGGCCTGGTCCTGCCAAGGCTGCTCACGCAAGCACGCGGCTCCACCCTTGGTTTCTCACATCGCGCCCCATGCTGCTTTCCAGAAAGCGGAGACAGACCGGAACAACGCAGTGCTGTTGCTACGTGCTGCCCCTCAAAGCCTCATGCCTGAGTTACCAGGCCTGATAACACACACAGTGTCCCACCTTTGCCCTCCAGGCCTTTCAAAATGGCTCCCAGTGGTGACTGCGCGCCATCTTGTCGCTTTGTCAAGGACCGCGGCTCTCCTGGCCTGTGGGAAACCCAGGCATCAAGGAAGCCATCTCAAATACTCTGTCATTTGCACTTTTTCTTACAAGTCCCCAGTTCCTGGAGTCATGTTTCTTCTTGAGAAACTTGGCTTCCATTTAAAGGCTAATCCTTCCAGGTTCCCGTAATTGCAGAGGACAGCCTGAAAATCTGGCTGCAGAGTTTCCCAAGAGGAAATAAAAAGCCAGTAAACAAATAAAAAGAACTGGAAGCTTTTGTTGGTTTGATGTCATTTGTTGATTTTTCCTAACATCACTATTTTAAGCAATTCCCTATCTCTCTCCCTCTCTTTTTTAAGGCTTGGCAGATGATTTCTGAAGGTTTCAGACTGGCAATTTGCTCTGAGCTAAATCCTGATTCAGACTGCCATCAACGAAGATTAAAAAAGTGTTTCTTCACTTGTTTGTCAGCATTATCCCATACTCATTAATTGCATTTTTATATCTATTCTTTTATAGTAATACTTTAAACCTCTTCATTGGACTAGATTCAAATTTGGGAAACAAAGCCTGTCCCCAATCTAGAAAACCCTCAAGGCAACTAAGAGACTTGGAGCTCATTTTATGCTTATGAAGCTGCTGCAGGAATTGTAAATATATACCTATGAGACACTCGAGATTGGAGAAAAAAGCTGACTGCTGCCCTCTGCAATTGGACATTTTACAAATAAGTATGTAATTGGGCTTCAGTTGCTGACCTGTGTAATGTGCAACATTTCAGTATTTCAGTTTTTCTGACTCAAATGAAATGATGCTCATTAGAAAAATGTTCTGCTTGCATTATTCCACAATGCTTAAAACTGCTCTTCCCTAAGCAGAACTGGAACAGAAAGCAAGATTTATATTTCTTATGTATATACATATACTTTTTTCTTTTTTTTTAAACACACTTTCTGCTGTTAGCAAAGCAAGACATGCAGCTTGGACAACTGCCTATGTTTAAGAAGAAGCCCTAAGAAAAGGAAAGAAAGAACAGACTTGTGTTTGCTTAATGTTGACGTATTTTATGCACGTGTGTGCAAGAGCCTGCATTAGCTGTAACCCTCCCTTTGCATTGTTTGACTAAAGAAATAACAGAGAAAAGAATGAGACTTTCAGTGCAGCTGGGTCAGCTTGTACCATGGGACTGGTATCTGGCACGGGCAGGGCCCAGCTGTGCAGAGTATCTTATGCCAATGTCATGACCCAGCTACTACAAACCAGGGCTATTGCACAGTGGTAACAGGCTCTAGCAACAGGCTGCTGTGGCTGTAAATACGTAACCCTGCCTTGTCCCCGGCCACCTGGAGCAACGCCTGAATGAGAATGTTCCTGCGCTCAGACTGGCACTGACGAAGACGTCGATACATCCCAGGATTTATGAGCCTGCACACTTCAGCTGCTTACAACAACCTTCCTCAGAGAGCAGCATCAGCTGGGCTGGGCTGTCTGTGCTTGGCTCACTAAGATGGAAACTCTTCCCACAGCCGCTGAAAGAAACCCCATGTGTTTCCCCCTGCTTACCCAACCCCCAGCAGCCACTCTCCTCCATCAGCCAACATGAGAAAACACGCTGCTAGAGAAATACTTACAAGGAGCTGTTTCAAATAACTTTTTTTTTTTTAATGGTATTTTGAGCCTGGGCTCCCTAAAACACAACCTTGAAGGTCTCTGGATTGACCTCTAACAAATTATACCACTATCCCAAAAGGAAAATGCTATTTATTTAAATTCTTTACTGCCAGAAGTCAGGGGCAGGAGGTTGAAGAAGAAATTTTTAGTAGCAAAGGAATTAAAACCAAAACAAAACATTGGCAGAGCCAGCTCTGAAACAACTATAATACATTTCACTCCAGGTTTAGGCCTGCTAGCCAAATAGGAAAAATACAAGTTATGGTGGGGAAGTCAGGCTTGGAAGCCCAGGCGGGACTGCTCTTCTCACCCCTCCCAAAAAAACTTTGGTTTTTTTTGCTGCAACTTTATGAATTCTGTGGAAAAAAACAGCAAGCTGGTATCCCAAAAACTTTATGACAACGGTAGAGAAGACTAAACAAAATGTATTTATTTTCAGTGCATAGACAAATGAGAAAGATTCAAGGACTTACTTCTGAGGAAAATAATAGCAATATACTACCGGGTGACTGAAGAAACAGCAAGAGAGGCTGGAGAAGCTGACACTGCCATGAAAATAATAAGCTGCTCCAGGCAGTGTGCCTCTGCGCAGGGAAGAGATGGAATGAGATAAAAGCCTGGGAGAACACACCACTACCAGGACTGACTCCAAGTCACTACACCTGAAAACATCCTCACGTGTTCGCAGCAAAGCCCAGTGTTTTACCGAGGATTCTAGTACAGACTAAACAACACCAAGAGTAAGTGATGTAGAAATGTGAAGTTAAAAAGTCCCTTTTTTCTCACAGCTCACCCCAAAAGACTTCAGGTCTCACTTAAGCATAGAAGGTGAACTCAACACCCTGAAGTAAAACATTTCCAAATAGTAAAATTATAAATTTGTGGGCAAAATGATGACAACTGGTTCTTCCAGAAAATACTCGTTCACCTTCAAAATAATCCTCAAACATACCTGTTTGGGATATACACACAATCAGAAGACCGATAGGTTTACAATGCAAAATACAACATAACAGTCTATGCTGAGAAGTCAGAAACTGTCAATTGACCTCACCATGACTGAAGAAGGAGAAGAAGACTCCAAAGAATTTTGGAATAGTGAATGCAAGTCCTTCTTTTCTTTCTTTTCTTTTCTTTTTTTCTTTTTTTTTGCTATGATGACTTATGATGATGCAGGAAGATCTGAATAATCGCTTCCTGATTTGTTCTTGATTTTTAAACTTCATGAGAACAGAAAAATCACATCATTCATTTTTTCCATTCCCACAGAGGAATTTTTTTAGCCTCTGGAAAATTCTTACATTTCACCAAGTGTAGCCTTTCAACCAAATGTTCCCTAGGATTAAGCTAGTATTCACAACACCAAGAACATTTTGCAGTGAATAGCAATCCCTCCTTCTTGGGACTGCTCAGCTTTCAGTAGGTTCAAGTAGAAACCACTTTGAGAAGTTGAGGAACTGCAGGATCCTGCAGTTCTGCACAAAACAGTAAAAATCCCCAACCTAACAAACAATAAAACCCTTCCAACTCTCCTTCCATTCTCCTTCTGTCATTTATATGTGTATTTTTCGATCATTCAGATTTTTCTATGCAGAGAAATCTGAGAGTGTGTTACTTTCAAAATCTTTCAGAAGTTTTTGTTCTGCCCTAGGTGTTTTTCTTGGAACATGTACGCAGCTAAGGACAGGAGGACTCTTACATCCATTTTCTCACATGGAAAATTGGACTCCATAGTGGCTGAAGTTGACGAAAACCTCAGTGAAAACAACTGCCTCATTCTAGTAGAAGCTTAAGAGAAAAGAAAAAGAATTAGGCTCTTGCTTCCCTACAGAAATAGATCACTGATGTATGTTTCTGCAGTGACATTTTTCAAACGCTCATAAATAAGAATACTTCACTTGAATATTCCATAAGTTCCTTAAGATCCCGATACTTCTTCCTGGGACTAGCTCTTAATCATTAAATGTAATGACTCCTTAATCCAGAAAGGAGAAAATGTCCATACCACCTGCTAGCATTACTGAAACCTATCTGGGTAAATGCACAATGTGGCAAAGTATGAATATGGACTTGGTCAAGAATAATTATGCTGTAAACTTCTGACATTCAATGGAATTGTGAATATTTTCTTAACACACTTATGCACACACAAAGGAAAAAAAAAAAAAGCAAACAAGAACTGTTTGAAGATGAATTCCTGCCTTCCCCCTACAGTCCTCCCCACCCACCCAGCCAGAAAATGTGATTTACCAGAAGGAGTTCACAATGCTGCTCTGGCTGAGAAAGTACACTGAGAACTTCACAGCGAGCCCAAAATAGCCTGAAAAGAGGAAATGGGTGGGGGTGAGGTTCTTTCTTCTGCTCACAAAGAGCTTCACCAGCCGATATAGATCAAGCAAAAACAGTCCTGACATGCAGAGCAGCACTTGGAGACAGTCCTCCCCGCTTTTCCCAGTCTGGTCTATTTTAAGTTCACATCACAGGCAGCTTGGCAGCTACATGTTTCCGAAAGTTGCCCCTGCCACTTCCACAAGTTCAAAGCGTCTGTAAGGGTGCAGCTCACAGAACAGAAGATTTTGAGGGGACAGAAAAGGCACTCGTAGGCTACTGAAGGCAAGTCATCCAAAGAAAGAAAACAATTACTGCTAATTAAGTGAAGCTGAAAACGTGTTGAGTTTTCAGTACCATATTATTATTTTTCAAAGAAATGCAACATTTCCATTAGATATCTGTGTGCTGATAGCGTGTGACAGACACTGTGTGTCCACTCAAGCAAAGAAAGAAGTTCTTATCAAGAGATTCAGTTGCATGAGCTGTACCTTGGTTGTTTTGTCATAGTCTCTTACCTTCTTAACATCCTTCCAGAAAAAAATAACATTTTCAGCTAGAAATAAAAGAGACATATTTTTGCGTATGCATGTAGATGCAGAACCAGGAACAATGAACACAGTGGTTGCATGTGAAACCTTGAGTGACTCCCATTAAATAGAGAATATACTAAACAGTAATTGCATAGCATGATTAGAGAAATTGACGATAATGGAAATACTAACAAAAGTGTAAAAGCACATAAACATTACTAATACCTTCAGCCTGCATTATAAAATCCTTCTTATCTATAAAAACAGTAATGGGAGATGAAGCAGAAGTTTTCTGAAGCTAGAAAAACAAACAGTAACCATAACTGAGTAAACTTCCTTGAAAGAACATGCTTTTATTATTTCATACCAATGTCTTTTACAAATGCCAAAGCTTCATGATCCCTCTTGTTAAGAGTACTACATTTCTGGGTAATCTTAGCTCAAAAAATTATTGAAACAGATAGTTCCACAAGGGAAAGACATACTATTTAAAATCAATGGATTAAACCAGACAAATAGATTTTAATCACCTCTTCCAGAAGTAATTTATTTATGGGAAGAAAAGAGCAATCTCATCCTCAAAAGTCAATTTTTAAGATATCTGTAAAGAAATGAAAATACAGGTCTTCAAGTTCAGCCTGTACATTAATGTGATCATTGGAACACCATCAATCTGGAGCAGCAATCTAAGGCTATTCAAGTAAAGAGAGAGTAAAGCTGTCCACAAAGAAAAAGAAGTTGCCAGCCCTTGCCTTTTTATGATGTGCAAAATGATGTGAAAGCGTTCAAAGAATTTCACATGGTTGGTGTTTCTTTTTTTAGTGACATCTGCTTCAAAATGGAAGGACAACAGACGAATGGAGTACCACATCTCTTCTTGCAGAGCAGCCAAAGAACTCACCATTCCCAGGCTGAACATCACTGCCCTGTTACACAAGGTCTCTCTATTCACCTTCCACACAAAGTTAGACAGATTAGTTTAAATTGCTGTAAACAACTCCTGTTTCTTATATTCAATACCTTTATTCCAGCAGCTGGCTGCTCTATATTCTTAAACTGTACCTGAGTCACCTTCGTGTGTCCTCCTCAGTGCTCTGGGAAAATCAGGGTTTAGTAAACAGGTTAAGCAAATGAAAAGATTAGTCAGTATTGTGTTTCAGATGGATGTGAGATGAGATTACACTGAAAGCGAGTTTATTAACAAAATTAAGAAGAAAGGTTTCCAGAATCTTTGAACAATCTAAATGAGCCGTACTACACAAAAAGAAATCATCCCCAAGTTTTGGGCTTCAGTCTTTCTGACTTTGGCATTGAAGACCATTACCAATACTACCAATGCACTGGGAAAACTGTTCCCAGTGACATGGGTTTTATGGGTTCCACATGACTGAAATTAAAGAGGTTGGAAGGAACAGAGATTAAGAAGGCACCTAGACAAAAATATAGTTATTGAAGACAGAATAGCAGTTATGCTTACATTTACTCCACACTGTGTGTTAATGTATACCTCTGAGCAAAGAACATGAAATTCAATACCCTTAAATATTCTGTTGACCCACACAAAAATATAACTTCTGCAAGTTAAAGCAAGCTCTATTAAGAATGAAGACTGACATTTAAGAAAGGCTTGAGTTTACATTTCTACTTTCATATTTGTGCTGTTTCCTCCCTACTCCCCAAGCTTTTTAGTGACACAAGTCATCACCAGTTTGAACTCAAACCTGACCAAGGACAAAACATTAGTTGGGAAGAAGAAATATGACCTAACCAGTACGGCAATGGATAGCGTTATCAACAAAGACTTCCAGGCAATCCAGTCTGGTCTTACTCTTCTCTGCGCCTCTGTTACAAATTCATCTAACTCTTGTATGTCTATTTGGCGCTGCTGTGACAGGTTGTGATAGTTACTGCTCTGTGAAAGCACTTTTATAGAGAATGGCAGAAAAAATCTGTACAAGAACTTCTCATGTTCCAAACAGAATTCTGCCCACTAATTAGGTTTATGGATCTTGCTTTCTTTGTGTTATATGGTGGCTCAACATTATCATGTTCTGGTTCTGGTAAGTACACCATTATCCCAGTATCAGAGGCTTCATCTATCATTTCAAATCTGTAACAAATCCAAAATGAGAATGGAAGAGTATAGAAAGCTTTTCCCCCTAAAATTACTTCTTTTGAATAACAGTAAAAACAGCTTAGATATAAATCTGATCAAGCAGGACAGAAACTGGCTACGTATGCAGACTGAGGAACTGCAAACCAACTGAAAATGTCTGGTGCCAGTATCCCCAGCAACTCCAGCCCTGTAACAGTCCTCTGAACAGTGCGGATGCCCTCCCTCAGCTGTGAGATAAGGTGGTTATTACAGTACCTCTGTACATATACAGAACCCCCACAGACACACACAGCACTGAGAAAGTTTTTCCAATTCAGTGGTATCAAAGTAAGGCAGTCCCCATGCTGAGGTTGTTGCATGCGGAAGCGCAGCATCTATGAGTCCTGGCTCAAACTGCAGCCCATACACATCAGTATACCATAAATAATTTAGTTTCAGTGGCCATAAAAGGCAAAGGGTAAACAGAGGAAGAGGCATAGAGAGCTAAACCCACTAGCTGAACACTAGCTGAAGGCAAGTGGCAAAGCTAGGAAGAGAACTCAAGGTCATGTCTGTACTGCTGCAAAAGCCTGATTTCTGGAGAAGCCATAAACACAATGCACCTTGCCTTGCACAACACAGATGCACTCCTTGCTTTTCACAGAATCATACAGACATAGAATCAAAAAATCATACAATATCCTGAGTTGGAAGGGACTCTCAAAGATCACTGAGTCCAACTCTGAGCTCCACATAGACCACCTAAAATTCAAACCCTGTGTCTGAGAGCAGTGTCCAAATGCTCCTCGAATTCAGGCAGCTTGGGGCTGTGCCCACCGCCCTGGGCAGCCTGTTCCATGTCCACCGCCCTCTGGGGCAGAACCTTTCCCGAACCCCCACCTGGCCCTCCCCTGACACAGCTCCATGCCGTTCCCTTGGGCCCTGTCGCTGTCCCCAGAGAGCAGAGCTCAGCGCTGCCCCTCCGCTCCCTGTGAGGAGCTGCAGGCGCCATGAGGCCTCCCCTCAGCTCCTCTGCTCTATGCTGAGCAAACCCAGGGATTTCAGCCACTCCTCATACATCCTGCCTTCTGGGCCCTTCACCATCTTTGTAGTCCGCTTTTGGATGGTCTCTAATAGTTTTATGTCCAAACCTGAATGCATTACTCAAGGTGAGGCTGCACCACAGTAGAGTACAACACCATACTTCTTTGTCTGTCCTTTCTCCTAATCCATACAGAAGGCTGTAATTGCTTCTTAGCTGTCTGGAGTGGCATCCCATTATTTTGTTTGTTTTTTAATCATGCATAGTAATTTCATACTGTATTATGAATATGTAATGACATATCTAAAGATCTGTCTTGCTCAAAAATCTCACCTTCATAACCTCTCTGAATATTACCTCAACATACGCAATCAGAAGAATTTCTGAAATCCTCCTCTTGTCTTTAAGGAAATTATTAAAAAAAAATAAATTAAAATATTGTTCAAAGTTTTACTAGCAATTAAGAGTCAACATCTAAATCTCTACTGGAAGTTGAAAAAGTGCCCCTTCACAATAACCGACAAAGAAATTCTTGCAGGGATACCACTGGCTCTGTACTACTAACTTCTACTGTGTCTCTATGCTTTTGAGCCCCTCAGCTAGCTCGAGGCATGCTCAGAGCCACGTATCCTATCAGTCTCGTGTTCACATATGTTTACATCAAGTAAGAAAAAAAAAGACAATTCTTCTATAGTACAGAGTTGCTTTTCAAAGATGCTGATCATTCTGTTTCCCGTTGACTACTGAGGAAAGAGTGGATCCTCATCATTTCTGAGAACTGGGCCACAGAGGACTTCGGAGCTGAGCTGATACTCACTGAGATGACATCTTCGGCACAGTTACACAAGTCAGAGTCTTCTAAAGCCAAACAACAGACCGAGCAAAGAACTGCTCACAACTGTAAAATACAATGTACTCTGTCTACACAAAATTAAAAGAAAACACCTAGAAATCTGGCTACTGTAAATGCATTAGGGGTCATATTTTAAAATTCAGCTCATCTTCCTTACAGATACATGTCTGGATGAGGTTAAAAATCTACTCTGAATGTTCTACAACTGCTATTAGCTGGTAAGGGTTTATCAGGAAGAAAATAGCCACTGTAATAAATGATAAGGAATTCAGAGTTCATCCAGCAGCTCAGCTCAGCATATGTCATGACAAGAGCAGCTGAGGTGGTTGTTAGCCTGGGAGCAGCACCTGGGGCTCCATGATGAGCTGCAGAAGTGGAAGGCAGCTCCTGGAGGACATGTGTGTGAGCAGAGACAGTTCTGGGATGGGATGGCAATGCACCACAGGCAGTGAGGTGCCACTGGGACAGGCCTCGCTGGCCAGAGCCTGAAACAAGGAAACACATGCTCAGAAAGGAAGAAGGAAAGCAAACTATAGTGAGCTATGTCAGATGCCACTGACGTTTTGCATACATTATGTTTGTACTTTCCTCTTTTGCCTCACCTATCTGGATCACAAGATGTTGGTCTTCCACCCAATAAAAACGCTTAGTGACGTTGGGCCCTTCTCAATGAGCCCATCCTTGGTGGGGTTTAGGCTTCTTGCTGGTGCCCAGGAGTGGGGGCAGTGGGCAGCAGGGGTGCAGAACCACTTCTTGTTCCCTTCCCTGTCGGTGACACATGCTGGGGAGCAGGGGTGAAGGCAGGAGGGGCTCCGGGAAGCCCCAGCATCCAGCCCTAGCCGCCTTTCATTGAGGTTTCTTTTTCAGGAAACATTACAGACAGCCTTGAATAGAAGAGAGTTGTAGGACGGGGAAACAAAACTTGGTGACAGTTGTTAAGGGAGTGACAACAGTGCAATCAACAGATGGGTTCGTGTGCAGGGAAGTTTGATTCAGCTGATTTTTATAGCCACCTTATTATGTCAGCAATCGGCGTTAGCCGCAGTGTACCGAAATAGCTGCGTCCTTTGACCGCACAGCCAACGATCTCCTTGTGGGTCTACAGCTAATGGTTATTTTGGAATAAGAAAACTTGAATCAGGAGAGAATAACTGATTTAGGATCATGTTAAGGTCAACTTGCTTTGCTGTGATAGGGCAGAAAGTCTTTCCAATATGAACAGGAATCGGGCCGGACATTTTAAAAAAGGGAATCCAGCCCCACTGCCCAAATGCACATGGTGATTGCTTCCCCTGTGCCCCCAACATGTGCGAGGAAGCCCAGCATGCCTCAGTTCACACTCCTGTGCTATGCCAAAGAAGGTGTGGAATCCAAAAATCCCCCAAATTAATGTGAACTACAGCAAACATCTCAACAATCCAACTTCTGTTTCAAGCAAGCACTAACAATAATCTGCTACACTGCTGTGGTGTGGCCCTGAGTCAGGTTATATTTATTCGTTTTTCTTGTTAGAAAGGAAAAAGAAAGAATTAGAAACATCTGTTAAGCTTTAGAAGAGCAGAAGATTGGGTACCTTTAAAAAAGAACAGTATTTCCATGCAAATATAAACTTATCATAAGCTTCCCGAAGCACACGCAGGATAAAGGCAGTGTTGCTGCAGAGAAGGTGTCTGCTTTCAAGGGGATTTGCATTCTCATCGAATGCTGGACCGGGTCCAGACCAGCCGGAGGATAACCACCCTCCAGCCTCCCTGCGGAGACGTACGGAGACGAGACTGAAGCAGTATCATTTCTGACAGAAATCAAATCCTGGCTACTGCACTGCTGGGAACACTACAGACAGGAAGAAAAAAAAAAGTCTCCCTCATAGAAAAGAGGGATTGGAATTAAAACAATTACGTGGAGCTCATTCAGATAATACCTTGTCGAAGGACCTGATATGGGAACACATTATGTATTTAGTAAATGCACACAAAAACAAAGTATCTGTTAACATAAAGTATAACTTTAACAAACAGAAAAATGCAAATTAAAGCTGTCCAGTTAGAAAAGCAGCTCATTTACATGCCCAGGTTAAGCAAGCTAAATAACATGCTTAGTCAAATCATACATAAAGCCATGGAGGGCATTCAAAGAATACAGTTTGTTGAAATTTCATTTCAAATTTCAGCAGTAGTGTCTCAAAGAAGAAAATAACATCTAGCGATATGTCTCCAAAGATTCAAAAACAAGTGACCTCAGTGGAAGCTTTTGAATATTAGGACATTGCATTACAGTCAGTGGGTATGTATTCAGTACTTTCTTCTCGATGTAATGGTCCTGGGGATATATAGAAGTATCACGGCTCAGACTGATGAACAGGTTCTTGATTTTCTCTGTGATGCCATACCCACAGAATCTCAGTATCCCAGAATGGCTGAGGCAGGCAGGGCCCTCTGGGTCCCCCTGCCCCAGCCCCACTGGGGCAGCCCCAGCCCCAGAGCACAGTGCCCTTGTGTTGGAAAGAGCCTGGCTCCATCTTCTTTGCACCTGCCCTTCAGGTGTTTGTAGATAATGTTTATTTCTGTTCCTCTGCAGTAGTAGGAAACTTGGTACTGCCCCACAGCAAAATGGATAGAAAAATTATAAGCATTCTTCAGTGCCAGCAAAGCACAGGAATGAGTAAAGCAAAGTGAGTGCACAAGGTGGCAGCTGCTCGGTTTTGTCAATGTGGTCAATAAATGAATTTTTTCATCTATTGTTTTCAGGGCTGGTGAGCTCTAAGATTGTCCCCAAAGTAGCAGCATTTGAATTGTGTAGGACCTTCACAGACCCTCAGCCATAGCTAAACCCTCTGTGAAAGTATGTCTAGACTACAAGAAAACATGTTTTAGAATGTCCATGTTGGCCTGTTTCAGCTGTAATACCAGGAACCCAAAATTATGGACATGCCAAATGGAAATGACAGTCAGACATAAAATCACAACATTACATTATTGAAAAAAATATTTTTCAACTGATACCTTAATTTGTACTTCTTGAAGTCATGGTTAAAAATAGTTCTTCCTAGAATCTTGGTATTGGTGTTTTGCAGCATTTTGTAGCACAAATATTAGATTGGTCTGAACAGAAATGTCTGTGAGTAAATGTATCAGGAAGGGCAACAGAGAAAACTTACAAAAAATTTTTGTTTTTATAACCAGGAATGTGAATGACAGCCATCAAACAGGTAATCACCAAGGGATGTGGTGTCTGCATCAGCAGCAGAAGGCCACTGCCCTAGGATGTCCGCAGCATGGATTAGCAGTTCTGCTCTGTGACAGCAGGAGGATGGCCGTGAGCCCCACAGTACGGCAACACAGGAAATGTGCAGCAAACTAATATTCACCTAGGCTAAAGTAAGCAAGATTCAAAAGTGAAAGGACAACCCGTAATAACATGCTTGACTCCTAAAGGATAGAAAAGGATCTACCTGAAAATAAGTCGTCATCACCAGTCAAGCAGAATTGAAGCGACGTGATAAGGACTTGGCAGGTGATGTTCCTCATCCTCCAGGTGCACACAACTGATCCCACCTAGAGAATGGAGGCTTGAGAGTGGGAACGGAACTGGTAGGAGCACAAGTGTGGGAGGAATCAGTTTTGTTTAAGACAGGTATCACCTTCCCTTCCTCAATGTCTCACTGAGATCTTTTTGCATTAACTCCCTTGTCGTTATGTGTTATGATTAAAGCTGAGATTCTTAAAGAGAACCACTAGGACCTCAGAGTAGAAATATGCAGAAAAACACAATATACAGTGGAAAAATGCAATAAGATTGCAAGAACTAGGAGGCAATACTGCAAACAAGACATTTTAACATGGTAACATATAAAAAAACACAGTGTAGTGATGGAAAACTCCACTGCTGTTTATTTTACCTACTGAACAACTCTTTACCTGAGACAAAATTCAGTAGGTAATGTTACTTTACTAGGTGCGACAACCTGAAGCCATTCTAGATGTGCAGTTTTATCACGGAATTAAAGCAAATACTTACTTCAGAATAAACTGTTATTCAGAAGTGATCTGCTCACACGGGTTTGGAGCTGAGTGTCACATCACTGCAGCTCCATAGGGCCACCATTCTGCTCTACTGGGAATCTTCCCAGCCATGCAGACAAGCTATAACATTTGGTCTGTTTCCATACAAGCATATTTGATCCAGTTACAGGTGTGATCCTTAGCTACACTTCATACCAGCTTAGCCAGCAGACACAACTATAGGGGTATAGAAGTTTCTCTGTAGTGCTACTATAGCTATTCCCACATGGGAATTCTCTGATACTGAAGTGTGCACCAGCACAGAAATCGAACTGTATGTCACATAGTTTTCTAAAGACTTTGCTGTGGCAGTGCTGCGGAGTGCTGGCCTCTGAATGGTGGTGGCTTCAAGCACCAGTTGCTGTTTTCTGGGATTTATGACTGAAAGGATTAAAACGAAAGAAAACTAAAATAGATCTCCAAAGGATATTAATAATACTTTCAAGCTCTGTTGCATTCCAGATCTTATTATTACAGAAAAATATACCTAAGGTAATAGATACACCTTCCTCAATTCAAATGGTTTACCCACAGAGTAAATTCTAACTCCTTATACAAATATGTAATATGCCAAACACAAACACTCAGGTGATCATTTACCCCAAATATATTTAAAGGTCAGCTGAAAATTCGGGCCATTTTAAATGGATGTGCATGGCACTGTTGTCAAACATGACGCTAATGCCCTGGAAATATCTGATGCCCAAGGGCAGCAGTGGGAGCTGCGGGTTCCTGCACTTGGTAGGGATTTATATCCCTACTTCTCACATAGGGATATAAATGCGCTCATGTGTCCATGGAGAGGTGTCGAATAAAATGCAGATATGGATAATAATTTCCTTTTCATCTGAACATTCTATATGATGATGTGGCTGACTATAGCTTAACATTAGAAGTTAAAATTTGATAGTTCATTTTAACATAGTTCATTTATCTTCTAAGTTATTCTGATCCTCAGCAAATGAAGGAAATACACTTCCACAAAGCCAGACAACGAATCATTATATTCACTACCACACTCAGAGAAGATAGGAAGCTTTATCTGTTTATAATCATAATCATGGAAAGGTCCAAGAAAAGAAGAATGTTAACTAATAGCAATAATAAAAAAAAATCCTTCAGACATGTGTTCCATTCAATCATTTACAACATATATTTTTAAAATGAACAAAACACACTGTCCATTTGCTGGGGAATTATTTTAAGGTCCTGGTGTCCCTTAGACTCTCTTCTCACGTCTTTAGATGTCTGCCTTTCACTCTCTCGGACTGAAATGTCTAGACATCCAAATTAAGGAGTGACCAATCACTGACAAACCGATCCCTCTGCGCACAAGGTCAGCACTGCAGAGGCACACACACACACGCACACACACACTTGCAGTATGCAGTGTGCAGGAGGCCTTTATTTGCGCACAAAAATATTGATGTTGCTAAGTGATACTCAGGCAGTCACTAGCCCCAAGTCTTTGTGTTTGTTTATTGCTGTGTCTTCTTCCCCGAGTAAACAATGCTACGGTGATGCAGGGATAGAAAAGCCTTGCTAAATTAAAACAGCTACGGGAACTGATTTATTATGTCTGTGTGATATCAACCTATGCCTTTTTTTTCCCTTATTTTATTCCGTTAAGTCAGAAGGAAAAAAATATTAACACATATCCTGAATAGTCCCAATCATACCGCTTACCCTTCGTTAAATATAATTTATTTACAAGGTCCTTCTGCAACTTAACCATGCTGGAATGAGATTTAAGCAATTTTTTTTTAAGGTAAAATAATAGCCCTAGATTAAATTCATGTATCTAGTCAATTGGAATAAGAGGCAACCTGAAAATGGTTCACCACATTCACTTATTTATTATTACTTAAAAATTCAATCCAGTTCCATTCAGTTCTAGAATCCAAGTTTCTACTGAAAAAAAATTACAGACAAAGAAACAAAAAGCTGCTCAATTCCATCAGCATTTTTTGAATCATCCCAAATGTCAAAAGCTGTATCAACAAGATCCCACAGAGCGCCACAAATGCACGTCCCCAGGAGGTCACCACCCTGTCTGCTGGAAGGAAATCAGCCAGGTCTGCTCCAGGAAGCTTCCCGATTTCCATGAATTTTGCTGCAGTCACCATGGCAGACCATTTGGCTGCAAATCCTTTTTTTCAACAGGAAGATATTTCACTGAGATACTTTTAGCTCACTCTATTCATAGAGCTTTGCCCTAATAGCAACCGCTGGAGTGAGACCACCCTGCCCCCTATACACGAACCACTCCTGACACCTACGGCTAGCTACCTGCACACAGTATATCGGTAGGAAAACAGTAAGTGTGTTTTCACTCTACTGGATCTCATTCCAGCAGCAAAGATGCAAGGTTGATGGTGTAGCCTCACCTCAAACACTGTGTGCAGTTTTGGGCACTGCATTGTAAGCAGGACATAAAAATGTTGGAGTGTGCAAAGGAGGGTTACGAAGAAGCTGAAGGATCTGGAGGTCAAGATGTGTGATGAGCAGCTGAGATCCCTGGGTGTGTTCAGCCCAGAGCAGCGGAGCTGAGGGGAGGCCTCATGGCGCCTGCAGCTCCTCACAGGGAGCGGAGGGGCAGCACTGAGCTCTGCTCTCTGGGGACAGTGACAGGGCCCGAGGGAACGGCATGGAACTGTGTCAGGGGAGGGGCAGGTGGGAGTTCGGGAAAGGGTCTGCACCAGAGGGCAGTGGGCACGGCCCCAAGTGCTGGAGTTCAAGGAGCGTTTGGACAGTGCTCTTAGGTATAGGGTTTGAATTGTGGGTGGTCTGTATGGGGCTGGAAGTTGGACTCGATGATCCTTGTAGGTCCCTTCCAACTCAGGATATTCTATTATCTATGATTCTATGACTTTACATTCTCAGCTGACCTTGGAAGCCCAGCAGAAGAACATTTCAGAACCTTTTATACCCTACCTGAATAGCAAAAGCCAGCACAACAACGTAAAGATGAAAATGAACTGTAATTCAGGTAACTTGTTTCTGGTTTTGCTTTAGGTTACTGCAAGTCATGTAATAAATCACCAGACAAGCATAAACTTCTGTTTTTAATTGCCATGTACATAGAAGCTCCTCTCAGACTGTGTTTCTTTCTCCACCACAGAAACAACGAGGAGTTCACAAAACCAGTGCTGCCAAGTGACTCCATTTCACACGCCCTGACCCACAGCCATGCCCAAAGCAGTGCTGCTCCAGATCACCTTCTGCTCCACGGGCCACATCAGGCACGGCAGGAGACCAAAGGGATAGGAGAGCTCAGTCTCGTCTTTGCACTGGGATCAGACTGCTCCTGCAGCCATCGAGAGGCAGAAGTATTAGCCTTTATGTATGCTCTGAAGCACTGTATCTGCAGAGGTACTCTGGATAAATAACCTTACTTGTAGGGTGGGGAAATAGGGAAACATGGACTTAACACAGAACAGTTCTTCAGAAAAGCTGTGCATTCATCAAAAATATTTTTTCTCAGCTGGCTTCTATTTGCAGCAAGAATGAGATCCTTTAGACCATGGAACTTAATGGTAACGGCCCTACTGTGAAGGACCTGAGTCACCTTTAGCTATAAGGTGAGCTGGGAGGCAATCAACTCACCCTGTGAAGAGACCACAGTCGCACCACCCAGGAACTTACTTTGTTTCTTCTTACTCTTTTCTTAAAAAGCCTTTTACATGTTACTGAAATCCTGATTGCCCTACTGAGATTTCATGCTTCTGATTTTGCAGAGGAGAAAGCTTAGTCACAAAAAAACCCTTGCGTGGTGGAAAAATGCCGAGGAAGAAAACATCAAGCCAAACAAGTATGACTGGAAACTCAGATATAAAGAATTCAAATATTTCAAAAGATGCCGCGATAGGTATATTCCCACTTCATTCCAAGCAAATAAGATTAGCGTGTATTACTGAGAATTTTATGCCTCAGAAGAAGGCCCTAATTATATTTCACACTGCTCTGAAGACTCCTGTAATATACACACGTCTTTAATGTGGAATTTTATACCCTATTTATAGCATATAGGCTCTTTTTGATATTATTACTTTTCTATGAAGTTCCTTTGAAGTCAGGTAATTACCTTAAGCGAAATATTTAGCCTGTTGTGAGAATCGAACTATGAGATTTGTGTAGAACAAATAAGTCATCATGTAGCACGGCATAAAGGTTTCAGAGTCACGAGTAGGGATGGAAACATTAATTATGAAGACAAAGCCAAGAATGCATTTTAAAAGTCATTTAAAGTGAGAGATAATACTGTACAATACCATGTCGCACTTCATGTATACCACTAAAAACTATGCGAGTTACATGCTAAAGAGTATAAAAATATTTCATTACTAATTACTCCCCTTAGTAAAGCCACAGCTGTAGGTTACCGCAGGCCTGGCCAGAGTCAGGGTGTAACTGTGAAGAGGTCAGAAGGAGCCACTAAAATAGCTAATGATGATCTGCACTACCTTCTCCCTAACCAGAAACGTCAAATCATTAAAGACTTGTAAATCTGGATTCTTCTCATCTTTCTCTGCAAAGCTGTGAATCTCCTTAGTGGGATATATGACCTGTGGCTACCTTATATCGAGACGCACAGTTATATCATTTCTACATTGCTTTCTGATCTAAGATTACCCATGACCATTTTGCGTTTGACCTGAAGCATTTGCAAGAAAAGTCACTTGCAGTGAGAAGTCACTCGCAGGTCCCCACTTTACCTCTTCACGCACAGTTCCTTAAAGCTACCTGAAATTAAAGAATACTAAAACACCATGCCACATGGATTGCAATTTGTCACACAAATCTTATCCCTTATACGTAATACGTAATATAATAGGTGAAACCTAAACTTCAAGATGTAACTAAGACAGAAAGATGCATGCAAACATACAAACGCATGGGTCTCTCCCAAGGGATGGGAACCTCCTAGCGTGAAGCTGAGCCACTGTCCCTGTAGGTGTTCAAGAAACATGCAGATGTTGTACTGAGGGACGTGGTTTAGTGGGGAAATACTGATGGTGGTGGATGGTTGGACTGGAGGATTTTGGAGGTCTTTTCCAACCTTGGTGATTCTATGATTCTAAATGGTGAGTCCACCAGTACAGGACAATACCAATCCATTACCATTTTCCAGAGGTGGAAGAAATTCACCTGGTTTACTACATCCAGGAAGGTTTTCCTAACTGCATGCCCTTCAATAATCTGAGAAATGAAACGTTTTTTTCTTTCTTTTTTTTTTTTTTTGCCTAAGCAGAAGTCTGACTTCTTATTGAGAATGCTTGCTAAAACCAACACATTAAAAGCAGTCAGCAGGGAGTGTTGCAATTAGATGCTTGCACAGTGCTTCCCTCTGTGCCTACATGCAAATATTTTTTCATCTTATACAGACTTCCAGAAACTTCAACATTTTACTGCAGTAAGACAGACCTCTCCCTTTTTATCCATTGAGATGTTAGGCCATAAATTGCATGCTACCATTACTTCATGGCATAAAACAAAATTACTTCATAAATTGCCTAAAAAATTCCTGAAGTCTTGGTTTTGTTCTGTTTTGTTTTCCCTCCTGCGCCGGACCTCATTACAGCCTAGCTGATGACACTGATACTGCAGTTTCACCGGCCAAAATTAGGGGAGAAGCAAAGACTAGGACTAAAAAGGCAAATGAGATAGGGGAAGCATCGCTAAGGAGGAAAAAACTGCAAGAGCCATCTAAGATGACTGAAGTGTCTACATGGATTATAGGAAACATTTTCCCTCAGAGAACAATGAGATGCTGTTGACTACGTTCTTTTATGCAGGGAAAAAAATAGAATTTGGACTAATAAGAGCAATCACAGGAAGAAAGGCTCACAAGTCAACTCTACTGAGTTTGTCAGAAGCAAAACTCACTCTTGTGCACGCTCTCATCATAATTCACTCCATCCCAGCTAATGACATCCTGTAGCTTACAGCAGGCACTCCTCCATCTTGTGAAATGGGCTGCAAATATCTCCGTAACAAAATCTGCAGCTCTCTGCTTCATCCTCCTCCTTCTCTGAGTAACCTACTGAAGGCAGACAGACTATAGGCAGAAGGGACTACAGCAAATGTGTGAACAAACCCAACCAGCCGCAGGAAGCTTTAAGAGAAACCGTGACTGTCTCATCTGACCTAGGGACGATACAGGACTAAATCTTTTCCTAAGCTAATCCAACTGCTCAGGTCAAAGATGAACCTATATTTTAGATTAATGTTCACTTAGGTCTGTCCAACTCCACCTTTTTGCTGTATTTACATCCCAACACTCCAGGTTTGTTTGGTTATTAATTGCAAGTTGTCCTGTCCAAGTCTCCTGCACATTCTTTATCGCCTCTACAGAGGTATTCCTTGCAAATGCCTTTAGGTCACATTTAAAACTGTGGGGCAAACTCAGCAGTTGTGACTATCAATGGCAGTGTTATTTTGGTTAAAATCAGCTCTGGAAACAGGCTTTCTGCCTATCTATCAGGAAGAAATGAAAACTGAAATGAAAGATTACCACTGCCTTACTCTGTAGAAACGCCTCCATGACACAGAACCTCCATTACCAAAAGAAGAAACTAGGCAACAGCTCTGGTAGCTGCACGTAAGGTCGGAGAAAAAAGCAGTCTTTCGCCAAAAGCTGAGCAAAGGCAGACCTTCCTTTTCTTCTCACTTCTCTCACGGCTTCCATCATGCCATGAGTGCTGTGCTGTTTCAGTTCCTGGTCCAGGAGCACCCTGCACAGGGGCTTGCGCTGCCAGATGCATGTCTCCCCATCTGCAGCTGGGGAGGAAACAGTGGAGTCAAGCAGCAAAGTGGCAAGAGAGGCAGCAGTCTTCAGCAGCCATGGGAAGAAAAATTCCTACAGACTAGAGGCTGAAATCTCACAGGGAAATAATGCAAACCGTGGCAGTCAGGTCAGAGAGGGGCCCAATGGCACTGGCTTGAGTTTTAAGGCCAAATCTTACAGCAGACATGCATGGACCTGATTTCCCCATCCTCTGAAGCACCATAATAATGACAGCCACATACCTGCAAGAGGTAATAAAGCAGAGCAGGAATTTTGCCTGCACAAAATGTAAACATCAAAACAGCTGGCACAGTTATGTTAATCAGGTAATGCTAGCAGAGCGCTTTGAAGATGCTTACAATCCTGTCTAGACATCATCAGGCTCACTGCGAGACTTCAGCCTTTTCAGACCAAGCAGCTCTTCTGCGGATACCTTCACACTGCACTGCCTGTCAGGGCTCCAACCTCGGGACATGTTTGTGAGGGATACGAGGAGCAGCGACTGCAGGCTCCAAGCACAAGTCAGTAGCTGTGCAAAGCAGCACAGCAGGTTCAGCCTAAATATCATCAGGGAACCAGGTGGAAGTCAAAATGCACCACACCAGCATCGGAAAAAACATGTCATTTCTGCATAGTGCAGTAGGTAAAATATGCGTTCAAATACAAAAGCTATTTTTTTATGTTTCACCAGAGAAACAGGTGAAGGTTGAGACTGTCACGACACAGAACCCTTTACAAAACAGTTTGCTGTAATGGTGATAACTGCATTTACTGCACTAACAAGCTGGGATGAGAAAAAATGCCTTAGACAGAATAAACAATATCTGTCGAGCTGGGAGCATTGCAGTGGCAAACGTCGTCATACACAGACCAAATAGGGAATATAACAAAGCGACCTATGAACAATGAGATCACAGACGTTGTTGAGGCTTGGAGAAAATCCATCTAAGACATTTCAAATCTTGCACTTTTTATTTGCTTTAAGGAATGTGGCATGCAAATAAAATGAAACCCCAGAGACTTACTGCACAATACCTGAGCCTTCTATGTCAGGTTTCCTTCGGACCCAAACCAAACACTACTTTTCTCATGTTAAACAACTGCAAATCTCAGAAACCTTTTCCACTGTGGCATCCTTATCGCCTCAGATTGCAGACGGGGAAAGAAGTCTGGCATTGTACAAAAGGTGCAGACAGCTGAAACATGAAATACTTACTCATACCCTAAAAATCTCAGAATCGTAGGGGTTGGAATGGACCTCTGGAGATCGCCCAGCCCAGCCCAGCCCCCTGCTAAGGCAGGGTCCCTACAGTAGGTTGCAAAGGAAAGCATCCAGGTGGCTTCTGAGTATCTCCAGAGGAGACTCCACAACCTCTCCGGGGAGCTTAGACCCCAACTGACCCCCTGCGAGCACCCAGCGCTACCAAGGATGCGATGGGAGCTGGAGGTTTCAGCTCGGCCACCAGCTCACATCTGGGAGCATTTCAAAGCTGGTGTGATGAGCCCTGGGGTGAGGCCGCTTCCCATCCCCCAGATATTCCCTCGGAGTGGCTCCAAAGTGGGGTCGGCATCCCCTTCCCACTGCCCTGAGCCCGGTGCAGCTTTGGTCAGGAACTTTTGGTCAGGATGGGAAAGGCTGAGGGAAGAAAGGTGTGTCTGCCTTTAGAAAATGGCACCCCAAAAGGATTACACTAACTGATTTCAGACTAACTACGTACATTCCAAAACGCAAGGGAAAAGGATGGTTTTATTTCCTTTTGCCCTTTCAGAGCATGCCCCAAAATGAACCTTCCTTCTCTGCGGGGGGAGTATGAGAAGGGTCTGCTGCTAACTCCCTGGCCCCGTAAAACAACTGTATGTAAAAGGTCTTATGCTGTAGATTCGCCTGAACACTAGCAAGTGGTAAGGTTATTTTCTCGCTTTTGAGGTTTTGCTTTGTTTTACTTATTTTCCAGGCTCTTCGCTTCAGCTGTTAAACATTAATTTCTAAGTGGGGGGAAAGCTCTTAATACCATTACAGCTCTTATTTCTTAATTTGTCCTCAAATCATTTCTGTCACTGTCCCTAAAATAAAACTTTAATTGGAAAAGGATTTTTTGAAAAAAAGCAGTCCTTTGTAAGCCTACTGGCAAAACACGCAGAAAGAGCCATGCCAACGCCACGCTGACTTCTTCCTTTCCAGGGAGAGCACTGCCTTTTCCTCTCTGCTACAAAAAGCATGTATATGTAATGAGCCCAATTTTCAGTCTCCTTTTAACTGGGTTACCCTTTCCTTGCCCGGAATTTTGCATATGCTCACATAATTATGCCTTGAAATTTGCAGATACAATTACTTGCTGACACACTTTGTTATTTGAATGATAAAGTACTTGATTGTATCCAATGAAAACAAGATTAAGATGTGGAAGCAAACATGTTTTAGCAAACCTAGTGTATTAACTTAAGCTTCTGTTGTTTTATGGAAACACGATCCTCTAACAGCACGTCTACACCCTGTCAGGAAGTATTGTCTAGAGACCTTGCATTACAAGCAGCCCAGCCGGAGCGCTGCATCACCACATTGGCGCTTGCTTGGTAAGAAATATGGGTACATAGCAATGATCATGTTATCTTCTTTGGTTTTTTGAACAGGGAAGTTTGCCTGCGTAAAAACAGAGTTAACCATAGCCATAGGAATGGGTTCACACAGTAACTAACAAAAGGGCAGTTCTGAATTAGACAGATTTTAGAATTCCTGTTACGTCTTTATGTTTGTAGGTTCGTAACATACAAGAAATCTTTCTGATTTCTCTCCCGAAAAGAAATTTTGAATTAAATTAGAAATCCTGCTAAGAAGAGAGGCTGTCAAGATACCAAACTACAGTGTATCACAACTAAAACAGGTTTTTGATCAAGTTCAGTTAGATCTAGCTGTGACTTTTGAAGCTACATTTACTTCTCATTAGTTTAAGTTCAGTTCAGTAAATCTTTAATTGACATTTTGTTAACAAATCCCACAGGAAATCCTTAAAGCCGCACACTGCATCTATTTGGGGGCTGACCTTCTCTCACTGCAGTCTTGCAGCATTCTCACAGATTTCCTGCTGCTCACCATCAATGCAGACTACTGGTTGGAAAAGCCAAATGGGTTCAGCTGGATTTCAGAACAGTTATCACATAAGACTTTATTGACACAGCACACAGATGTGAATCTGGAGAGATTGCACTAACAATTCATTTTGGTTGGCATCTCTCAAGAAAGAATGCCGAGCCCAATAATTACATTTAAAGCCATTATATAAAAAAATCTAAGGACGGGGAAAAAAAATGCATATACTTGGAGGCACTGTCAGTAAGATCAAGAAGAAAAAAGGATTTTTGTTATTAATACTTTTGTCTGTTCGAGTATACTGGCATCAGTGGACAAAAATATCCAGAGCCCGGAGTCCTTTGTGTTAGGTCTTGAGGCTGGCATCAAATGAAAACACAGCTCAACACAGAGAAATATTTAACGAATGAGCATTATAAGGAATCAGTCAACATAACAAGACTTGCCACTTCAAGTTATTCGGAAATTATGGCAGTGCTTACATCAGGAGAGCTTAAAGAGTCTTGCCCTCTTTTTCTTTAATTTTATCTAGTTTCAGAGCCTTTACGGATCATGTGTTTAAGCTTTTCTTTGCATCACAGAGAGCTGAAAATTAACCTTTTTTACAGTGAGACCAAAATTTTTAAGTATGTCTATAATCAGCAGACTTAGAAGGCAGATTTTAAAGAAAATGTAAATCAATGTGTGACTATAGAGGAAGACTGCAGGAGTCAGTAGCTATAATCCAGCAGTGACAATGCACCACAAATTGGATATTAACTTCAGAAAGAATCAGATTGTGAAATTCCAGTGAAGTCTTGAGCAGCTTCAAATTCAAGCTATAATCCAGAAAGTCTGTGCCGTGCTGGGCAAACCATAGATAGTGCAAGCGTATAGTAGAGGACAGACAGTCACTGATAGCAGCTCAGTTTTTGCTGCTGCATTTGACCCAAGTGCTTGCATAGGAGGATCAACCTTTGTGTTTCAGAACCCCTCAGTGGCCCTAATTAATGACCCACCTATAAATACTCCTGCAGTCCAGGAGGAAGACTGCACTTCAGCAATTGTATTTACAGGGCACATCCTACAAGCACACGGTCAATCATGGCCACAGAGAGAAGCAGAATATTTTTCGCATAGGTTGTCACAGAGAGAAGCAGAATATTTTTCCGCATAGGTTGTCAAGTGCTGCTCTTAAAACCAACCTGAGCTCGTGTTTGTGTTCCAGACTTTTTTTCCCATTGGAGCTGTACAGGATCAAAAGCTGTTTACTCCTTTGGCTTAGTAAGTTCTACATCAACAAGGTTTCAGTAAAATGTGCCAAAACCACCAATCAGGGCTTTCAAGTTGTTGCTGGAGCCTAAGGAGGGATGACACAGTGTGTTTACAGTTCATGCAGCTCCAAACTCTCCAGTTCTCTGGGTAGGAGGAAGACAGCATGATCGCAGCCCCCTGATTACAGCTTGCATTTCAGAAATGCTCAAATTTTTGCAGCCTTTCCACAGTACTCAAGCAATTCTGACCACGAACTGCTCAAAAATGCAGGTAAAAACAGTTAAGAAAATATTAATCTTCTCTCTATATGGTGAGAATAAAAATGAGAAAATAGAGGCTGCATTCAAGATGTTGAATGTCTAAGAAATTCCTCTTCAGGTAGATTCCTACCTTCTACATTTGCAGGAGACAAATTATTTTGGCATAGAGAGATAAGAAACTGTCAGCTTATATTAATTTTGTATTACAATTATCTGTGAAACTGAAAATGCTGCGACGACCTATGAAAGAAAACCTTTGTATTGTCAGACTTTTACTGACTCTTAAAACTTGCTGCTGTTAAATGAGTGTTTTCATTCTGTAAACAAGGAAGGAAGAGAAAATGGTTAAGTGATTTCCCCAAGCCATTCTTAGACCTAGAGAAAATTTCAGAAGATGTGATCCTAGATCCTACATTGCCTACCAACATTCCTGATAGAGCACAAGTATAAGCTATCACCAATATAAACGTTCGTATTATATCTACACGAGTTAAATTACGGTAAACTCATCTCTCCTCACCAGGTTGCTCTGCTGTTGGTGAGCATTGCAGCCTCAGTCAGCCCACAGCAGCAGGACGATCCCAAGTCAGAGGGCAAGAACAAGTGGCCTGAGGTAGAGCACAAGCAACTGTGGATGGAGATAAATTTAGACATGGAAAACAGACAGATCTAGTGAAGTCCTCTGTTTTGACCTCAGGGTCCTACAGGTTTTATTTTTCACTTGTCTATAAAATCATAGAAAGTACAGGGCTGAAGAAATTTGGAGATTAACTAGTCGAACCTCCTGCTCAAAGGTGTAATCAAGTGCACATGGGCTGTCTATGACTGATGTGTACCTGAGCTTTTCTTAAAAACCTCTAGTGAGGATACTTCAGAGAGGCTGACAGATACGCAGATAGGTTGAGACAATGCTTTGCTATCTCAGCAGTGGAGGTCTTAGTTACTTCTAGCTCAAACCACCTCTGTGGGACATGAGATAGACTTCTTTGCCTTCTCATGGAAGTTGTGGCAAACCATCGTTCACTGTCACTTAAATACTGACATTTTGCATATCAAAGACTTATGTCCCTTCTGGACTCCTTTTTTAGCAGGCTACACCATTCTTTTCAATCTTTTTTCCACATCTTAGAAATCTCTTATTATCCAGAACTTCCTCTGCTTGAGTTTAACCTCTCTGAAAGTGAATTAACTAAAACCAAACACAGTGCCCCACGGATGAGAATCAGTACAAAAAAAAAGCAGAAGAATTATTTATCTTGTCCAACTGTTAGTCTACTAGTGCTGTTAATTAACTACCATTAATGTATCCTTACAGGCAGTGGAAAACTAAAATATCAGCGAAGAAAGTGAGTGATTTCCAACAAGATAGTTTTATATAGAGAATAACACTAAATATGATGCAAGGAAAGTCCCTGCCCTACAAAGCTAGCTCATCTTCTGAAACAACATAATTACACGCACATTCTCACACACATTATAGCCTGGCTAGCCGCCTGCATGACCTACAAATTCTGCTTGTTATTATGCTTTTATATTTATTCAACAATCTTCACTCTGCTTCACCTCATTTTTCAGAAACACCATGTGCTGTGACCTTGGCACTACCATCCCCAGGCAGAGTAGACCAGCCTGGAAGTGGCCACAGCTGCACCTATCCGGAACTGCAAGGCCTGGCCTTTCAGATGGACATTCCCATAGTAAAAGAGTGGCTCTATTTCAGTCATGAAGCTTATGCTGGGCAGGTAACCAGACACCTGAAGGGGACTTGAGTGTTTACTGGCTCTCTGGCCAATTATGAGAAGGAAAGAAATCAAAAAGCAAAGCAAGGCTGCCTGCAAAGAGGACAGATGGGGACAAAGGACCAAAGGATCGCTAGTGCAGCGAGGGAACACAAACAGGGATTCTGGAGCAGATCCTTCTGTTTTCATAGAGCTTCCCATGTGGCACATGGTTTTCAGTCAGAAGGACTCAGACAAATCTTTTTTTGCCAAGGTCATATCTATCTCTTTCAGAGATCTGACTGAAGATTTAACTGAAAACTTAAATCTCTCAGAATGGGAACCTGGGGAAGCACCTTCTTAAACCATGGAGTACGTGGAGTAACATGGCCTCTAATGCTCAAATGTTCTTTTTTTCACATTAATTTTCTGGCAGACAAGTTCCCTGAAATAGTTCTCAGTAGTGCAACACACCTGTATTTACACAGCACAGGGCAGCAAAGAGTGGCTGGAAAGCCACTATCAGCTGGCAGTCAGCACCATTGTCTTGAATGTGACATGAGAGTCTTCAGTCTCTTTGACCAGGCCAGAAAAGCCACAAAGGAAATGGAGATATCAGTTCACATAAGACTACTTTTATAACTTCACAGCCGGCAGACCCATCCATATTGATTATCTGATTTTTGCAAACTATGTATTTTTTCTGGACCTACAACAGCTACCAACATGTGTTAGGCTTCCCTCAAATTACCTCTTACAACTCATTGTAACACAAGCAATCCACAATGTTCCTGCAAATCACAAAGACAGATTTTATTTAATTTCAACAAGCAGCTGTTGAAGCAGAATGACAAACAACCACAGCACAGCCACCTCTAAGCTCCTCTGAAAAGCTGTAAATACATTTAACAACCTGCAGCATAAACACTTCTTCTGCTTTCAACCAGGACTTAATATCTCTCTGAAAGTGTTTTTGTTACAGATGCATCTGATGAGAAGAAAGGGTTTGAAGGACGCAAATGCCTATTCTTCCGAAGAACATACACACAGTCTTTCCTGCATTGCATCTCTCAGATGAATCAGTTAGACAAAAATACCAGTAGCTAACTGTCTTTCTGAAAACAAATGCAGTAATAAGTCTGATTAATTTAACAATTACTTACTTTAACTCGATAACTAACCTGGGGAATATGTGACAACTAATAGAAGTCACAGAAGCCTGTAATAGCGTCTTTGTTGCCTTACAGTATTTCCGTAACACATTCCTTGCCATCAGGATTTAAACTAATTCAAATTTCTGAGTAGCAGTCGTGTGGCATTCACCAAATTGCAGGTCGTGGCATGAAGTCCAGCTTTACAGTCCTGCTCAGACCACAGCCGGTCACCACAACTGCTGGTGCTGCCATCCTTTAAAGCACATCACTGACTTGATCCAGCGTGACAATATCCAGGATTTCTTTTTCCCATAGCATCGTTTTTCACGCAGATCATTTCAGTGGTGGCTCAGCAGTTTGGCCCTGACAAAACTGAGGTGGTGGCAGGCAGATGCAGATCCAGAAGGCTCCTGCACTGACGTCGCCAATGAAGCCACTGTCTTACTGAGTTATGCTCTCAGGAGGCAACAACCTTCCCTCGAGCTCAGTGAAGAAATGCCACTACAGTAGCATATGGAACATGCTGAAGCAGCTTCCAAGTGAAAAGCAAAACAAACAAATAAACCAAAAAGAAAAATCTACCTGAAATATTCAAAAGCATTCTTGAATGAAAGCTGAATTCTAAAAAGTGTGTTTCTTTATAGCATCAGGGTACCTCATACTTTGTACAATTTTCATAAGAGCACTGAATTTCTATAAAATGAAACCAGTTGCAGTTTCACCTATCTTTACTGAAAGTGAGGGTCTTCAGTTACCATATAACCATCTTCTTCAGCTTCTAAGAGGAGTCCTTAAGGGGCCGTCTCTGGGACAGCCTGCTGCGGAACCCAAGTCTCCTTGCCCTGAGACAAGCCTGCTACAGTCTTTGGTTATATCAGACCAAAGCCAGGCTCTTAGCGTCCCTGACGGGGAGTATCTCACATTCATCCAAAAGGTCAGCTGTGTCTCTAATTAAATTTTTGAAAAATCAGAATATACAGGGTAAGATCTGGGAGATCTGCATGCCATTTTAATTCCTCTCTCAGCCAAGGCAAGCAGGACTCACCGGGAAGGTATGAGCGCTTTATTTTAGCCAGGATCATCCCATCAAGAATACCTAAACAATGACTAACAAAGGTGATAGCAGTTCATGTCGTGTGCTGTGTCACTGGGAAAACCATGTTTTCAGCTGTGTACAGACATTCCGAGTTTGAACAGACAGCTCTTGGGTATGGCACAGGGCTCAAATTCAGGGTGGCTGATTCAGGCAGGGAGGTTCTGGCTTTCATTCTCAAGGAGTTTATGAGAAAGTCACTTCGCCACTTTCTAGCTCCATTTCCTTCCCTTGCTCCATTCCTCTCTTCCTGCTTTTGCCATTTAGAGTATCATCACTTTCAGGCAAAGACTGAAGGCTGCTGCACAGCTGTACGGCACGGCACGCAGGTCACCCAGCTATTTTTGGGCTTTTGCTCCCTGTTCTACTTTGCCTACTTTCACTGCTTCTGCTTTTGCATACCACTAGTTTCTAGACAGTCTCTGCTCACATTTTTAATTGCAGAGCTCTTAAAAGCCACTAAGCTTTCAGTAACAACAATAATCACTATCAAACCTACAAAGAAATCAGAATTTGAACTGTTCCACTTTCTGGCAGAAGCAAATGACTGAGGAACAGCACAGGATGATCAGAGAAAGCTCACAAGAATTTGATCCAAAATAGAGAATATTTGCCGAGAGTACAGAGAACTACCTATGCTGGCTCTGAAGAAAACAGTTGACCCTGGGCCTCCCTTAGCTAGGGAAGCACATTTTCTCAAGAATTTTCTGCAGGCTCAACTACCCTTGACTCAACTCTAGAGCAACACAAGCCTCCCAAAGCACACTGTAATGACTACAGCAGAATACACTGTACCGCCGTAAGTATTTAACGCATTCGTTCTGAAAATTACCTACCAAGAGTACTCATCTTGCAATCATCACTACATTGCAACTAAGAAAAAAAATACCTAGAAGGAAAGATAAGGATTGTGCTACAGTTCAATAAGGGAGGGGAAAAGTACAATAGAAGAGGGAAGCATGATTTTAAATGGACTTTACCTATAACTTAATGCTGTTTTCAATGCAAGTGAATGGAAACACAGCCATGCTCAACTGCAAAAAGAAAAAAGAAAAAAAGCGCTTTGCTACGATCGGAAAACCTTCAAACAAATCCTCTGTAATCTGGCAAGGAAGTCCTTTGTTTTTGCCCCAGGGGACTGCTTAAACAGTGAAACAGCCCCCCAGAAATGCTCCTAAAGCAGATACAGAAGGAAACTAGAAAAAAGCAGCTTGCAACTAAGTTTGTTTTATTAGTAAAGACATTTGGCTTTTGGTAAAGATGTACAAATAACGATTGACAGTGACGCTACCTCAGTTATATATTTGTTAGAGAAGCTGAACGGCAGAGGCTGGGAAAAGAGCAAAGTATTTCCCAGAGTAACCTCTTGTCTGTCTGGCACATTTCAAGGGACAGAATGTCTGGGTCACATAGGAAAGAAGCTGGAAGCTCCGTGAACCTTGACAGAGCCATGTTGCAAGTTGTGTGAACTGCTTCAAATGAGGGAGCTGGGAAAAAAAACAAAGTGCCACTGCAAATGTCTCTCAAAACCACTTAAAATACAGTAAAGCTTCTAGAACAAGAGACCCAGTGTTGCAAAGCCTTGCAATTCTCCTGAAAGTCTCATGATGCTTTATTTAGAGTCAGAGCTGTTGAAAACAGCTGATAACCTTGGAATTGGGTGCAATTAAGGAAGGCCTCTAGCAGCAGTTACGCAGAAGAGCTTGAAAAGCCAAAGTAGGCTGCAAAGCCTCAAGAAAACAACCTGTTTACTAGAGGATCATGATCTTAAAGCTAATCATGACTTTGACAGATTGGCTCAAGACTTTGTTTAAGAGCCGGTGTTAGCAATATCAGAGAGGTGGAAAAAAAAATCAAAACCAACAAGCCTTGCCTTAAAACTAATCCGAAATGAATTCCTCAACAACATGAGAGAATTGGCAGCACGAACGGAAAGCTATCTCTGCATTGCTTTGCCTTTAAAGCCTCTCAGCAAAGCTGAAGAAAATCTCATGCCTCCCTAAATCAAAGGCTAATAATGAAAACCAGCAGAACATCAGAAATATGTTGGGCTTATGGAGCCGTTCCTGGAAGGAGAGGTATAAATAAAAGGTAGAAGGGAATCGAGCGGGTGTTGCTTCCAGCACGCTAGCTGGAGCCTGGCAGTCAGCTGCAAAATAGGTGCAGCCACTTCAGAAACAGGAGATGTGGGAGCTGGTGGAAAGCAGATGGAAGGCTTGCCTGCTATGCCAGGGAAGGTTATTTTTTGCTGCTTCTTAAAAATTATAATATACATCCTGCGGATGTTCACTGTGAGGGAAGTGGGGCGAGAGGATCAGCCCATGGCCACAGCAGTGGGAGAGAACCATCAACACTCATCAAAGGCGCTCAGATGGGAAAAAACAGCCTTCAAGTAGGCCAGATCAAGATAACGGAGATGTAACGCCATGAATAAACTATCACTTCCACCTTTGCTACACTTATCTCTTCCTTCATCATTATTTCTCCACTCCCCCCTACCACTCCTTCAGATTTCCATTTCCAAGTAAGACAGAAGATCAAGATGCGTGCTTGCAATTTAAAAGGGAAGGCACAGAGGAAGACACGCAGGGATTAAAGCACTCAGGCTTCTTTCTCGCTTAAAAGTTTTGTTTTTGCAGGGAGGAGACTGATTTGAGCAAACAGCGTTTTGTCAGGATGTGGCAGAGCACTGCCAGCCAAGAGAACATCCTTGCTGGGTATCAAGAGCCATGCCAGGGATGGGGCAAGGAAGAGAGCAGGGAAGTTCCCCCCATGCAGTCCAGACTCACCAAAGAAGAATAGAAACCATATTCTTCCTGCGGGAAGGGCGTCCACTTAGCTCTATTTAAAAGTGGTATATTGTTTTCATAGTCCCTTTTTGTCTGAAGCACCTTCTCTTTAAATTACCACACCAAATCTTGTAAACAATAAAAATTCGTACTTGCCCTAGAATAATTAAAAATAGTTACAATAATATGAAAAATTATTGGAGACTTTCAACCAACTGAAAGAGCCCGCTGAGTCTCTCCCTGCATGAAAGCAATATAGAGAAGGAAAGCAAGCAAGGCAACTCGCAGGAGACTCAGTCTTCTTTTTTCCTCTAGATTTTGGCTAAGATCTTGTTTCCCGTTTGTTTTTAATATACCCAGGACTTCTCCTAGACCTGCCAAGCTCCACAACATTGTTGATCATTCAATTTAAAATCTGTTCCACAGAAAATAGAAACAAACAAACTGAAAACAAGCTGCAGGGAACGGAACAAAGTTGCCTTTAAAACTTCATTCAACTCGCCAAAATACAGTTGCACTCGCCTGGTACATCTCTAGACAATTAACACAAAGCAAAAGGTCAGTAAGGCCCGTCTCCCTCACTGGAGTGACCACACATTTAGATGGTCGGAGGATGCAGATGTCAGCACACATGGCAGCAGGGCCTGGCTCAGGACAGGAAGAAAGGAGCAGGAAAGAGCAGGAGCTTTTTTTCCAACTACTCCATCTCCCCCACAGCAAGCAAAGCAGAGCAGCTCAGTTGAGAAGGGGCCCAAAACCTAAAAACCTGGGTGCTATTGCGTTGTCTGGGTTTTGCTAAGAACTTCTGAAGTGTCGGACATTTTATCTTGGGCAATTTGTTTCATCAGCCAGATGCAGAGCCCGCCAAGAGCTGAGCTGCTGGGGGCTGGAGGGAAGGCTGCACAGGCCACAGCAGTCTACAGACAGCTTGGGCTCCAGAGATGTGTCTGCACATCTCTGGATGAGAGCCAGGCACAAGAACACTTAGAAAAGATGTTTTTGCTTCACTGGTGACCAACCAACTTAGCTGCTGATGGAGGATGGAGAACTTGCTGCGCAGACAGACACCAGAGGAATTGCTGACTTACCGGATTTGGAGTTACTTGGAAGAAGTGGGATGCTGCTACGCTTCGGCTCTGAGGTCAGGCTGACGTTTTGCTTGCATAGTATATATACTTACACAATAACACTGTGCAGACTGATAAATCACTGGGTGGAAGGTATTTATATGTGTCTGCTGAAATATATACTACCATGGTTAAGCCTTGCATGGAGATGTAAATATTTAACAGCAAAAAAGGGGTGAATCTGTGTGCCTATCAAAATATTTTTCACTCAATGACCTTATTTAAAACTTACTTATAACACTCCAAATAAATATTACTTGTTGTGTTTTAGAGTCAGCAGTTTGTGATTAACATTTGTTCACTGGAAGACTGCATGTAAACTATGCTGATGGTTACCAACCTCTTTGTAGACACAGAGCCCTGAAAGTAACGTGGTTCCCTTGTTACCATTTGCTGAAGAGCTACAAAGGAGTAAAACTGAGGCAGAGGCAGGACAGAACAGGGTGCAGTCCCACACAGTACGCACAGGAGTGGTATGCCCCGTGAAGAACAGTTAAGGCTGAAAACAGTTTTTGGGTAAGTAGCTCAATAATGCAGATAAAGGTATACAAATGCATGTGTTACATGAAACTCTTAAAAGACCATGTGTAGCTAGATTTGAAATCAAATTAATGGCTAACATGATATTGTGTAAGCATAATTATCGAGATGATGGGATATCTTAAGTTAATTGAAGGAATATTAACAGGTTCATAAATCTTGTCAGATAGATTTATCAGATTGGAATATTCTGAAAACCTCACTAAACAAGCTCCGACTTTAGAAGGAGTAAGATTAGACTCTGTTGTTGCACATCTACAAAAACAAAACAAAAGGTCAAAGCAGCACGCCTAACATAAATCGCACTTGGAAATTACATTGCAGGTTGGCACGCACTCCATTCGCAGCATCATCTAAAGTACCTCCAGCCAGGAAGAAAAAGATAAAAAGTTCCTCAATATTCAAGAGAATATTAGCAAAAGAAAACTCTGTCAGGGTGTTAGCCTTCCGAAACGCCCAGTGAAATATATTCTGTCTATGAAAATTAGGCTCAAGTCAAAAGAATATTAAAGGACTATCCTACTCCCTAGTCATCCCACACAACTCAGCCACGTTTCCCAGACTCTGCTCACGGCATAACTCAGCACACAGCTTCAGCTCCAGGAATGCATCTGCAACTCATTTTAGCCTGAGCTACACAGGCAAAATGAAGCATGCCTTATCTTAGGAGATAATGGTATAAAATTAATTTCTCAGCATAATTGTAATGGAGGTTGGTATGATTGAATTTTGTCACTGAAGTACTGAAAGAGCTTTAGCAAAACCTCAACAGTGATTCAATCATTTAGTAAGAAAGAGACCTTATGTCATAGACACTGTAGGTTAGCATCCACATGTAGTGTAGCAGCATCTCTCTGATGCAATGGATTTTATTCCAAGCCATGTTACTCTGTGAACAGAAATGTTTTCAGCCTCACTGTTTAGAAGACTTTACAACAAATATAACTGAGTGCATCACAGTTGCTACAGAACAACTGAATGTATAAGAACATCCAACACAACCATCTTTCTTCTAAAATAGAGTTGCTTTATCTCCTGTGTTCACTAATTTGAAGTGATAGGACTTCCCTAACCACTTACCTGAAGCTTCCACAGTCAAGGTAACAGAGTTCACTTGATTTAACTTTCTCAATCAATAGCTAGAGGTTTTCTTTTCTAACATGTACATCTGAGGTTCATCTGAGACACTCAGTATTAATAATTAGAAAGAATCCTCTGAGAAACAGCTTGAGTCAGGTGTTCTGAATAGTTCTGAAGACTCTAATCTGAAATTCGGCCTCCTCATTTAACCCTCGTGGAAAAGTGGGGCTCCGCTCTGTTCATTTCCCCCGCCCTTGCTCAGTTTCACAGATTGAAGATAGAGGACTCTCCAGCCTTTCTACACGTTGCAAGGATTACTACATTTTTTTTTTTTATTCTAGCCCTAAGAAATAACATGCAAGAATGTGTCTTCATCCTAAGTGCACAGAGCCATGTTGTTCTAGGACACGGTCTGCAATCTTCATAAATTCTGATGCTGAAGTGATTTACAACTTGATCACACCTCAACCTTGGCTTACCAGGCTTGAGAAATACTGCTTACTCCTTTCATTAAAGGAAATACTTTTCCCTGCAATATGCAGATGACTGTAGAACTGACTGTTATAAGCTGCTGAGGGTAAGAATTTCACAAAGTGTATGATGACATCTGTACAGATCAGAAGGCTGTCCAGAGTTACAACAGTTAAAGATTCAGCAAGAATATTAAGTACTGACTTCTGGGTTTAAGCCAACCACGATGAGAAATCAAGCTGAAGCTTAATATGGAACAGTTAATATTTTTTTTTCCTCCTCAGACATTCCTCTAAAAACAGGAATGGTTCACTTATGTGTAATTAGGGGGCATTTTCCCTCTCTTCCAGCTGTTTAGAAGCCAAATGACTACACAAATGATGAGAAAGGCAAAAGGTCTTTGGGCCAAAGACCTTTAAGGACGAGTTTTAATCACAGTAAGACCAACACAGCACCACTCCAAACTGCCCCAGGATGCTAAAACCAACACAGCACAAGGACAATGTGACAAGTGCTCATCACCCCTTCAGCAAAGGGATGAGCTGATGGTGGGAACAGGACACGCCGTGGCCCCAGCATCCTGCACAGAGGCTTCCACTAAACTTGCACTGGGGAGGTGTGGGGAGCACACCACGTGGACCATGAAGGGCCACCAGGCGCAGACTGCTAGCACTGAGCTGTGTGTCCAACACACCAGAGCACAGGGAGCTCAGTACACAGACACCCATATGCTTCCACATGGAGTCAGCCCCATGGCCAGCAGCTAGCTCAGTGCTGATGACACATGATGGCACTGACGAAATAATATGGAAAACAGTTAAGCCATGCCTGCAAGCTAAAAATGTCTTTTCAAGCCAGAAGACTCCACAGTGGACAGCTCTAGCATTCCTCTTAATGTGCCACATGGGCAGCTGGACTAATTGCCCTTCTCAGGGGGTACAGTGCCTGTCATTTTCACCCACAACCTGTTCTCAGTGCCCTATTGCAGACCCTGGCCCTCATTCTGTATCCACCAACTGCACTGTGCACTGAAATCTCCATTTTTTCTCTTCCTTTATATGGTTATGGTAGAAATGTACAACAAGCAGCATGCTAAATGATTTACATGACCCACTAGGGACGGAGAGGGATTTAGCAGGAAGAAGTATCAGCAAGCTAGACAGATGGCTGTACTGCAGGGGTTATGGCCAAGGAAAAGGCTACAGAGACTCAGAGAAGAGAGAGAGGTGCAGAGCTTACAACAAGCAGCCAAGCAAAGGGATGGTAGCGACTGCTGGACTGGGGCAAGATCTACTCAGAGGCCACGCAATTAATTCTAAGGCTGGGTCACCAGGTGAACCTGTAAGCAAATGATTTGAGAAGCATTTACGTAGGGTTTAACAGTTCAAGTATGCAGAGAGGGTTGCTAGCATGGGCTCCCTTCTCCAGCTGCATGAGCTCCATAGTCTACAAGAAGGCAAAAGTAGAAGAATATTACAGGATATTAACAGTGCAAGAAACCATCGAGTGGTATATGTCAGAATAATACCCTAACCTCATCACTGCCAGATTTCTGCAGGCACAAAAGCAAGGGAGACTTTTGAGAAGGATACTGTGAACATCCAGAGGATGCTTACAGCAGCTTTCAAGACTGGTGAAAGCACAAAGGCGAGTTTGCTTACGTCACTCTTTCCTTCTAATCCTTCCACCAGTTCTCCTTTCGCTATAACTAAACCTCTATCACATAAATTGCTTGCCTTTGTTTTCAAGAGCTATCTATTTCCTACCTATCATTATCTCATTTTTCACTTAAATATCAGCTTCTGTCTCTGATCTAGCAGTGATGCCAGCATTCATCACCAACTACAGTGACAAGCTGGGACAACAATCTTTGCAAGAGCATTTGCCATGGATATGAGTAAGACTACATTTGTCAGGGCAAGAGAAAAGCACACTGCAGTAGTCGAAACATGAAACAGTGAATTTTATCTAGATGAAAAGATGGATAGAAACAGAAGATGTTTTGAAAAAGTATGCATTTGTCTGAGACACCTCAGACTCTTCTTGCAACTGTGTATAATTCTACATATTCTATTCCAAAACCTAAACAAGGTTATATTCAGAGGTTCTCGTGACTTTCTGCAGCATTTCCTTGTTATTGGCTTCATATGAAAAAAATCCATTGTTTTCTAAATAACAGCACAGCTACCCAATTAAAAGCAGTAAAACAATCATATAGACAAAACAGACAATTCAAAAGCACAGTAAATGTGCTCCAATTAAAAGGAGGCTATTTATTGTAAATAATGGGTTATTTTGTTTTTAATTTCTACATTCCTTCACCTTTATTCAGACCCATGCTATGTATCAACTTGACTATGTTATTTTAAGCACAGCAGCTGCGGGAGCTACACACTGCAAGGAAACAACCAACCAAAAAAAGTGGAAGAGATTAGTACTAGTAAGTTACAACACAAATTTTACATTTAAAATTTTTTAAATCTGAATATGCAAGTAACAGAGTAATCACGATGCCATTATTGCGCATGCCAGCAAGTCATATTCTATAGATGACAGAATCCCAGCATGGCTGAGGCAGGCAGGGCCCTCTGGGTTCCCCTGTCCCAGCCCCGCTGCAGCAGGGCCACTCAGAGCAGGGTGCAGAGGCCCACGGCCAGGTGGCTTCTGGAGACCTCCAGGGAGGAGACCCCACAGCCTCTGGGCAGCCTGTGCCAGTGCTCCGTCACCTGCACAGCTCAGAAGTGCTGCCTGCTGCTCAGAGGGAACCTCCTGTGCTCCAGTTTGTGCCCATGGCCTCTTGTGCTGGCACTGGGCACCTCTGGAAAGAGCCTGGCTCTGTTCTCATTGCACCCTCCCTTCGGGTATTTATACACATTGGTAAGATTCCCCCTTGAGCCTTCTCTTCTCCAAGCTGAAGAGCCTCATTTCCCAGCCCGTCCTCACAGCAGAGGTGCTTCAGGCTCTTTATCGTGGTCTTTCACTGCACTCTCTCCCGCGTGTCTATGACTCACTTGTACTGGGAAGGCCAGAACTGGACAAATCACTCCTGGTATGGCCTTAACTGATGAAACAGTCAGAGATAAAATTTCCTTCATCTTTATCTACACATTCACATATGCACCAACCCCATTAAATGCAAATGCTAGGACAACTTTCCATCAACTGCTCAGGCATTCAGGATTGAAGACATGCGAAATTAATAACCACATTTAAAAGCCAGGCCTGACTCATATGTCTCTCACTAACAGTTTTGTTGATTTGCACTGTTACTCCCATGTCAAATCAGTGGTAAATTAGTTCAAAAGAGAACTCAATACCTCAATTTTTTTTTTACTTTACCAGCTACCTATTTCCACACATAAAACCTATCAAAAACATAGTGAAAGAGCATGTCGTATTTCTCAGCAAGTGACAGTGCGCTGCCTTCTAAACGTACATTTTCATGGATGGCACCAACATTTGAAAGAAGTTTTGTAACCATTATCTGGTTGTACATTTCCCTGCATTTAAAAAAATATAAACAGAATGACTGTCAGCTCTCCTCATGCTTCCTGGCACACGAGCACAGAAAAAAAATCATTTCACAAAGCAACTTGATAGTTTTTAACACAGCAGCAAATATCATTTACCTCAGCTTGTGATCTCAACTCTGGAGCCTTCAAGCTTCCTGCCGGGCCTGCTGTAAGCACCGTACCACACAGTGCCTGTCTTTGGGTTGCCTGAATGATAGGAGTAATTTCAATGTTTTCCATTTGTTGGTGATTTCTATCTAAATACTGATGGCCAGGCAGATTTGATAATCACCAGCTGATTGCCTTGAAGGTGGCTTGCTTTATTTCATGCTGATACAAAGAATGAAAGGCATCCCCTCCTGGAAGGTTGCTGCCACTGTAAAGTAGGCACACAGTCAGGATTTTACTCCTGAGCAATACCAAGAGAGATGAGTATTTGTGCCTTCTGCAATTTCTCTCACAGGGATGAAGTTTATACCCAATTTCCCTTAAATTTCACATATTTACTAGTCACATACTTCAAGTCTTAGCTCCTTTGTGAGAAGGGAACTGCAGAGGCCAAGGTCTGGATCTGTGGGTGCGGGACTGGGTTACCTTCCTGACCCACCCAGAGAAGACACACCATACTCAATGAAGACAATCATCCCTTTTCCCCTACACTTGGCCTGTTCCACCCTCAACTCTTCAGTGCAGGGCATCTTCTGTGTGTGTCTGCCCAGGTGCTTGTGCCCTCACATGTGCCTTGGAGCTGAAACACTGCAGCAGCACCTCCAAACTTGCTGCAGCATTTCCCAGCAGCCAAATGGAAAGAGGAAGGAAGTCCCAGAGGGAAGAAGAAAGGCAAAGGATGAGCCAGTGTGCTGAAATCAACTGGACTTGGTTTGGTTATTTTATGTAACCTCAAGATCCACGGGTTCATGACATTACAAATTCCCAGTTTGTAGCCATCTTACATGTTTCGTATGCCAGCCTTTAAGTTCCACTGAACAAGCTTCAACAATGTATATCTTCATAAACCGGACACAACATTCATCTCGAAGAGACAGCTTGGAAACTACTTAGAAGATAAAATTCAGGAGCTTGAGACAGCCACGGAGCATTTCATGCAAAAGACAAAAAAGGAGCTGCCAAGCATGCTACTGCAGCACTCAGCAAGGGCTGTGCATTAACTCATTATCAAAAAGTTATAATGCATATTAAGCAGAGTTAATGTGAAGAGCAAGCAAGAAAATTATTGTCACCTCAGTACAAACCACATTGGAAGTATTACAAAGACCGTTTGCAGAGGAGAAATTATTTGCCGAAACTCTCCACAGAGTCAGCAATTTGCAGGGTTTTTTTTCCCCCTTAAATTATACACCTCTGATTATGATAATAACTCCAATCTGATAGTATATTTGCTGGAATGGACCTGACAAAGCAGCTATCACTAATGAAACGCAAAGCCCATTACAAGATGGAAACCGGTGAAGCTATTAGGTCCTTCAGGACTGGCAGAATGCCAGGTGATGATGGGCTGCCAAGCAAGTTCTGTAAAGCCCATCAAGACCAGGTGGGTGCCATCTAACAGGCAGCACTTCTGAAAATGGAAAAACAAGACAAATTTTTGCAATCCACATCATAACACTATCATTTCTCCGATAGACAGAGACACCCAGAAAGGCAATCAGATGCTATGGATGATGGATACGCAATAAGAATTTGGGCAGATCAATCACTGTAAAAATAGTCATCTAATCTTATAGCTCAGCTTGCATTTAGGGTGTATGCTGAAGTACAGGAAAGTTTTAATATCACACTAAGAGCAAGAAAATAACTGCCGATGTAAAATCATAGAATCATAGTTAATTACCAGAAGCAGACTACTAATGAGAACCATAACTGTATACAAGTTTGCCAAAAGGGCTCTGCTTTGTTCAGTTAGCCACTGTCTCCTGTGGGTTCTGAGACTTCCAAAGCTAGTCCAGACAGAAAGTATGAGAAGAAAGGCTGAAGGCCCAAGAGGAGCAGGGAAACATCATTTTACTGTGAGCAGCTCAGAGGAGCACAATTAGATTTCTCAACTTCGAGACTCCCCAGCGGGGGAAAGCAATCCTTTTACCTCTGTCACACGCTGCATGTGACTCACCAAAAAACATCAAAAACATTTATTAGAGAAGAAAGTACAGCCACCTCATGTCTTGCTTGATGGAGAAAGCAGGCGTAGGCCATGGAGAACTGCTAGTTACCAAAAGAGCTTTAAATAGGGGAGGGAAAGAACTTTTCAAAACCCTGAAAGATATTCACTGTTACTTAAATGCAAGCATGCTTTTTTCTTGGATATGCAACTGCAAATATATGTACACATACATATTTTATTGTTTTTTTAATTACTATTTTGTAAAACGTTCTCTCCCAATTCAAGTACTTCAAAATATTGCTCACTTTACTATTTCAGCTTGAAATTTCTTCTGGGAACAAATGGGAAGAAATTTACCAAAAAGACATTAATATGAGCAATCATGCCTATAAAATTTATACAGCGCTGAAAGAATGTTGCGGCTACTCCAGCACTCTGTTATTGATATTTACGGATTGGTTTGCTGAATCTTAAGATCTTCAAATTAACCAAGTATTTAATGTCACTGCTCCGCATTCCTGGGTTAACCAAATCTGAGTGATAATTTAAACTGAGTAAAATAAAGCATGACCTGAATTAGGTAATGGATGATGAGGTGCAATTAACATTACTATTCAAAATAATGGGCCAGATTCTCTTTGCTACAGAATTTCTGCTTGGTTCAGCAGGAAGGAGGGTCAAAAAAAACAATTACTGCTCCCAACTTCTTTGATCCAGTCTTGAAACACAGACAAGCCTCAAGTCTGCTTTAACATGCAGCAGAAGGCAAAACTCCTTGAAACATACTCTGACAGTTTGACTCTTCGAGAAAACTTAAACACTTCAGCTTCTCCCTGTCTCCCTGTTGGTTTTAAGAGAAATGGTCTGTAGGATGCCGTAAAGCTGTGAAGTTTCTTAAAAAAAAAGTTCATCACGAAGGTTAAGAGGGTAGAGTCGCAATTCAATTACCTTCCTAGAGAGGAAATTAAACCAAAAACAGGGAATGATCACTCCAAAGAACTTGTAGTATGTCCCAACTAAACACTAAACAAGTTTAGGAAGTGTTTCCTTTGCTCACTCATGGATGCTGTCTGAGCAAAGCTGCGGCGCCAGAAGTTACACAGGAAGCTTGGTGAAGGCCAGGAGACAGCTCGGTGCTTCATTTCCACTTGGCAATAGCCAGGAAATCCCGGAGTATTCCCAGGAGAAAAGAGCCCTGGAATGGATGTCAGGATTTACTGCATTTCGTCTTTTGCAAATTTGATACCAATATTGTAAAAAAGAATTTGAGCCCTTGATTTGCTATCAGAAACTTGTTCTCATCTTCAAGGTTTCTGGTATTAAGAACAACTTGAAAGAAACTCAGCAAACAATTCATCCATATCAAACCACTCACTGAGGTAGCTTTGTGGACACCCGTAACCAACAAGGAATTTCAAACACACAGGAACTGAGCGTGATTCCATCAGGCTGCCACTGCCAGTCTGAGAGCTACAAGGTGCTGCTTCTGAAGACTCCGAGGAGACTGCACTAAACAACGGGGCAATTCTGGGACTTCCAGAAATCCAAAGCCATTTGGAAATGAGGATTTACCAATTCTAGAACTGCACAACCACATACCCAGTTCCCAGTTCTATATAGCAATGAAATTTCTCTTTTTCGTATGAAAAGGCTGGATAGTTTAAATCTAAATGAATTTATGTAGAACCTATGGATACAGCAAATATTGGGGCCAACAGCACTCAAGTAGTTCATCTGTAGACAAGCACATAACGTTACTCTGTAATGTGCGAGTAATTTCAAAATTTCATTTTAAAAGCTGGTTTTACTACTGAGTACTCAGGAAATAAAGATTTAAAAAAATCAGGAACATCCAGGCACATATGGACAGACATTTCAACCAAGAAAACCCCAGACGAAATGTTCAGTGTGCAAGCCACACCACTGGTAAAGTGGTGGTATGACCCCTACAATAATATGAAGGGAGGTGAGTTGACTCCCAACCTCTTTAAAGTCCCAGATCTTACTACCACTGGAAAACTATACTCTTGGTGTCCAACCAGTGGCTATCAGTGTCCAGCAAATCCAGGCATGGATAGCTATGTCTGAATTCATCTTCGAGGTTTGATGGTAATAAGATTCATCTCTTCATGTGGAATCCAAATTCAGAGCTAAAGAATGGATTTTGTGTAATTATCTAATAATAAAAATAAATAAATAAAGGAATTAGGTACACACAGCTAAGCTTCAAATGAGCACCGGTTTTATGGTGGTCTTTGGTGTTCTTCTCTCGGAGATTCATGCTGGCAGAGCAGCAGTACAATCAGACATTGTTAGAACTACAAAATCTGAATACAAAACCCCACTCTGAAGCATTCCGTTCTCTTTCCTTATGAGAAGAGAAATGCTGCCAGGTTGACAATAACTGAACTAACTGAAATATTATTCATCATTCAAGATACACCAATCATGACTGCTTTCAATACTAAGATGTTTTTTCACCCTTCACGTAGCTATGAGAGAGATTACATCACAGTGAGAGAAATGATGCACCACCTAAATTCAGCAGGTGGCTGCAGACCAGTATGTACGATACTGTGCCTAAGTAACATTATTTTGTGTAGTATTACTTTGATGAGCAAATAAAAAGGAAAATGCATTAGATATAAAGGTCTGCTTTCAAACACAACTTCCATCCTTCCCTGGAACTTCAGCAATAATTCAGATTCTTACTGCTTTAGCTATCAAATTTCATTACACTTACAGTTGCATGAATATTTTCTCTCTAACACCCCAGCACTTGGTGACTTGTAAGGTCTCTTTATTCAGCTTTGAGCAAAAAAAAAAGGTGCAAATTATAATACCTGTTAGTCACTCCCCTCTGCTTCCTCTCCCAGTGCTTGAGACTTTCAGAGACTAAAATATATTTAACAAACTCAAGAAAAGTATTTGCAAGACATGGGTGCTCTGAACAGCCACAAATAATACCACATCCTGACATTGGGTTACAGGCCCAAAACTTCAGCATTACAATAAACTCAGTTTTCTGTTTTCTGAAGCAGAGTCTTTTCTTATTTTTTTCAGTCTGATGCTTCTCTTAATTGTATTTGTAAACTGAATCCTGTCAGCCTTTTCATCGGGAGATTTTTTCCAGTTCCAAATAGCCATCAGAGGAGTTTCAAGGTCTGTTATCAAATCTGAAACTACTGAAATGTAGACAATGTGAACCTAACTGCACATCTAACCACAGACCTTTTAGTTTCATAGTTGGAAGGGACCTCAAAGATCATCTAGTTCCGTCTGCTGCCACAGACAGGATTGCTAACTAGTAGTTTTGGATAGTAATAGAAGATACTAAAAAAAAAAAGCATTTTGCTGTCTTTGAACACCTTCCTTTAGAAGGGGCTCCCCAATATGCAGCCATTTCCACCACTGTCTTTCTATAAAGAGCAGCACAGACTTTTTGAGTAGCCTTTCAATTTTGCAGATGTGTTAAAGTCAGTACTCAGGTTGAAAGTAACTTGTGACTATGACCCAGCATGTCACCTTTTCCTCTCCACAATCATTAATGCACTAAAGCTTCATGTAAGTGGATTTCCACATTACACAACGCATGTGAACAAATAACAGTGCTCACAGCAGAATCAAATAAGTTTGTGCCTTAATAATGTTTTAATAATAACAGGACAACAACTTCGGGGTTAGAAGCTCTGGAGTCCAACATTAACAATAATTACCTGCAGATCACATGAAAACATGCATAACTTCCTAACGTCTCACTGTATCTTCTTAAAAATGTATATATATAATTCTTATTTTTAAATAAAAAAGGTTTCATGTGATGTCAACTTCATTTTGACAGTATCACTGTGGTACTGAATTGCTATTAGTGAATTACATTAAGAGCTTCAAGATAAGAGGATGTTTCAATTATACTTGTTAAACAGTCACATTCAACTCATCATCATTTGTCTGCGTATCTGCTCTGTTACCCACGCAAAGAGCAATGACGTGCACAAGGTCAAGAAAAACAGAAATTCTAGGCCTGAGATCCTGAAGTCTCAGAAGGCTGACAGTGGGTATACAGGTCTGCAGGTATGTATAACACCAAAGCACACACACATGCCTTTAACTGTTCATGCGTGTTTTTTACATCAACACTAGCACCACACAGCTCTCCTTCCTATTTTCAAACACTGCACAATTCAGAAAAACTACTTCAGGAAGGAGCTTCACTTTCCACTGATGGTAAACTGTATGACCCTGGTCTTTGGGGATTTCATTAAATCTTCTTGTAAGCAAACAGTGTTTTATTTGAGCAAGGATAGTGACAGAGGGTGTTCCACACGCGGCTGTGTGTACACGGAGATAGAAACATTGAGTAGACAAAGAAATAATCTCCCACTCAATGTCAACCTTTCAATATTAATTGAGTTTAGACTATTTTAGAGCATTTCTGCAGGTACATTCCAGAGCATCTTGCAAGAAGATCAGAAAACACAGCCCAAGTAGTTTCATGAATCGCTGGACTTGAAACAACTCAGTGAGAAAATCACCACTTTGAGCAGCTAAAAGTTATCTGAGGCTAACACCTCTTTTTTTACGCTACATTTTAGCTCTGCTTTTGACAAATGTTGTCCACTTTCGGTTCGAGCCTAGACTAATGCATGTTTCAGTAACTCAAATGAACATTCAGAATTCTCCTGTATGACAACAAAAGAGAAATGTAGGTCTTTAAAAAAAATAATCATACATGCACTAACACCACCACCTCAATGGTGAGTAACAGTTAAAGCATTTTGTATACACTTTTTGTTTCCTCTTTTGTGTATCTAAGTACATAGGATATTGCAAAACCACTTCAAGAGAACTCTTTATTCCATACCACGCCGTAATTTATCTAGTCATTCTTTCTGCCAGTTTTTAAAGCGTAAGAACATAAAACCACTGATGTAGCTATAACCTGTAGTCCTTTGGTATTTGGGAAACATCAAAATCAAATCCATTTTTAAGTTCAAGAAATGAGAACGCAAAGAAAAATCTACAACAGATTTTGTGAACTGAAAATCAGTTTGCCAAAAGTACACGTACAGAGTAAGAAAAGAGAAATCTTACACTCTTGCATTGCTGCCCTCCCCATCCCACTCCCCAAAAATCAAGTGGGTAGATCACAGTTTCCTGCTAAATTCCCAATCCAGCTCCATCTTCTACTAGATCACTAATAACTACAATTAATATCTTGCAGGTTCTTTGGCTTATGTAAAAGGAGCGCCAAGTCCCAGTAAAGCTCCTGGAGAAACAGCAACCACAACATGGCCAGAGATAACTGATGCAACTTGGCAAGTTCCTTTTCTGTCTGACTCACAAAGACAATAATAAATGGATATGAAAGGGAGAGCTCCTTCCAGCTTTGACAGGGAGCACCAACTTTAACTTGCTGAAGAGCTTTACCGAAGATTGCAGGCAGTCTTACATGGCTATTACACATACTACTTTGCTGTCGGAGAGCACGCAACTCTAAGATACCAACACATATCTGACATTCCTCCAGGGCTGAGGACTCCACCACCTCCCTGGGCAGCCTATTCCAATGCCTGACCACCCTTTCCATAAAGAAATTCTTCCTAATGTCCAATCTGGCACAACTTGAGACTATTTCCCAACATCCCATCACTTTTGAACTGAGAAAAGAGATCAAAATCCTCCTCGCTGCAGCATCCCTTCAGGTACCTGGCAAAAGCCTCCTTTTCTCCAAACTAAACAGCCCCAGCTCCCTCTTTCACACCTCAAATGTCTTGTTTTCTAGTCCCTTCACCAGCTTTGTTGCTCTTCTCTGCACACACTTTGGCAACTCAATGCCCTTCTTGTAGCAAGAGGGCCAAAACTGAACAGAATATCTGAGGTGCAGCTTCATCAGTATTGTGTACAAGGGACAATCCCTACTCTAGTCCTACTGGTCACAGTATTTCTAATGCAGCTCAGGATGTCACTGGCCTTCTTGGCCACCTGGGTACACTGCTGGCTCATTTAAATTCATGGTACTCAACAATAGGCAAAAATACTCTTACTTAAAAAAGACATACAGGAAACATTTCAGTTTATTGTTCTAGTGTAATGGACCAAGAGGCTATTTGGAGTTGCAATTTTATCACTAAGACAATATGGAGCTGGCAAAATCAGATTACTAATATCCAAAGTAGTGTATGGTCTTAATTGCTGATAGGTGGATGACAATAGGAAGCTAAGAATTGAAGTTATGCTGCCTATCCATTTGACAACTGTTAATGGCACCACTATTAAAACAACAGAAAAAAGCAAGCGCTGCTGTTTATTTTTTATTGACTGATCTGCACTTTACTTGTTTATGTAAGTAAAACAGGATAGCTGTTTCTTTTTAATGGCATCATATCCTAAGGTAAAAATCATTATGGAATAAGATCATAGCATTTGTAAGGAAGTGGTAAAATAAAAGAAAAATACAAAGTCAAGAAAATGTAGAGCTTGCAATTCAGGGCATGGGTGGAGGCTTAGGAGTTTAAAATCATCATTTGAAAAGATACATCCGCTTAATGCAAAGACTACATTCATTCAATGAACCCAGGAGTTCAAGGCCATTAACGCGTTTCACATACATTAAAAAGTAACTTCTTTTGCCACCAGGTGAACAGTGCAAGCACTGTTTTGTCATGTTCACGCAGGCAGAGATTGCTGATAAGATAACCACTCTGGAATCTACCACACCTCCCTGTTAGGAACCTGCTGCATTTCCAATTTAGATGAAGATGCAAATTGTTAAAACAAAAGATAAGCCACAGGACAACTTCTAGGTACTTCCTCTTCTGGAGTAGAAGCGAAAATGCTTGCCAAAGAAGAGTGCTGTAACCAATGGGTGACAGATTTTTGGTCTAAGCAGTGGGATTTAAAAAGAAAATGTTACTGGCAGCATACCAAAAAAGAAAAAAAAATGTTCATTTTTGCATGGTCACTGGCCAAAAAGCAGCACAGGTTACACTGGCATTGAATGTGACTACTGAAACAACAACATATTTTCTCTCACATCTTAAGCAATAACGTTCTTGCTTTTGCCTTAAGAGAGGTAATATTGAGAAAAAGAAATGAAGATTACACTTTGTTTCTATTTTCCCATGAGAAAATTTAGACATCAGTGTCACAGTGTCGTAACCCGATGTCCATTCTTTCAATCTACAAATGACAGAATGGAAAATGCCACTTTTTTTTCAGAAATAAGCTGCTTTTTTCTTCTGTTAGTCATTCCTGCCTGAAGGCACCAGGGGTATGGAGGTGACTCCTTCAAACTCTTGCTTGGAGTACTAACACATCTCCTATCTGGCAAGTTAATGCTTGTGTACCTTGATAACTTAGGAGCTCCATCTTCTGCCATGCTACTTGGCCCAGACACTACAAAAGATTAAATTCACCAATCAAGAAGCGCACAGACTTTCATCATTTAACTACAACTTAATATCCAGAAATAGCTCAATAGCCTACTTGTCCTTTCACAAAAAGAACGATCTGATTTCACAGACCTTCTACTACTTCAACAACAGGTCTTCTGCATACGTCAAACTTGGCTGAATCACTAGCAACAGGAAACTGCCCCTCTCGCCTGTGAAGTATTAGAAATACAGAAACTATGTAGAATTTGATTATCTTCTTTGTTGCTAAGGAAAAGAAAACAATTAGCTCAAACACCTCCCTCAGATATTTTGACAAAATATAGTACTTTGAAGCAGTTTACCAAAATCAAGCAAACATCCTTTTCTGTCTGCTCCAGAGGAGCCACAAGGTCCTCCTCTTCCCTTGACAAACATGAGGACTCTGCTTCCCTCTTTGCTGAAGGTATTTCTTTTATGCTACTCTCTCAAAAGTTTGAGAGCACAGCACCTCCCTGTAAGATGATGCTACCATTTCAACGAACTTCACAAAAACACTGATAAAATCCTCATCTGTAAGGTTGAGCATCAGGCTCCCTACCCTTTTACAGGCTTTCTTTAACATTTCTAGCAAAAACATTAACTGCCACTTCGCCAAATTCATAGCCTTACAAATTAAAATATTCAGCTCAACTGATTTCAGAGTGGAGAACCAGTGCCTACTTCTGTGTTTTTCTAATGTCTATGAATATCGCTAAAATATATAGCGTTTTTTTATAAAGGATTTTGTCCCTCAAGTCACCCAGTAGACAGTAATGTGGTACCATTTTTAGGAGCAGAAAATTCCCTTCCTGGAAAATAACTCAGCCATTATGCAGGGCTACTGGTGCTGGGTTTGACATCCCCAGTCTCCCACCTCATTTCCAAGAGGATAACGCACATTCCGGAAATATGCTTTCTCAGAATAAGGACTATTAACAGGGAGAAGAAGGAAAAGTTACATGCAGAGCATGGCCACCTGGCAGGGTGGGTCCAGCAGAAGAGATGTGTGTTTTGGCAGCCAGAAGGTGGAATATGTCAATCAATTAAGGTCTTTTCTCCATGAGGTAGTTCCATACCTTTCTTAACAGTTGAGCCGACTGCAATGTAGAAATGCATCTACTGATCAAAATGGATAAGAAAACTATTGTATAAATACTATGTGCACAATGACTTCAGATTTCTGAACACCACAACAGAGGAGCAAAAGGTTTAATTTCCCTGTGACTGTTCTCCATGTCTTTCTCATAAAGCCATGGAACTACATGTGGAGGAGGCCAACTTCATATAGGCATGAAATGGAAACAGATTTATACACAGGAACACACTAGGGCTCCAACACAAAGGCAGAGGGTTGATCTATCTGCTGCAGTGGACATCTGCAGCTCTTGAATACACAATGATGCTACTGTAAGTACTTAAATGAGTAACAGTGACACTATATCCTGGACTACTTGAACCTTGTTATGGAAAAAAGAGAAGGAGTAGCTAGGCAGGTGGGTAGTATGACACTTCGAAAGACACTGCGGCAAAATCAACCGTTGTTGTTGGGGATTTTTATTTTTCTCCCTTTTGAAGGGCTTTTTTTTAATTATTACTATTTTTATTACTACTTGTCAGACTGCTTGTCTGAAATACATTACGAGACTTAATTTTTTTTTAAGGAATACACAGCATGCTGGGAGTCTGTGATCGAAGACACTCTGCACAGGCCAACAATCATAATTATGCTGTGATTTTAGGCCCAGCAGGAAACTTCTGATTTGCCACCTAGGAACAAAGCTAAAGAAATGATCTAAGGTAGCCAATTAAAGTTTTCATAAAGAACCCCTCATCTATTCTCAAAAACCCAAATCTCCTTTTACAGCACAATCCTCTTAGCACTTATCTCTCCCTTCCTCATTAATACAGTTTCACCTAGCTGGCACTGATACACGCAGAGACAGGGAGGGAGATACACACACATATATACACACTATACTTTTTTCCTTCTGTTCTTCTGACCTTTCTGATTTGGTTCAGCATTTACACTAGCCCACCTGTCTGGCAGATCTTCCCTGCAACGTGCCCTTCAAGATGAAAAACAGAGTTTGATAATGCATAGTGACAAACCTCGCAGAGAGCGAGCGGGCAAGCAAAAGAGAGAAAGCGCTAAGGGAAATCGCTTCTAACCAGGATCTGCTGCTGCACAGCTAATCAGGCAGGTATTCAGTTGTTCACTCCTGCAGACTTGCTTAGCATAGAAATAGGCTGTCTGCCCAGGAAGATGAGGTAATGTCTAGGTTTAATGCCAATCTCTGTAACTGGCAGGACACATCGGGTAAATATTTCTGCTGCAGGAGACCACATTAATTTGATTTTGCTACCAATTTTCATTATTGTTATTATTTCTATCACTATAAATATGCATGAGTTTACCTGCTAACTTTGAGGATGCAGACGGCACAGGGATCCAGGTAAGACTGCCTGTACTTCCCACCTCAGAGCAACAGTAGTGCTTTCCCCCTTCAGAGCCTTCCTCATCCTCAGCATCGGCGTCACTTTGTCCTTCCATCACTTCTGAAGGACCAGATGCTAGTATTCTCTACCCCAATTCTGCAGCACTAGATAGCCTTTTCCATTCAGAGCATATTTTGTCCCTCCTTACAGTACCACAAAAAAATACCTTCTATTCAGTACTGCAATACTGTGGTCATCCACAATTCTTTCTTGGGCATGCACTGCTTTACCTGCAGATTGACACAGCCATGTTTTCTAGCAAATTGTCAAAAATATGAACAAAATGCCCCAAAACATCAAACAAATCAACTTCTCACAAAATGCTGCTAAACAAATGAGATCTTTTCACCCTTTCGGCTCTCTTCACAAGTAGAAAAGATGTCAAAAAGTCAAAGTAGAAACATAAGCAGTTTGAATCTGTTTATCCATCCTGGAGACTCCCCAACATAGCCAGAGCTCTAAAACTTAACTGATATTTAAAAGAACTCAGGAGTACACGCGCCTGCGAGTAACAGTGGAAGGCAATAGAAGAACCCTTCAGGAACAACCCAGTTGAATTCTGTGCAACACGGCGGTTCCAGAAGAGGCATAGAGCTGGGGCAGAAGGTTTTGTGACAAAGAAGGACACTTGTGGTCCCTCTTGTGGTTGGCTTGCAGACAATAATTTCTCCAGAGTGACTTGTTTTTGGCCTTACCATTACTTCTCCATCAGACAAAAAACAAATGGTGTTTTAGAAAAAAAAGCCCCAAACTTTGCTCAATGTACTGCATTTTCAGATTCTGGATAACTTGCTTTTGAGCTCTACCATCTACTTGAAAATATCCTGAGGACCCAGCAGTGCTTGCAGGCTCATATTTGGTTAGAAACAGAGAAAAGGGCAAAGGCTTGGTTTTGGCAAGTAAACAATATTCAAAGGCTTGCCATTGCCTTTATTCAATTAAAAAAGCCTCAAATATAAATGGGCATTTTCCTCATTTTTTCATGAGGACTCTCCAGAAGAGCAGATTCCAACCACTTAAATACTATCCATATTAATTTCTTTAAATCCACAGCTTTGTCAGCAGAATGGGTACAACCATCCTTTGGAAGCTACCATGCTCCATCTGCAGGCACTCTGGCAGCAGCAAGCTCAGGCCAAGCATCCCTCCCCTCTCATGGGTCTGTCAGCCCCAGCTGTGGGACAGGCTCGTATCATTCACAGGTTCCTAGGTCTGAACCAATGTGCAAGTCTCCAGCTCAAGTCCAACACGGAGATGCTTGCATTTCACATTTCAAATATTTCTTTATATTCTATGGCTGTGCATGATTGTGTGAATGTCAGGTAAAATCAAACGTGGTCATATTCTTCTGCTCAAAAGTTTCAAACAATCTTTGCTGTATTAGAACTGAACAAATTCTTTGCAAAGTGGCAGCAAATCTCTTGCATGAGAACTACTTTTTTCCTTGTCTCACCTTTCATCTCTTGAATGTCAGCATGTATTTTAAATCACATAGCATCAAAGAGGATATGTTTCCGTTCATTCTTTTCCCTTTGATACCAGAATATAGATGAGCACTTTAGTTTAAAATCTGGTACCACTTGTGATACACATACTTAAGACAGCATACCAACTCCTCACTTTTGTCCTTCACGCTTGAAGACATGCTGCATTTCTAAACTATGCCATTTGGTACCACCATAACCACCTCTTGCACCAGATTTAACAACTGAAGTACATACCCTACCACATGAAAGTAGTGTACTAGCTTTCTCGGGGTTCAACCAATTCTGGGCAGACATACAGTTGCACCTACTTGTATTATATTCACGTGTTTCAACCAAGTTCTTTGTAGTTTCTGCTCAGGCGTCTCAATTACGTTACAAATTTGTAATCACTACCAGTGATTCAAAAACATGAAAGGAACATTTTATGAGCAGAAAGGCTTAAGATCTGCACGAAGAGGAGAGGCAGAAGGTGTCACAGTTTCTTTCATATGCCTCTTTATGGCAAACAGCAACGATAACTGAAACTGAGTAAACTTATGTAAATGGTCCATCCGAAACAAGGTGTGCTTTCTTTCCTCTCACGTGGAGACAGCAGCAGTATCTGACAAACTTGAGATGGAAAATGAAGCAGGGACCTTTGTCAGAACTAGAAACGAACATGACTCTGTTTGGCAAGAACGCAGTGACTGTTCACAGGCTGACTACAAGCCAGAGCATGAAGAAAGAAGCCCATTTTCTGATTTAGGGATGGACAGGCACAGAAATCCAACTTGGAAGGAAAAGAAAAGTCTCCCCTCACTATGAAGAAAAGCATAGCTAAAATGAAATCTGTGGTCTCAACGTTCCTGTGATCAAGAAATGAGACTCTATGCCCAGCAAGATTCAGCTACACAGGCTGACAAGGCATAGGTAATGGATGTGCTCCGCATGCTGCATTTCCCAACAGGAATCTGTTCACATATTACATATGCAACTGAGGCCATGCCCTGGCAAAAAAAGACCAGCATGGATTTGACAGATGACACATTAAAGACATTTTTCAATATTTTGTAGCAGAAAAATGTGTCTGTTTAGAGGAAGGTTGGATATGCCTGCTGCAAAACAGTAATGGCATCCAAGTATTGGACATTACCAGATTGTACTGTATACCGAAGTGCTAACACACTTCTTCACATGCTTCCATTTGCTGCCAAAACCAAACCAAAACAGGATCTCATCTCCAGGTCTGTCAAGTTCACATATTTTACGAAGGACAATTTCACTTTAAAATACTTCACTACTACTAAAATTATTTTTAGCAATTCCAGTTTTAAGTCATGATGTCACCAATACATAGGAATCACGGACAGCTGCTTCTGAGTGCCAGTACCCCACGAGGTCAGCGACACCTCTGTCTTATGCCCTTGACTTGCTCATTCTCTCCTGCGGTATGAAATCTCCCTCAAGAGATTCTTAGCAGAGCTTTAGCCACATTCAGTTTGTACCCTGGCGACAAAGTCCAATGACAAGATAAAAAGAAACGGTGATTGCGACACTCAGCCTTCCCAAGGACACCTAGGTTCTTCCAACAATTTTTCAGAACTATGTTGACAAGTTTATAAAGAAGAACACATTAAAGTCTTTTGGATTTTATTTTTTAGCAGCCTTTAGAGATGGAAACGTGAGCATCCTAGCCATGAACTAGCTCTGCAGAGTTAACATCCTGCTCTGAACCAGGCCAAGTCTGAACCAAAGCACTGCCCTCAGGGTGTCCTGCCAAGCAGAGACAAGAGAGCAGGGCAGACTGTTGGGTATGCCAGATTCTCTGTCACATGAAATATGTGGCATATTGTGGGAGTAAGCCTTGGCAGCGGGAGCAGGAAAGCTGCGGTTTGGTCTCTGTGAGTACCAAAGTAGTTGTGACAATCAGATGAGGCAAAAAACACTATCTTTAGGAAGCAGGGGGGGAAAGGTCTTTTCCTGCCTCTATGCAGGAACTCACAGCAGCGCCCTGCAGTTGAAGACAGGGGATCAGGCCAACCTGTCACCAACGAGCAAAGGGTTTGATAACTGGAGAGGCAGGTCTGGTGGATACAATGCTGGCACACAGAGAATTTATTAAAAAAAAAAAAGAAAAAGAAAAAAAATCAAGAGGATTTTGGCAACAGGCACACAAAGGTCACCTGGCGAATCTCACACACATCTTTAGGCTGATGTGAACGTCTCACTTTTCCCTCCACTATGCTGAAGAAATTCTCCCCAACCCCCTCAAGTGGTGACAAGCGCTCTTAATCCTGCTCTCTGACAAAACTCCTTCGTCCACCAACCTGCTACAACAGCAGTGCAGAAGGAAGATGAAAGAGAAGGAAATAAAAGATTCAGTAACATGGCTTTCCTGCTTCCCAGTCACTGAAAACAAGGTTGATGGATCTTTTCCTGTGAGAAAAAAAGCTTTTGTGTAATTGAAATGTTTCTTATTTGCCATGTCCTAACTGTGTATCATAACCACAGGACTAAAAGCAATTTTCAATTCCCTTCAACTCAAGCAGAAATCAGAGAATTGAGGATAGGGATTAAGTGAATAACAAAGCCGTTCTTCCCCCTTATTTAATACTTAAACCTTCTCTAACATGTTTTATAAAAGCTAACTGAAATTTAAATATTTAAAGAAGTTCTCAATTGAACTTCTGACAACTTAAAATTCTCCCCTCAAATACTTCCATCAAAAATTATTTGACTTTGATATAAACATGTGACAAAATTTAGTAAGCTCTAAGGTTTGTTTCTCAGCAAGCTTACATCGCACCTGCCTTACAAGGAGAACTGCCCTAACTCCTGGACAGCACAGCTCCTCAATCTCTACTAGTATCTTTGCACCAGCAACTGTAAATCAGACTACAACAAAGCCAGGAGATCCATGAGAAAATTTGTGTCGATATTGACCTGCTGCTTTTCAGAGCAACAAGACAGCATTCCTTTCCCATTCATGTTAGCACAAACACCTCAAAAATCAAACTGCTTGTTAGTTTGTTGGTTACCTTTGTGGCAATTTCAAGTACCAAAGACAATACATTACCTAATTTTGTTTAACGCTGAGGTTTTGTGGAAGCAAGCAAACTGATTTTCTAACCTTCTTAAAAACCTTTAGCTTCTGATCTACAGATGATCCTTGACGACAAAATAGTCAGCTGATTTCTCCACGACAATACAAAATTAAGCAAAATGCTGACTTTGAAAAAGCTTCTTTGCACTGCTCTACCCTTCATACTCCAGGACTTCCAGAATTACCGCTCATTACTTCTTAAGGAAAACACCTTGATTGCCACCACACCATGTGCTGCCAGCTCCTCCTCTCTGTCTCTCTCTTGTACCCTCTGGGCAGCAGACAAGAAAAAGTATTGCCAACATTTTCACATAGCTAATCTTTATGAACCAACAGCATTTCTGACAACCCATTACCAAGAAACTATGGCTATTACTGGAAGAAAGACATTTTTCAACTACTTAGAAGGATACGGCAACAGCTTTATAAAAATGTGACAAGAACATTGTATGTACTGCTTCAAAACTTTACACAACTCTACATCATCCCTCAGCAATCTCAGTTCTCCAGGGAACAATTTTTCTTCTTTTTTCTCCTAAAAGTCTTGCAGTTTGTACATATAGGCTGCACAAACCAAGCTCTCTCCAGGCGATAAACAAGTTAACTCACTGTAAGTAGCAAGCTTAAAGTCATTTCTTAAGCTGATGAATACAAGGCATTTGTTTACCGAAGCCAATAAAAAAAAATCACGTAATATTCCCTTTTTCAACAGGGAGCTCTGGTTTGCAAAGGACTTTTGGCAATAATGCCCTGAATTTCTTTTCCTTGCACTGATCAACTAATCTAATGCTAACCAATTAATTTAAAAGGTGCTATAGAAAGTAATTCTGGATCATTTTAGCCCTTTCACAGAACCGTGCCTTCCCCTTCACTCACAAGTGCAATGGACGGGCAGTGTAGGCAGCAAGAGACGGCTGCCATGAAGAGCCACCACCAGGAAAACAACTTCAGCACAACAGGACGGACTGACTTGGCACCACCTCAGCTGAAAGAACATCAGATGAAGAAAAAAGTAAATCGGGATTTCAACCACCCACCTATGCCCGTTCACAACTTTGCTTCCTCACACTACCCACTCCACAGCACAAAGTTCTAAGTTCTCGCTTCCACATAGAAGAGCGGAGTGGAAAGTTCACTAACCCTTCCAGAACCATGTATTTTAACATTAAAACACCTCAGGAAACAACAATTCCTTCCTCATTTCTGGCCACATTTCTTTCCTGCACAGTTACAGACTATTTATCTTTTCAGTAACCATGATACTATCCCTTCCTTATAATCTGTAGTGCAATTCAGCTTATGACACCAGAACCATTAATATCTGTTATATTCTGGTTAAACTTAGCCTTGTGAAGTTATAGCCATTGAACAGAGATGGCTAAAACTAATTCATAACGCTTCTAGGCTTTCATGTGCTGGAAATGCACCAAAATTTACTCTTTAAATATAGCACATTGCAAGCCGCTGGTAAGTCTCAGGTCCTTCACTACCATGATATCTGTTTATTAAACCTCTTTTTCTTCTCTTTTCTTTTTGAAAACACAGTGAGCTCATTCAATTTCTCATTTATAATAAAGTGTTTTCCATCAAAGCCAGCAGTTTTCCCTTTAACTTTGACATCCAAGCACCATTAGCACTAAGGACAAGCACTGAAGTTCCGTAAGCCTTTCACATTTGGAAGACTATACCTGCAACATCCCCACGTAACTGATCACCTTTAAAAAAAAAAAAAAACACTAACTTTGAGACATTCAGTAGAACACAGACAAGGGTTTTTATTTCCCATTTTCACTGAATATATGTTTTCATGTCAGCCAGAGTGAAGGCTAACACAGTTGGAATATAGTAAATGTCAATATTTAATCTGGCCTTTCCTTTCCAATTTTTTAAACCACAATGCATCATCTCAGCGTGATTAATAACAACTCTTCTGTTGCTTTCCCTGAACCGACCTAAGGTATTTTTGTTGCTAGGTAATGCTTTGTTGTGAGCTGTCCTCCTAACACAGGAAAGATTAAGAGATCTCAGATGGAACCAAAGACGCATGCCAGTAATCACAGCTGAAAGGTGCTTGCACTTGACATCTTCAGATGGGAACAACATGTCTATTGTTTGGAGCCATCACTCCTTTGCTACAATGCCTGACAAACCAAAGCACCTACCTTGTCAGGAATTGGGAACCTTGTCAAGAAGTCATTTGTACTGATTGGATAAACAAAAGGGGAATCTGAAGTAGCGGGTTCATAAAACAAACAAAATGTCCCAGAAATGGCCCTTATCCACCATTACATTTCCGAGTAAAAAGGAGCTCTAAATCTACTTCAAGTGGTCCCAGGAGGATCCAACAGTCATAAAGAAATCTTGCATTGACCTCCAGCTTCCACAGCAGCTTTTATAAAAATACAATACAGCACTGCCAAGGGAGTGGGCTTAGCCAGAGAAAGGAGATTTTTGGCCAAGACATTCCTCCATCTGACTAATCCTTGGCTTTTCAAGAGCCTGTTGGAGCCACTGGCAGCCGTTTCAAAAAACCTAACACCTTTTTAGTCCCAACCTATATGAGATAGTATTTCAGCAGCCCCTAATCAGGTGAATGTGTAGTCACATTTCCTCCGGACTTTAACTATTCTTTTGCCTGACAATGGCATTTATTCAAAAACACTTTTTCTATGCAAAGATCAACATTCTTATTAGTGTATTTACAAAATACATAGCCGTATCTCCCAGTTTCCCAGCAATACCCTTGGCAGAAATAAAGGAAGCCAGACTGACAGAAAAGTTATACTCCAAGATTACTGTGCTGTATTCCTCGCCAAAGGGTAATTTGTCAGTGCAGTTGACAAATTGAAAAAGGGGAACGTTTTTAGTGCCAGCCCTAGAAAACAACAGAAGTGAAAAACAACACTCATACCCTTGCTGAAAATATCGCCATATAGCCTATAATATAAGGAGGGGAAATAAAAGAAGAAAGAAAAAAAAAAAGTCAGTGCACCAAGAAACCTAAGTCCTTAATCTTATATCCTTTAAGAACAGCTGAGTAAATAGGAGTACGTTCTACTTTTCCCAGTTAACAAGCTAGTTGTGCATTCTGGTGGCACCTAGACTCCCATCAGGAGTCAGAAATCCTTTTCTGCTGGGCACTGTAAAAACACTTACTAAAAGCACAGACAGCCCCAAAAGCTTTATTATCTAGAATAAATAAATTATCGTGAATTAAGACTCAATTTTCCAGCAGTGTGGGCAATTAAACACTGGAACAGGTTGCCAGGTGGTAGACTCATCATCACACAGAGTCTTGAAGAGAGACTGCATTCTCTCAAAAAATATGTTTCCTACTGATTTACAGGAAAAGCTAACACTAAAAGGGAGGATCAAGTTGAAAAATTACCGCGATCAGTTCTGACCCTTGCACACATGAATCCCCTCTACTCAGCCTCTCATTGTGCTAAGCCAAAGGCAAGTAATTAATAGTACTGCAATCAAGTGCTACTGATATATGGAGCTCTGTATAACAAAGCAGTGACAACTGCACTTCATAGCTTCATCAGCTGGGAAGGAGACTTTTCCAAGTTGTACATCCCAGTTTTATTTTCTTCCACAAACTGAAGAGGTCCTTCAAAGTGCTGTGCCACTGCAAGAGTCACTGGATAGCATATAGCCACATTCTATGGTTATACAGAGAATTTTACTTCTTCAGTGCCTAAACTGATGCATGTCACTCAGCCACTTCTGGTTAAGCATCTTCCCAGATCTGGAAGCCCAGAGAGTCTTTTCTGCAGTGGTGTGATACTTCTGCTTTATTTCTTAGCATGGCGTATGAATCACAGGATTGAAGCCCTTACCTCTGCTCATCCATGTGGGCATCTTAAACCTTTAGTTTGACCTCTGTTCAAACTTGCCTTCTGATGTGGCATGCAACAATTTGAGTAAAACTGCTGAGGTCAACATGAAGGGTACATGAATGAAACTCCAAGGTCTTTTAGACCCTCAAATTCAAAAATCTATTGAAGTCCTTCAGTCTCTAAATCCTGTGATATCAGTAAAATGATGCTTCCATGGGCAATATCCACCCCAAACAGTATTTTCTTCTGCATGTAACTGTCATTTTCAGTTTAATTGTTACTGAACAACTTAAACTTCATTACATATCTCACTGTGTCTATGCAACTGCCTTGGGTACTTAAAAGCATTAAACTACTCGTCCCCAATGACTTCTTACTGAATGGCATTCTACTACATGTCTGGGAGCTTTTCTTCCTTTATGAGATGTATTACCACTGTGCACAGGTAGTCATAAACAGCGTGCAACTTCTGTACACTATTCATACGAGTTGCCATATTAACAGAACTCAGAAATGCAGAGCAACCTTAAAACAAAACGGGTTTCTTTAAAATAGCATTCTTCTCATGGATTAATACATATCTCTGTGAGAAAGTTATGAGGGCCTAAAGGAGCAAAACTTCTTGGACCTTGGCAGTAGAAACAGCAGTGAGACCTTCAAGATTATGCTGGGTTTTGTTATTGCAGCTTTAGGAAAGCTGGCAGACTGCTTGCCACATCCCACACCCTTCCCACATCCCTGCCAGCTGTCTTGAAGAGCGAAGACAAATTAACCTTAAAAACCTAAGGTAGTCGGCCAGAGGCTGTGGAAATGCTGAAAACAAGGAATGGCTGAGCCAGCCAAATCACTTCATTTCCTTAGGCAACAGCAAAGAGAAAAGGGAATAGACAAAAAACTTTAGGACACAGGGGGCTCTGGAGATTATGTGTGTGTTTATATATATATATAGATGTATATATATATTACACATATAATCATGCTTGAGAGCAAAGTACTCCCTGAATCAGAGAAGAGAAACAGATGAGAAAAGTTAGTGCTTTGGGTTAAAAAAGAACTCAAAAAACAAGAAAACCAGTCACTCAAAATTCAGCAGTTTTTTCTTCTTTGATTGAAGTCAATGACTGAGTCTGATTTTTTTTATGTTCATGTTCTAGTCTGAATTCTAGACATAATGCAAAGCACAGAGAATACAAAACCATTCCTATCAAAGAAAAACAAAATCAAAATCCAAAAGTCCACATTACTACCACTTTTCTGAAAGCTCTGCTTCTGTAACATTACATGAAGAATCGTATGCATCCTGATGCCATTTGATCAGGCACTGCTACCCAGAAACTCTGCACAGTTTAATCAATAAGACAGTTTCTAACCTTCAGGGATATTTTAATCATCACAACCATCCATGGCTATCAGTTCAAATTTTGTGTCCACTCCTAAAAACATTCTTCAAGGAGAGTCCTCTCTACTGGCACCGGTTTTAGGGCACACATTTGATGATATAACAAATACTACGAGTCTGAGAGGACCACAAAATCTCTAAAATGGTGTAGGCATGCCACCCTATAAAACATATAATAAAAATCTGCGTCAGATCAGTGCAGGCACTGAAGTTTATGTAGAGCAGACATTTGCCTAGTAAGCACCATCAGCATAGTGGCTGGTTGAATGCTGCAGCGGGAGCATCATTTGTCCTGAGGGGTTTCAAGCCCAAGTAAGGTCCATCACTGCAAATACCACATTCACCTAAATGTTTTTGTAAATGTAAAATGTAAATGTAAAACAAAAAAAAACAATACCCCAAAGCAAACCAATCCAAAATCAAACCAACCTATGTTATTACTCTGGACAGTTACACCTGAGTTACACAGTGTCTCTCTCTGGGGCTGTGGGGGAATCTTTGGGACAATCCAGGCACCCTCTACAGGACTACAGTCACCTGGACCTGACTCATCTTATGTCAGCAACTGAGACACTTGCACAGCAGTTTGCTTTAACTGCAATCTTTGAGGAGAAACGTAGAACAACAAAAAGCTTTCCGTCACAGATAGGCATCATCTACTTAATACAGCCATATCACTCCTTTCCAAATGCAAGAGATGAAAGGCTTCTCACTCAAAAAAAAAAAAAGAGAGCAAATTAAGCACTGAGATTAAAAAGCAGTTTCTGATCGGTGGGCAACTCCCATGCTGGAAGCAGAAGAAGATACTGCTGCCTGTCGATAAACATCACAACTCCCTGACAATGCAGGTTACCACCTCGGAGGCACTGCCAGAAGCAGTATCATCACTAACACCAAGGAGCTGGCAGGACACAGCGTTACACGAAGAGATCACCCGAAGGTCACTGAACGCTTACCTTATGGTTACAAGCCAAAATGAGATTATCTCCACAGATGCCACCTAATAAACGCACAAGAGGCTGCAAGGGATGCCAGCTTGTCCAGAGTGACAGCTACGCAAAACGCTGGCTGGCAGAGGGGAGAGCGAACAGTGAGCCCTCACGTCCCTGCAGCCCGTTTGGGAGACCACCTGCCATGTTACCACAGGTAGTGGGCGCCATGTTGTGCTGAACACCTCGTCCCACGCATGGTGCCAGCAGCACGGCCTGAGCCATGGCAGCACACCTGGCAGCCCACAGAAAGTATGGGAAAAGGGCAGAAATGATTTCTACAATAACGCACAAATGTAAATAAGCAAATAAATCAATGAGGCACTGTCCCAAGGAGGAGTATTACTTCACAGCACTTCAACGAGGTACAGCAGAGCGATAACAATGCACTACATGAAACAGTCACAGATAAAACCATCCACCACTCTGGCAAGGATCAAGCCTTCCATACTTGCAGGCCACAAAACCGGCTGATCTGAGTACAAGGCCCAACCTTTTCCCAAACCTCCTCTCTTACACCAGTGTATTGACAAGAGAAATGAGCAGGCAGCTGCCAAGCTGTCCAGTGCTGGATGGGATCTGTAGCTCACCACTGCTCTCGGCCCGCTCCTAACTCTGCGCCCTGTGGGGACAACTCAGTGCTGGAGAGGCCGCAGGTCAGACACTAGGCCTTCCAACTAGGCCCACTAGGCCTACCCAACGTAAGCAGGCTCAACTGGGGCCAATGCACAGGCTCACTATTGTTTAATCATATCTTTATAACACTAATAAGGAAAACTGTATAGGGTACTTCAGCGCTGAGTATTCAGTCACTGCTGCCTCTCTCCCCATCTGTATTTCCACCAACAGCTTCTCCCTACTTCAAATGATGTTTTAAAAACTCTTTGTTCAAATGTTTGACTATAGGGTACATTTATGTAAAATCCAAAACAAGCCTCTGATTGAAGAATATGTTATTTGTGGCAAGCGCTATTTGCCACTGACATAGTTAACATGGGTAAAGATACCTCTTACGCAGCACAGGGCAGCAAAAGACACTTCATGACTTCTACAGTCAATCTGGGGAAAGAACAGAAAGACAAGTAATCGTGCTCCAGCTGCTGAGGATTAGATCAACTAAACATGTTTGTCTGCTCCTAGGAAACCTGGTCTCTTTGGGAATTATGGAGAGGAAGGTTCTGAGTCGTCTCCACAACTTTAGATGTAGCCCCTGAGATTCTCCGTGGCAAACAAAGAGCACTGCTCAAAAAAAAGCAACACTTCTTAGGAACATGCCCATGCTATTAGTAAAAGCCTTTTTAAAACAACTGATGCTTTGATTTTGTTGCCTTCACAACATCAGGAAAACAAGAGTCACACCTCACACTGACTAATAATGAGCTGACTTCACCTAGTCAGTGGGCAGACATTTACGTGGCCCCAAGAATATCCCACCGTTCATCCTACGCCAGCAGAAGGCACCATCTGGCCTACTATATTGGTGTCGTATCTAATTTCTGAAATTATGTAGGGCACTCTTTCAGAGAAGTAGGTCGCTGTGATATTTTGGATGCAGAGGTCTTCCACTCTTAGAGACCTGAATCAAACTTACATGTAAGCATAGTGCTGGTTGCTATGACATAATTGCAAGCTTGTTTATGTTATGAATACTGGGTACTGAAGTCTGCATGCAGACTCCTCTATTCTGGGATTGAAAGTAGTTTGACTTATGAGTTATGGCAAACATTTTCAGTCTGGGTATCTGCTGTCACAGGAGCTATTTGGAAGGCAGTGGGGCAGAAAGGCGTGCACAAGGGGAAGGTGCTCAACAACGTGATCAAAGGAACAAGATTACTACTCAAAAAGCAAACCCACTGAAATAAAGAAGTGCATGAGGTAGTGTGTTCCTTAGATTCCACTCTGCTTAAGAAATGGTTATTCCTAGTAACGTCCAGTACTCCTCAAAGTAAACAGTTAACTTTGCATGACTGTTACCAATTCAACTTAGTACACAGACCAATCTCCGAATACTTGTCACTTCAATTTGAGACAATACTGCAAGTCACTATTCCTTCCCCACACTTCAGCAGAGCGATGCAGCCCTCCCAGAGGAGGATGATATTACCAGAGTAGGAAACAGTGGGATGACCTTTCACAGTAAATTTTTTCTTAAGACCCCAGTGCAAGAAATAAATATTTGGGTTCCTGGGGATGTATCATAACCACAACTTCCCCATTTGAGGTGGTAAAAGGAACAACTCTGTTCTACGCAAATGCTCTTGAGTACTGATCTGAAGCTAGTAGATATGAGTTAACATTTTCTTTTCTAAATTGTCTACTCCCATTTCCAGAATATACATATGGAAAAAAAGCACCAATTCTACTCCAGTTGATTCATATACAAGGCAATAAATGCTCCAATGGGGTAGCTTTGCTCAGAGTTGTTTTGGGAGATGCCATACATGAAAGCCACTCAGAGGTTCACTGTTACTGACCTGCACTATACCAACTTAATATTTTTACACTCTACAGAGATGCCTACAGCTTTATTTGAAATAAAGCTTCAAGAGTGGTGAAATATTTCAAGTGGGTAATAGAGAAGGAGGGAAGGGAAGGGAAGGGAAGGGAAGGGAAGGGAAGGGAAGGGAAGGGAAGGGAAGGGGAAATGAGAGTATTTAGATTTTATTCTAAAGTTTTAAGAAATAATCTTCAAGGAGCACGGAAAGAACATCACTACAGAGTGAAGTATTAAGTGCCACAGCATTAACTGATCTACTTGAGAGCACAATAAAAATTTGGCTCTGCTTCTACTCTCAGAGTAGAGGCAGTAAGATTTAATTTCATAAAGCTGAGCCATGTTACGAACTTCATTTCTCCTCACAAGGAAAAGGTGCTGATCTATTTATTTATTTACCTTCAGGGCTTCCGCCTGACTGAAAGGAACTTTTCCCAGATTTTCATTGAGTTTCTAAGAAATGGCAATGAAACCAAATATATACTCTGATAGGGAAGGAAGTTGTGTGCTAGGTCACAGAACTGCATAAAACTGTATGTGGAATGAAAGTTACACAGGAATTAACCACACTGCATGCTCTAGTGGGGCAGACCATCATTCAGGGCTTACTTTAGGGTTTAGAAACCAGATCCAAACATGTGTGAATTACTCTCTCCCAGATGTAGACAGCAACACTGAAAAGCCAAGCCCTGATCATTTCTTTCTAATGTTACATACGACTGCACATGTCCTTAGAGACTGGTATTATCACTGCATCAGCAAGCTGAGCTTCCCAAAGGTGCTTTTGCAATCAGTTGCAGATGAAACCTGTCTGTGCTTCCGGGCATTCAAGGTAGGGAGCCAAAACTGCAAGAAGGCTTTGAAGGACTATCAACTCTCAAGTTATTCAGCCTGTGTCCTCACTGCAAGGTGGCTGCAATACAAGCCTCAGCAAACAAAAGGAGCAAGGTTCCTGACTCTAGATCCTCCCTCCAAGTAGATGAGTCCATCAGAGGACAAAGAACCAAAAAACTGTATTGAGAAAGTTTACATAAAGACAGGAACAAAGCTAAGGGCAACACCCAAGAAACCAGTTAAGACATAACATGAAGTGCTGAAGAAGCTGTACCCAAATCTAAAGGAAAAACATCACTCTTGCTGTTTTCATCTCTATAGCAGAAATAAACACACAGAGCCAGTGACAATAGCTCCTACATCAAGAGGCAATCGTTACAGAGAATGAGTAAAAACAGAAGGCACTCACCTGAAGAGATTTGCATCAGACCAGAGGAAATCAAAGCAAAATGTATGGACAGTTCAGTGCTGGGTGAGTGCCAGACTTCCCCATAAGGCACTGGTGAACACAGACTAAAATACCTTTAAGACAACACCTATAGCTTGAAGTTACATTATCATACTTTTTCAGTAACAAACTAGAAACGTACCTTAACACAGCATTTATTTTTATGTACTCTGTGCTGTCTCTGGTGATTTATGTATTGTCTGTATTGTTTGAAAATGCCATCGACCACCTCTAGAGGCCATTTAAAACCAGCAACATGCTATATTTGTTTTAAATTAGGTAAGTAGGTGCATATGGGGTCTTAGGAAAAAGTGTTTTGGCTTGAGCAAGAGAGTAAAGCCTTCAGTAAAATAATAATAACTAGAAGATAAATATGCATTTGGAAATCCATTGAGGCAAGAGAATGCACTTAAGATGCAAGTCATGGTGAGCTAAGTAAAAAGCACAAAAGTGCATTTTGCTGTCTGCCTCTATGGGCCAAATCATGCGAGGCATTGAGTGTTTTTTTTCCAAGGGACTGCAGTTACACAAGGCACGCTTCCTCTCCTGGTGGCTTATGTAAGCCTTTCTGTCTAGACACAAGTTTGACTTTCAGACAACATGCTGGTCCTACATTCTTCTCGGGGCTTTCCTCACAATCTGGAAGCTGCAGGTGAACAACAATGCACTAAGCAGTAACTCTGCTTGCCTTGAAGTGTTTATATAAAAAGTCTGAGCTTTTAAGTATTCGGTAGAGAGTGAAGAGAGTTAAAAATCCAACTGCATGGGTTTAATTTCTTACTTCAGTGATATTTCCGAGGAGTTGAACTACCATGCCAACATAGACAAGAACCAGTATTTCTCAGTTACTCCTGCAAATAGAAAGCAGAATCTGGATCATCCTATAAAGTAAGCACAGAGAAAGAGAAGAAAGGGAAAAAGAGGTAATAGAGGACAAGGAAACTACACGTAAGCAAACTATATATAAACTGTTTTATATAAAACACCTTCTACACCCCAGACATTTTTAAGGCTTCCTGGCAATAACAAATGGCATTTTGTTCTCTGGGAAATAGCATAACCTAAATCAATGACATGTTGAACTCTAATACAAGAGCATATGGGTTTGGTTGAGGTCATGATAATACCTTCGCAAGACCAGCTAAAACAGCATCTTTTACTAGAGTTCTGAGAAAAATCTGGCATTTTTATAATTCTTAAGGCAAAATGAGGGGAGAAAAGTCTCTATTAGCCAGGAAGTAGTAGAAGTTCATGAACCAAGATCTGTTTTCTTTTTACATACAAAAGGAAAACAACATAACCAACATTCATAGCCACTGCAAGTTCTGTTCTAGTAGATGCAGTAAACAATCAAGAACAAAAGATAATGGAGGTGATCTCCTAGAAGAAAATACTTAGACACCCCTCAAACTTTTGCCTCACCGTTGACTAATACTTCCCATTCTGATCCAGCATCCTGAAACCAGCCAGCCTGCATGCAAGCAGACACAGTGCAGGACTACAAGATGCAATTTAGCATGCTTTAAAGTATTTCCAAACACTAAGCAAAAACTCATAAACAAATGGGCTTCTGAAAACTGTCCTCTAGAGCCTCTGCAAAGCAGCGCAAATATCATTTGAGATCAGCCATAAAAATAAAAAAGGCTGTTGTAGTTATAAATGGCTTGTTAGTGGAGTTCATCAGCAGGGCAGTCTGTGATTGATCAGTCGGCTGTCACCAGTGGGAACCACTATAAACGTTTCTGGCAGAGGGACTGTGATGGAATGATGAAAGTATTTGGTCAGCTAAGGAAAAATAAAAAATAGTTATGTTTACTAAAATACAGACAAAAACATATTCATAGTTGATGGTAACCCTATAAGCTTGAAAATTTTCTGCAGGAACACATGAGGTCTGATGGAGCTGTCGATAGGAGGAAAAAAAGCATTTGTATATATATGTAGTATTATATATATGAAAGTATCAGATACATATTAGAAACATATTTAATATATATATTATAAATTATATGAAATACATGTATATTTATATTTAAAAAATGTACATATATATGTAAAAAATAAAATGAAAAAACACTCTCAGCTTTGGCAAGAGGCCAGACAAAATCTGTTTGGCATCTCCCAAGATTCTTCCTCTTTGATCTCGCTGCCAAAATGATCCATACTAAATGAAGAAGCAGAGTGTACACTATATATCTATTGGTAAGAGTCAGGGGAGGCATTGGGAGAGGCATCATGAAGGAACATCATGACATTTTCATCCATGTCACTTTTGCAAATCAAGACAGAGATGGCTATAAAAGGAAGAGGAACAGAAAAAGCCATCATCTCTGCTGTTAAATAATAAGTGAATGATGCAGAGTATTACAATTAAAGAAAATACCACTGCCCACTAAGTGTAGGTGCATGTGTGTAGAAGCACACACACAAGCACACACACAACTCTCCCAGCTGCAAAAAAGAGAAAAGGGCGCAGATGCCTTGATTATCAACGTGGAGCCTCCATCATTCATCCCAATTTGCCATCATGCGTAAGAGCTGTGATTCTGGTCCCTATAATCTCTCCATTATAGATTGTGTGGTATTTTGGCATAGCAGTCTCAGGAGAATAACTGAGGAAAAAGAGCACAAGTGACCTGAAGCAGAAGGGTAACCCAACCAGCCACAGAGATACCAGCCCACTCTGCTGCTTCCTGCCACCATTACAAAATGCGGAGAAGTCACTTTAAAGAACAATGAAATTGAAGTTAAATAAATGATAGACCTTAATTATTCTGGCTATTTAGCAGGAAAAAGTAGTGATGAACCACAGGGATCGGAATGTGCGTAAGAATTACAAGAGTGAGGTGAAAAGCTGAATCTATCCTGTATCAGCGTCAGTCTGAACAAACTGCCGTGAGTGGATGGCTTTTGAACAGCCTGCATGAGATCTCACCTCTACACGTCCTGTACAAGTGTCCACACCACAGAGCCATCAGCCCAGCTGGCAGTCTCACTGTTACGGCGAGGAGTCAGTCCTTCAGCCGACCTAAACAACAAACACCGGGGGGATTCGCTGCCGAGACGCTATACTGGGCAAGCTTACAGGAGCACTGTCCATATGTTCTACTCATCACAGGACTGCCGACAGTGAGTACTCAAAAATATGACTCGCACGCCATAAAATTTTGAATTTGGCTTAAAAATAGGAGCTTCCTTTAATAAATAAGAGGCTTCAACATTTTATTTCTTCCTAATTTCTGAGCGCTTCGAGCTCCTAAGCATCATTTTATACAAATGTTAGGAAGACGGACCTCAAACCTGAAAGCTGAATTTCCCATGAAATCCCTTGCTGCAAGTAGACTGGCTTTCCAGCAGGAAAGAAGCAAATACCATGAGATAGGAATAAAATCAGAAAGTTAGCAATGCTTTTGCATAAGCAAACTCAATCCAGAGCAGCACAACAGACCCCTAGATGTAATGCCCAGTCCTGTCTTAAACCTCTTGTTCTAGCAGAAAGCAGAGATCATTATCCACAGACATAGCAGTATATATCCTTCTTGCCTAGAAATCCAGAGTTCAAAGCCAACAACCCATTTTAAGCAAGACTATCTCAGTTCTTGTACAGTAAGTGAATTACATGTGCTTCTTACACTGCTTGTGATTTTTCACACTTGCATTTCACATTGCCATTGTAGGTTTAGAAGGAGGATTGCAGTTCTGCATGTAATCACACAGGCGAGTTATATTTACCTGCTCTAACAGAAAAAAAGGAACATACTTCTTTTTTCTTTTTTTTTTCAGTCTGGAAAAGAGGAGGCTCAGGGGGTATATTATCAATGTGTAAAAACACCTGAAGGAAGGGTGCAATGAGAACAGAGCCAGGCTCTTTCCAGAGGTGCCCAGTGCCAGCACAAGTGGCCATGGGCACAAACTGGAGCACAGGAGGTTCCCTCTGAGCAGCAGGCAGCACTTCTGTGCTGTGCAGGTGACGGAGCACTGGCACAGGCTGCCCAGAGGCTGTGGGGTCTCCTCCTTGGAGGTCTCCAGGAGCCACCTGGCCGTGGGCCTGGGCACCCTGCTCTGGGTGGCCCTGCTGCAGCAGGGCTGGGACAGGGGGAGCCAGAGGGCCCTGCCTGCCTCAGCCATTCTTGTGTTTCTCTGAAATGGAACTGGAGCTCCAAGAGACTCTAAGTTTTGAAAACACATTTCACACGACAGTGACAAATGATCAGAAGGTGATGCATCACAGCTAAGTGAACATCACTGCTCTGGGGGATCATCAGATTCCTGTCTGCTGACCACACAGGACAACATTGTTTCCCCTAGATAGGCTGAAGGCAGTTCCTTCTTCATTCTTAGTATTACCTCACTCTGACAAACTCAAACCCAGTAAGCCTCACTTAAATACACTGCTATTGTACAAAGCTGACATCTCTCCCCATCTACAGATTTGCTACGCCTCGGCTACCTTCGATCTCTGTGACTCACTGTTGGAAAACCTGCAGTTTCACAGGGTAGAGCCTCTTTAAACAACTGCTTTTCTCAGTTTCATTTAGTTGCGTGCTTACTTGAGGGAACATTTCTCTGCTGCAAAGCCAAGGGTGATTTATTCCTCTGTGATTTCCAGTAGCCCATGGAGCAGTGCTTCCACAAGGAGGAAGTGGGTGCACAGCAGGCCTGGAACTTGCTCATCATCACCATCCCCATGGAAGCTGCTCACCTGCAAGCTCTTCATCAAGCAGAGCAGGCAACTATTTCACCTGTTAGTCATCACCCCCTGTTCTCCGTGGTCATGCTCAGAACGATCTGAAAATGAAATGGGAGCTACAGAGGGGAAGATTCAGAAGGATTGGATAAATCAGTAAACCATGGAAAACAGCAATGGTGCAGTTGCTACATTTGGGTTACATAAAGAACCGAGGGATCCAGGCTGCCACATGCTTGCTGTCTCTCACATCCTGCTCTGACAGCTCAGTGCCTGCAGGGATGGCCACCACGCAGAGGCATGTGCAACAGCAGAAGCCCCCAGCATGTCCCAGCTGGGTGCAACTCCACCGACCTGGGCATCAACACCACTGCAGCTGCAAAATCCAGTTTCAGTGCAAGTTGAACTCACGTCTTCAAGCAAGTGTGCTGAAGTCTGCTGTGTTCTCCGATCTCTGCAAGCTGTGGCTCAGCCCACGCAGGTATCTCTGTGCGTGTTGCAATTAGAGCGCCGTACTGCCAGGCAGACATCGCAGCGACACATCTCTCGCTGTGCCTTTACACTCCCCTCAGCCTCTGCCAGCACCTAGCAGGGCATGTGAGATACAAATGCTTTCACACCTACATGTTTTGTTTAATCAACCGCAGATGCTCAGATTGATTGAGCAGCGATTTGCATAGATTAGCGTGATGTCAGTATTTATAATACAGGAGGAACATCATGCCAAAATCCACCCTTGTATAGGTACACACGCACAACAATAATTGGACTGGGATTTGCACTAAGAAAACACACCAACACTGAAAAATTCAAGTCGGTTATAACAGATTCCCTCAATCTTGTCCCCTCTTGCAGATATCTTGTCTAACCAGTGATATTGGAAACGTTCCCCCTTGCCTTTCCTAAAACAATTACAGCAGCTGTCAAAGCTGTCGCTGTGGCCAGACCTACCTGAAGAGGCTACACATGGCCAAGGATATATTACTTACACGTTGTAATTAGCATCTCCTCCGAGCTGGTTGTGGGAAAATACCATTCTTTTTCCTACGGAAATATTCACTTTTTAACAAAAAAATGCAAAATATAGTGGAAGTTATTTCAAAAGTTCAGGGTAAGTTACCTAGATAAGGTTTGAAATTTCTAGTTTTTTGCCAAGAAAAACTAATTTTTTAAAGATGGCTTGATTTCAGATAAATAAAAGCATCAGCCAGCATTTCTAAGCAGCATTAATCATTTGTCTTCCACGCTGGCAGCTGCAAGGGTCACATATTTCAGTAATTTACACAATGGCTATCATTATTCAAAACATTTTATAAAAAGGCCCTGAATATGTAACTCAAAAGGATGAACACGAAAATTAAATTAAGTGTTGTATGCTCTTTTGGAATTCAAGTTACACGTTTAGTTGAAAGACAGTCAAATGCAGTGAATAAAGATTGCTTTATGTGGCAATAATCCCCATTTCAGGGGAGGTTCAGGGTGGATATCAGGAAAACATTCTGGACCAGAGGGCAGTGGGCATGGAACAGGCTGCCCAAGGCAGTGGTCACAGCCCCAAGCTGCTGGAGTTTGTGTTTGAGCTGCTGGAGGTGTGTTTGGACAGTGCTCATAGGGTTTGAGTTTTGGGTGGTCTGTGTGGAGCCGAGAGCTGGACTCAAGGATCCTTATGGGTCCCTTCCAACTTGGGATATTCCATGATTCTATGACTCATTTTATCATATAACATTAATAAACATTAATACCTGTTTTACAGCAAGCCATAGCAAACATCTACCAAGATAGCTTCCCTTGCAATGTGAAATGGTTTCTGTTACCAAAGGACACAAGTGGTGCAGCTGTCCGGAGAGGTGAGTACTACAAGCAGCAACCCAGGTGCCTCACAGAGCACATCAGATGGCTTTCTGCAGAACTCCCGAGACTGCTAGTATTGCCATTACTGCCCAGACCTAAAGCACTTTTCTCCTGGAGTTTCAAAATAACTGTAGGTAGGTACTTTGGTACTTGAAAGCAGGCAGTAAAATATGCAACTCAATCTCAAACAATTTTTTCCCCTTTTTCTCTCTTTTTTTTTAAGAAACAAAAAACAACAGTCCAGGATCACATCCCAAACATAATACCACCAAAATCCCAAAAGCCAGCGATAGCCAATGGAGCACACACTTTACTGGCATAGCTCGTTGCCCATGAGGTCTTTTCAACCTTGGGTTACCCACTCAGAGGATGACAAATAGTTTCCAGGCCACTGAAGATTGGCTTGGGGTTGAAAAACCCATTTAACTTGTTTTGAAACCTCAGTGTAAGCTGGGCTCTGGTAAGACTGGAGTCTCAGTTCTGCATCAGAAGTTTCTCATAGCAGTAAGAGAAATACAGGGAGGTTTTAAACAGTAATCACAGAGAACCAAGAGTAAATTCAGAGAACATTTTAATTGATGTATTCTTAAATTTTACCCTACGAAGCTTTCTGATTCAGTGCCCTAGCACACAACGAACTAAAGCAGATGGACATTCCTGGCAATAAATTATCTTTTAACAGATAATATTGATTTTAACTGCCCTTCTTAAAGATGTTCTCTTACCAAAACATTTGTTTCCTTGCTTTTACATAAAAATTGAAGGATATTTCTAGAAGAAGTAGATTTCTAAAGGCGGCTATAGCTGGCAATTAAAATGGATGTTTTACCTCCATTAATTTTCCTTGAACATCAGCAAACATTGATGAATCCCCCACTTTCTCCCTCCTTTCCATGCTTCCACTAGAAAAAGCAAAGCTCTTAATAAAAATGAAGAAAAGACAAACAAAATAAGTCAATAGACCCAAATCTCAGAATACATGATCCCATCCTTGAACGTCAGTACAAAATTCAGAAGGTGCACCAACTGCCGAGGGAAATGCAGGAAACACCTGTAGGTGCAGTGGAAAACGCACACATTCACTCTGTTTCTCAAGTACATGAATATGCACTTTCTTCTGTATAAAATGACCGCTTTTCCATTTGGAAAGTGCAAAGTGATAATTAATGTACAAGGTTAAAGAGAAGGGAGAAAAATATTCTTTCAAGGATGTGACAAGAGAAGTTTCTGCTGGAGGCTACATTAGCCAAAATAAGAATGTCCACTGTACAATATCTAATTTCATGCATGAATGCTGCTCTGGGTCACAGCACTACACTCTCTCCCTCTGAAACTCCTCTATTCACCCCTCTACCCCAGTCTAAAATATGGCTATTTATAAACTGGCGTCCCAGCAGCCTCACAGGTTTTATAAACAAATGTGTCTGTCTAACCTGATATTCAATTTACAGCATTTTTTCAACCAGGAGAAGTAAACAGGATGATGCAAAAGGCCATTACTTCCAGATTCAGGCAGAACAGAGAAGAGCATTATTGACAGATGAAAAATTACTCCTATTTTTGCCAGCAAAATTAAGAATTCTGATAGAACAAAATGAAAACTCTTTCCAATTTCCATTAAAACAATTTTATTTCTTAAATAGCTGAACTCATGTGCATTTTAGGGAAAACATCCTTGGGGCCAGCTGAGGTATGGTTTATCAGGACGAACATTCTCAGTTTTTCTACTTCAGTTCAGGAACAGCAAAATTGCTTAAAAATCTCCTACGCATCCTGGGGGACAGAACTTTCTGCTGAAATGAAATGACGGCAGATAGCCAGGCTACAGAACAACAGCTTCAGGGTAACACAGCACAACATAGTAGCATGTATGAGCACTGAATTAACTTGGACTTATCTATCCTCATTAGCATGACATTTTCCTAGACTAATACAATCATGTGTCTGACGCCTAAGAAGTTCACTTGCGTATATCTCAGCAATCATAACTGTATCATCATGGACACATCCTTTGATGTTATGTTGTATAAATAACAATGATTCATCAATTTCAGCATCAGAGGACAGCCTGCCTAGGAAAATCAGGCACAAACTAAAAAGGAAAGCAAAGTAAATCCACTAAGAACTCGCTCTATGCACCTGTGGAATTGCCACGATTCCAGGTAAGATAAGCTGCAAATAACAGCTTTATCTGTCTAGACTAAAGGTTTAGACTGGCTTGGAATCAACATAGCCTTCAAATAAGGCAGATCTCCAGGAGAGGAAGATGACAATGGAGAGAGGAAAAAATCAGTACATGAAAATTTCTTTAAAGATACTGCATATCTTCACAGAACCCCAGCATGGCTGAGGCAGGCAGGGCCCTCTGGGTTCCCCTGGCCCACTCTCACTCTAGCAGCGCCACCCAGAGCAGGGTGCCCAGGCCCATGCCCAGGCGACTTCCGGAGACTTCCAAGGAGGAGACCCCACAGGCTCTGGGCAGCCTGTGCCAGTGCTCCGTCACCTGCACAGCACAGAAGTGCTCCTGGTGTTCAGAGGGAACCTCCCGTGCTCCAGTTTCTGCCCATGGCCCCTTGTCCCAGGCACTGGGCAGCACTAATGCATTCCCTCCAATATGTCTATGTCTCTTGCGTGCTGGAGAGCCCTAAAAGACACTTCCCAAAAGACACTATGTCAATCCTAAAGTTAATTCAAAATAGTGAAGAGTGAGTACTTACTTAAGACTCACTCCGAGACATTAAACTTTATTTTTTGTTTGTTTTAAGAGGTCCATGCTATTGTTAGGCCCACGGAAAAACACTGAGGTCTCCAACCAATAAAAATGTTGATGCATACCAGAGACAGAATTATACATCTTTTTCACACGATTTATAGCCGCCTTCTAGAAAACTACTAAAATGGAAAGATTATTAAATTGTTTACTGCTCAAATACATTCTGAAGCAAAAATAAACGCATTGCCAGCTGGTGTTCCTGTGCTCTCTGCAAAGAATCAGTGTTCGACACTTATCTCATAGGACCCAAAATTCTTCTTTCTGGCTTTTTTTTTCCTCCTCTGTCAGGTTTTTTTCTAACTTTTCCTCTTTAAAAAAGCTAGATCAATAAATAAATTCTTGACATAGCTGTTTGCATAACATCATGAACACTGTGGGAGAACATAACGTGATCCTTACCCTACCTCTCACTGCCAAGGGCAGCTTGGGCTGGGAGCAATGCACGACAGGGAACAAACCATCGCAGGGCGCTGCCCCATCGTGTCCAGACCTGAAGCCTCAGGTGCCCAACCTCTTTAAAAGGGAAAATACTCTTTAAACATTGTAGTTTTTCAAGCTGAAGGAAAACGAGGGAAATAGGATGGGAAAAATGCACATACTTGAGCTCTCTTCTCTATCCAGAAGGAACTAACTTGATAAAGGATTGTTAAAACCAACATTTTAACGAAACCAAAGATGGGCTATCAACTTTCTCACTTCTCCTTGGCCTGATATTTTAAAGGCACAACATTTTCCAGTCTATACTGGGGAAAAATAAGACCAAGAATATGTTAGTCTTGTTCTGGCTTACTACTGAATTATTTATAACACCCTTCAAAATTTTGGAAGGTTATGTTATGGAGTCCAAGTTGCATTGTCTATTGTTTTACAACCAGCTGCAGGAAACTCAAGTAGAGCCAACATGTTTACTAGATAAAAAAATACACACCAAAACTCTGGATTGCAGAACTTGCTTTTTGTGCGTTCTTAAGTCAGTGCTATACACTTGGGTGCTTTTTCTCACACATGTTAGCAAATGAAGGTATCCCATAAATCAATATATACCATTCGTAAATTGAGACAGCTCGTCATTTTTTTAATGTGCACTCCTCTATAAATGTTGGGGACTATGAGAGCTTCATCTTTGAAAAGAAACTCCAAACTTACCATAAAATTGTTCTCCTGCTAGATGATTTCATGATGAAGACAGATGTAATTTAAAGCAGTTTTGCTGCTTGCCTCTGGACAGGACAATGCAGTAGTCTTGTCTTTGTACTTCAAACCAGAGACAAGAAGTCTTTTTATTTTTTTCTAGACAGACATGGAATAGGAAATGATTTGGACTATTTATTCTTCCTCAGTTCTTGCAGAACAGAACTAAGTCACCCATTAAAGACTTTTCTCATCTACTAGAGGAAGCATTTCCGACATCTTCAAGAGAGAAAGAAATCCAAGCAGCAACAGTGCAAACACCAAAGGATAATAAATAAATATAAAGGATTCTGTATTTTCATCTAGATGAAGTAATACTGACTTCAACAAACAGATGCCAAATGCAATACCTTTTTCATGCAGCAGACTGTTGAACAACCAGCATGTAATTATCAGGCAGCTGCCAATTCTGAATGGGATGCTCTTCCAATCTTGCACAGTAATAGCCAAAATTTTGCTTTATTTTAGCATAAGGTCAGGTAGTCCAACACAAAGTCTGTGCATGAGGAAGTTATATTTATGTAGCACTTATCTGTTCTTCCCCTCAGAAAATTCATTACCCAGTTTTCCTTCCTGCTTACCCTTAACCTCAGCTTCCAAAGAACTATCAAATTCCACTTACACAGCATTCTTTATAATTAGACGAATTGTTTAAGAAGTTCAGCTACAGCATTTTCTGCTGTAGCATCTAAAATGCTAGATATTAATAAAAGCTTTAATCATTCAGAAGAAATACCGCGCTATTCACAGTTCTGTGGCACATTTTAAACTCCTCCAAGTGGAACAAGATACAATGACCAACACATTGGTTATTGCTGTGTACTTAGCCATCATTTCCTGAAGTCAAAATGCTCGGTTATGATCATTTTCCACCTCTGAGAATACACCTGTCAATTAAATTTTCTGTTATGTAGGAGACAGTAAATCTTGTTTTACTATACAAAATATCCATATAATCATAATTAAAGATATAAATATTCTATGATTATTATTTTTATTGTACAAACAATATAAAATACTAGCACAATATATTAAATATGTGCACAGGTGTGTTCATGTCTATTTATAGAGACATTCACATCCCTGGGACTCTTTGATGGTCAATGTATACAGCACTATAGCGCAGATACTTAGACTGTCAAATTGAAGTGTTTGAGTCTAATAGACATAATACCACACAAATACATTAATTACTGTGTAAAGGCAGAACAACCTAGCAAAATGCTGCTTGTTGCTAACAGAGTTTGGGTGATTTGCAGTGCCCCAAATCCACTGTTATAATCCTGAAGCTTCTTCCTTATTAATATATGTTCTCAAACTAATACAGGCACTTTGCCATTAGTTTGTTGTCTTTACCTTCTAAGTTTTTGTTGCTCTCTCTCAGTTGCTTCAAATGTTTCTGCTTTAATTCTGCCTTCTAGCTAGCAGGTCAGACTCCCATTCTCATTTTCCACATTTTACATATTTCCTTCGGTCATTCACTGGCACATGTCAACAAAATTTACCCGCTAACCTGCTTGCTGATGTTGACATTTTCCAGGAATATGTGCGTCACTGTACAAGGAACTTAAATAAAATGAAAAAAATGCAGATTTCCTGGAAGATGCTGAATTAGAAATCCCTTATGCAAAATCCCTTCAGTTATACAAAGACTGGGAACCCAGTGTAACGTTCCATCAGATAAACTCGAGCATTGCCCTTTGCTCTTGCACGTCAAGTGGTGTTTTCTATCACCAGCTGCTGCTTCCACAAACATGAATTTGGGATATTTCTACTGTGCCGCTGCAATCTTAGACGTTGTGTGGGCTTGATAAGCAGTTATGATGGATAAATACACTACTGGATCGCCATATGGTGGACAGTGCTTTTGTTCATAGGGAACTCTTGCTCCCCAGCTTTTTAAATTTACATCAGGAGCTGCTGAGTTTTCTTCCCTTTTATTTCCTATCTGTATATTTTTATTGCTGGCTCTGATCATTAACTGAAGTGTATGACAGCAACTCTTCAAGATCCAGCTATGTTCTCTTTCCTTTCAACAAGCCTCTCTGCAGTTTTTCTCCAACCCCTCCCCATATTTTAGGGACTAAGTCCACATCACTCTGAGACCCTCAGAACTTCAGAACATACTTGGATGACATGTGTGAGCCTGAGGAAAATGAAGGATGCAGTGACCAAACCAGACAGATTTATATTTCCAGCAAAGAACTTAACTGGAATTGTTACACTCACTTTACATATCATAATCACACCTCCGTATGAAAAAGATGCCATTCCTATTTGAAGAATGTCTCACAATTTACCACCTTCCAATATTCAGATGCTATTATGTCAATGCAGGCTTCGAAATCCTAGCCAAAAAAGTTTTTAGCCTTCCTGATTAGCTCAGAAAACAGTCTCAAGAATCACTTTTTTTTTTTTTTTTTTTTTTTTTTTAATAAAGCAGTACAGTACGTCATATTTTCCTTTAACTAATGCTTACCTGACCAGGTAAGCATTTTTTTTTTTTTAACAACAAAGAAGTAGGATACTGGTCAAAACCTGAGGATGCAGACATATCAGATACAGTAATTTTGGGACACTTTAAAACGGAAAGCTCTAGGGGAGAAGAATAGTCCTTTCCTCTTTGCAAAAGCACACATTGTTGGTGTTTTTTCCAGTACACTTGTTCAAAAGTGTAAATCTGGCCTTTTTACAGTCAGTAATGAAGAAAAGGTAGAAGACTAATCTGCAAATACTGACGTGCAGCTACACTAGCAGGAGGTGAAAGATGGAAGTTTTCTTAGGCAGCAAAACCAGTCTAGACTGACGTAGAAAAAATACTATGCTATGTAGCCTTGTATCCAGTTGAAGACAGCAGATCATGAAATCCAAACGGTCAAGACGCAATGCATTTCTTGAAAAGAAGAACAAAGGAAGAAATCAACTGGGCTCATTTTATTGAAGACCATTAACAAGAATTCCATGAAAACAATTCCTGTCGTTTTTTCTGGATGAACAACTAAAACCTACAGAACCAGAACACACCAATGTAGGAAGTACAAATCCAGTTCTATGTGAGTACCAAAGAGGATCTGAGTGCACATAGGAGCAAAAAATTTTATATACCAGCATTAATTTTCCATGGAACTTGGGAGAAAAATACCTATTAGCAGCAGAACTAAGAACTGTTTCTGAAGAACCACACGGCTTCATTCAACAGTGGATTTCAATAGCTATGTTTGACATTAACAAATATCTAATACTGAATATATCACATGTAGTATATATAACCACTAAATATTAAAATACATTAACTTAATTTTCCTTGTTTATTGATTTTTTTATGGTAATGATTAGTTTATCTTGACTGTGTTGTCCTTTTGCATACATGAATTTCATCCAATGCTCTCTAGAATTGTTTGGATTCTTTCTGCCCCTCTTTTCCTTTCATGCCATTTTTGACTGGTCAGTTTAATTAATATCTATTTCTAAGAATAAGTGCTGTCCTGGAGAATCTAACTAAATGAACCCTGTTTCTGAGAAGACCTGTAACAACACACCGAGCTTCAGTGAAACTTCATTTTACACAGAGAACAAATCCCTCCTTCAGACTGCTGTAACATTCGACTTATCACTGGGAACGGAAAGACAAAGTTTGTATTATGTGTTGTGGAAAAAATCCGTAGCATTTGGCTAAAGTTAATATAGACGAAAATGACCTTCTCCCCCAAAACTTCTTCAGCTTCCAGAAAACAGCTCTTCATTTACAGTGGGTGTCTCTGTACAGCTCTTCAGTAAACACATCCTCTTCCAGCACACTGTGCAGACTACCTCCTACCCGGTGAGGTAATGTAAATAAGTTTAAAAATAAATATGTTCATAAATAAGATATAAATAATTTCAAACTGGCACTGCTCATTAGACAGCAGTGCATTCATGCAAAGTAACCCCGTGACCTGACATGCTGTATAAAACCCAGACTTCAACCCTGTGCGGGTTCCTGAAACCTCCTCCGACAGCGGCCGGTATGGACCAGGGCACAGGGAGGGGAGGGAAAGGAGCAAAGCTGCCAGGTGATTTTTTTCATTATACTTCCAGGGACTCAAAGCTTGGCTTATGACACATGGCAGGAAAAAAATGATCCAGCAGATTCAGCACTGAATACTTCTTTGTTCATTTTATTCTCACATATTTTGCCACAAAGAACAGAAGCAGTACTGTTAGGCTGGAATATGTCACCGAACTCGATTCTTTTATCTGAAACCTAAGGCTAAATGACTTCTTTTATCTGCTTTGCTGCTTCGCTGTCCCTCGCCAAGTGACTGAATGAAAGCGAGGAAGCTCAGCACCGCTGAACTTCCAGATGCCCACGGACCTCCTGACGCCACGCTTTGAAGGGAGGGAAGCAGACTGATCAGGCTAAAAGCATTTTAGGAGGCAAAACATCAAAAGATGGCAGGGAGCAGTGAGGCGAGACTATGGGCTGATTCCAGCCTTGGCACTGCTTTAAGTGGAGGAAGACGAGGTCTGGCCCAACCAGCCCCTTGCCCTGCGCTCCTCAGCAAGGCGCAGCCAAGGCAGCAGGCCCAGCTTGGGGAGAGGAAGCCAGTGTGCTGACATTCAGTATAGATTTGCTGTCACACATGTTAACTACCTCAGGAAACATTCCAAAAGAGCTCCCCTTTATGTTACCGGGTACAGATTTTGCTATACCGTACATCCAATTAGAAAGTACTCTCTGAATGCATTCTGTGTGTATAATGCTCGATTTCTTTTTAAATTAAAATGTAATGTAGTAACCCCTTGTGCTGCATTTGCTGAAGTAACTGAATCATAGAACCGCTAAGGTTGGAAAAGTCCTCTGAGAGCATCTAGTCCAACCACTGACCCATCCCCACCATGCCCACTAATCATGTTTCTCAGTGCCACATCCACACGGCTCTTAACACCTCCAGAGATGGTGACCTCATCACCTCCCTGGGCAGCCTGTTCCAGTGCCTCACCACTCTTTTGGAGAAGAAACTTTCCTTAATATCCAATCTGAACCTGCCCTGGTACAAATTAAGGCCATTCTCTCTCATCTTATTGCTGTTACCTGGGTGAAGAGGCTGATGCCTACCTCGCCACAACCTCCTTTCAGGTATTTGTAGGAAGTGGTAAGATCTCCCCTGAGCCTCTTCTCCAGACTGAACAATCCCAGTTCCCTCAGCTGCTCCCCATAAGACTTGTGCTCCAGACACTTCACCAGCAGATGTGAAGCAGCTTGTACTATGAACACAAATACCACTTACAGACATTCTCCTATACATTCCTGCTACTCAACCCTCCTCACCACCAATCCCCTACTCCTCTCCTTTGCCCCAGCAGCACAGCCAGCAGGGCTGCAGCTGAACCAGTTACGTGCACACTGCCAGCCCGCTGCTATGGAGCTTCCTCTCAACCAGGTGTGAAGGACACTCAGCACTTAAGAGTTCTTCTTTCTTTTATTAATCTGTGAATATTCTCTATATTTAGTCCTTACGAAAGTGACGGGCAAGACGAATTATTAGATATCCAGCGGGGCTAAATCCACGAAGCTCCTCTGGACTCAGTTCACAATGCACATCACTTCAGTGCAAGGTTCTTCCCATCCAACCCTATGAACAACTCCAGTTATAGATCTTATTAATGACTGCCTAATTTAGGCATGAAAGTAACGATGATTTATAAGAATGAGGTCTACTGTCACCCCTAGCTTGAGCTGAGACACCCTATATGAACAATTATGACTCTAATCCTGTACCATTTAATTTCCCCATTGCTGAACAACAGATTATTGCTCCTTGTTTTCTTTGTGAAAACATAGCACGATCAGGTGCTCAGAATGCCGTACACTGCAACAAACAAGGATCTGTGGTGCTCCACCTGGAACAACATTCTTGCTATTAACGCATGCACAGAGTGGCTGGTTGCAGACTGAGCACCACAAACTTTCCTGGCTGATGGTTAGGTTTTATGAACACCACAGAAATACTAAGAACCAAAAATCCCAGGCAGTTAATAATAAAGTAGCTCCAACACAGTCATAAGAATGGGCAGCTGGGAACATGGGTGCGCACAGCGAGTTTCAGATGGTGATAGCCACCCAAAGCAGGGTGATGGCTTTGGGCAATTCAGCAACCTTTTCTTCCCACCATCTGCCACACCTCCTGCTCTCTACCCACTGGCTGACTGGTCAGGCAGCCTTGCTCTGTCTACCACAAGTAGGCATCTTACAGCCTCCCTACCAAATCTAGCTTGATCTGTTCTCTCTCAAACTAGCATTGGCCCTTCTGTGTTACCCTATCCCTCATGGACACACCTAGAAGGCCCAACTGCACCTCCTAAGGATTGCCACCAGTTTAATATTCCAGCATCGAAGTTTCAAGTCTTTTAAAGTCAGCCAAATGTATCTCCTCCAGGTCATGTACATTGTGAATATGCAATGTAACAAATGAGAAGCTGTGTTAAAATATACTGGTGCAAGCAGTGGGCTTCCACTGTGTACTGTGAAAAACTGCAGTGCAAGCTGAGGGCTTCCATTCCATGAAATACAGCATGACTTACTTAAGCCTACCTTCAACACGGTGTGGCTGCCGAGGGCCAGCAGGCCCAGCACGTGGTCTGTGAAGGAATCAAGTGGAGGCTGCTAAGTCAAGAGGTTGCCTTGATTCCCATTTTCTTGTAATACCAGTTGATGAGATCTAAAGGCCAGTGGTAAGACTTAGAGATCAGGACTCATCCCTTCAGCCGGCTGAGTGACTCAGTCACATACAAAAGAAATGCATCTGCAACTGAAAGGGTTAAGTGCTTAACACTACTTCTATACAAACACATTTAAAAGATCATTTTCTATCCTCATCCTCTATTAATGATGGAAAAAAACAATAATACTACGCTGTAGTCTACAAAAACGTGTTGTTTTTATAGCTTTCTCATTTCAATTAAATTTCTCAGTGTTTATGGTCAGTAAGCTCAGAATACTGTACTGTACTGCAGAGCAACATACCGTCTGTGGCAGAAACTGTGAAAATATTATGTTGTGTGGAATATAATTTTGTTCAGTTTCTTTTGTTCTGTTGTGTTTTTGTTAATTATTTTATTTTTTATGATAAACAGTTTAGGAATACAAGCTATGTGATATCTTCACCTATACCTGTCGACTTACAGAGAGAGTGGTGAGGTGCTGGAACAGGCCGCCCAGAGAGGCTGTGGATGCCCCGTCCCTGGAGATATTCAGGACCAGGTTGGATGGGGCCCTGGGCAGCCTGGTCTAGTACCAGATCTGGAGGTTGGTGGCCCTGTCTGCGGCAGGAGGGTTGGAACGTGATGATCCTTAGGGTCCCTTCCCAACCCAAGCCACTCTATGATTCTATGATTTATTGGCAACATTTAAAAATTCTGGTTTTCAAGACACAACGCCTGCATCTTCCTTCTTTCCCCCTTCATGTACAATGTGAGGCAGAAAACAAGTATGTTTCTTTTCTTTTTTCTTTATAGAGATAAGCCAATCACTAAGAAAATGCCGAATACTGCATTTCTTCTTCAGATTCAGATTCAGATGAATGCAGATATTTAAACCTCAGACAGGTCTGTATCACATCTGCGGATTTCTAGCAGTTTTCAGCCCCACACTGAAATCAGATTTTCTCTGGAAAATCACCTCTGGAGCTGTTGGTTTTTCCCCCATTGGTTGACAAGTATAATTAATTAGAAGAGAGGTGTGTGTCTGTATGTATGTACGTATGAATAATGGAATGAGACACAGCTGGTAAAACTAGCAAAGCATAAATGTAATGTCTTGACCACTTGTCGCTATTACAAAATCCTACGGCATTTTTCCCTTGTGTATTAGTCTTGCAATGAGGATAATTAAATTCAGTCTACTTAAATCCTTAGCTGAAATAGCTACTAGAGTCATGTATAGAAAGGTATTTGCATGTCTACCTCATATTTAAGTGACTTAACTGCCATGGAGAACAGGGACAAACACATCTTTTGAATATGGCGTATATACGATATTATTAAATAAAAGAATTTCTATGGAGAGCTTAGAGCTTATGCAGTCTGTAGTTTAGTTTCTGTTTATCTAAAATACATACGTATATTTTTCCTATAATAATCATTTATCCACACAGGCAGAATACGCTGTGAAGTCTGTCATTGCTCTTTTTAAGTCAGAGAACATCACAGTCATGAAAAACACCCTCTGCAAGAAAGGTCTTGAAATAATACTTCAGCTTTCTCACTAGAGAGACCAGAATTTAAAAAAAAAAAATCTAATTGATATGGTTCAGCGAGCAGTTAGGTTCAGTTAGCCCTGCAGAACAGAGGGGAAGAAAAACTAATTATTATCATCATCTAATCAAGCTCAGTATATTGCAAAGTACTGCAAAATGTTGTGTCCGTGGGTGCCATTCAAATATCTCTGAAATCTATCTCTATTATGCATAAACATTTTTGTACACAGTTATTAACTTGACAAATGATGTCTTTATAGAATCCATAATAGAAAGTGTGGCCAAATATCCAACTGAAGTGTTCCAGGCAATATGCAGAAACAGTTGTGCTCATGTAGAAATTAGGTTTCCCAACAGAGATCTCTAAAGCCCCATTTGTACTTGAAAGACATGCCTCATTTTGTTTTATTTTTTTTTTGCTAGCCAACAAATCTCATCTGTATTCTGTAAAACACACCTTTCAACTGTGAAGGAAAAACAATGTTTTAGCATTCTGTGGGGAGAGAAGATAAAGGAGGGGGAGAAGAGGAAGGGAGGGAACGAGGGATTATTTCCCCAGCTACCTGGAAGATAAAAACACCCTTCTAATTCACAAGCTTTTTAATATGGATAGAGGAGAAAGTTGTTTTCAGGAAAGCGTGAGAAACATTTTACAAATGCAGAAACTGGATCAGAGGAAGATCACTCTGCTTTTACACTCTGGCAGCAAAATTGGAGTCACCCTTTCTCATTCGCAGATGTTCCTTCTACCTGGAATGCAACGCAGAGTATAGAAGTAGGTAATGTAGAACCCCAGTCTGGCAACAGTAATTGTGCTATTTCTGCATGCTTCTACAAGGGCTGCAATGTGCTGCAGATCTGGAATTTGGAAAAAATAAAAATAAAAAAGTTCTAGCATGTACACATATGTGCGTGCATCCACTTTTAGGATGTACAGCAAATGGAAACACTAATACTTGAATTTACATTCTTAGACATAAAATAGTAAAATATGAACTCTAGACAAACTGCCATAGTACTGCTAAGGAGGCATTCATCATACAGGTAATACTACCATGCATCTCAACTCAGTGATGACAATTCAGAAATTGGCCACTCATTGCTGACTCTTAACTGAAAGAGATAAAGTGAGAATCATCCACGCTGGAAAGCTTTAAGTTGACATGGCTCTGTTTGCATTCATCAGCATGACAGGAAGCAAAAGGGATGAGTCAGGTTTCGTCTGCAGTGTTAACCCAATGCCGTATCTTCAAGGGAACAAAAAGCTGATGGCCCTACAGTTACAGTAATCCACATCAAGAAATTAATCTTTTGTAACGAGGAAGTTCTAGAGTCCTCACTTTCAAAACAATGTTAATTGAAGCATGTTAGTTATGGTACAGTGCGGAGATTAAGACAAGAGTGAAAATCCAATGCAGGATTCTGTTCAATTAATCACACAAGTACCAATGTTGTTCAACATTCCAGCAGCTAATTAGCACATGGATGGTATCTGAGTAATAGCTGGCTGGTGCAGAGATGACCACACATCTGTTCCCCACCTCTCTGCATCACTCTGCATGTTCACAGCCTACACATTTCTCTCTCGAAGTCTTAATTAACAGACACTTTGTGTTGCAATAAGTAAAGACACTGTTATCACCTGCTACAAGAAGAGAAGCTCTTCACATCTAGTCCACTAGTGTCAAACAATTACGTATGGAGTTCAGTACATTACATTTAAAGAGCAGACGTTTCTGTAGGTATGGCTGATAACCTACAGGAGCCTCATATACAGAAGGGCTGTAGGAAGCTTGCTCAAACTGGCCTCCTCTGCCATTTCCAGCACGTCTTCCCAGCACATCATCTTGTTCCCCTGGGCTGCTGGCCACCCCTCCCAGGGCCGGTGGTGCTGTGCAATACATCATCCAGCTCCGGCTGGCAGCAATACCACAGTTCTCACTGCTAAGCAGCTCGGTGTGCCAGCACAGCCTGCTATCCTCCTCTTACGAAAGAGAAACATAAGGCAGCCCAGATTTCTGCTTTGTAAGGTATGACGGAAGACTTGCATGCAATGCAAGTGGTTACTTTTTAGTTGAGGAACCTGCACTGCAGGACTTTGACAACAGCTGTACACAAGCATCATTCAAAGTAACTCACAGAGACTTCAGGTTCACATCACACATCGGAGCCTACACACTGTCCCCTGGATGAGGATAGTCAGCTTTCTGTAAGACTGAAGAAATATCTAGCGCTCAAGTTCTGTCTGATCTTACAGTCACATAGCAGGTACCAGTTTAAAGCCTGAAACCTCAGCCTTACACATTTCCTAAATAACACTCTTTGGCTACAAGTGGACTCAGTGTTCAGAGACTCCCTCTCTTCAAATATTGTTGAATTCTTGCCTCCAGAACACCACACGGTAATGAGATCTACAATCTCAGAAGGAATGGAGCGAGGTTGTGGATGCCCCCTCCCTGGAAACATTCAAGGCCAGGCTGGATAAGACTTTGAGCAACCTGGTCTAGAAGGAGGTGTCTCTGCCTATAGCAAGGGGGTTGGAACTACGTGAGCTTAAAGGTTCCTTCCAACCCAACCCATTCTATGATTCTATGAAAAAACTATTTTTTTTTTAATCAGCTTTGAAATGCATTGAGTGATCTTTTAATCTTAGTGCACAACCATGTTCCTGACCCAACTTCTGTTCATTACTAGTACACAGAACTACTTATTGACACTCAAAGGTGAACAATTTCAGACTTTCTGGTTTCTATCCAAATCAGAGTTTGTTCACAATTTCTTTCTGCTGGTTTCCTAAGTTTTCTACATCTGTACCATGCTCCTGTGCTGCAACAACTGAACTCAGCATTCCAGAGAAAGGTGAAACGTTGATCTGTGTAACACCACCATAACATTTCACATCCTATTTTTATTGATTCAGAATATTTTATCTGACCACAACTATATTCTCTAAAGAGGTCTTAATTCAGCTCGTCACAGTGATACTTAGGTCCCTTTCCTTAAATTACACAATTAATTAGGATCCAAAAAACTGCATTAATAGCACATACTTTGCCCTCCAGTATGAATTACTTTGCATTAATCGAGATGGAATTTCATCCATTATTCTGTTCACTACTGACCTCATTTGATTAAATCTTTTCAGTATACCTCTTCAGACTTCACTAACTTCAACCACACAACCAAATATCATTAAATTACATTCATCATTTTTTAAGATACGCTGCCGCAATTTTAGAATTATAGTTGACTGATGAAACTTAAGCCTATTCTTCGTTCATTCTTCATCAAAAAAGTCACATTTTAATGCAAATGGATTTTTTATGTACCTACTTAGAGTCTATTTAGCATATCCATTTCCTCACCCTTAGATGTTGACATACAAGTGAAAAACTACAGGCAAGTCTCTAAATACCAGACATTATGTGCTAATGTCAACAAACAACACAAAGCACATCTTTTCTAAACATTTTTTTAATTCTCACTGTCAGCTTATCATTGTATTTCTTCCAGTACAATACCTCTTTTACTGATGTTATTACCGCTTAACATCTCTTCAGATGTTTTTTCAACCACTTAACATTTTTGTCTTTTGTTATTTGCGAAGTAGATGAATATATTATCTTCATTTTATAAATAAAAAAACTAAGGAAGGAAAAGAATAATGATTTACTCAGGACTGCACAGCAGAGCTGCCAAGAAAATCTGAATTCGTTGGCGAGACCTATTCACTGATCACCAGTTCTTCCATTCTTTGTATCATTCCAGTCGTTCCTCTAATCTTTCTAGCAACAAGAGAATTTGTGTTTCCCTGTATGCTATGCAATAGGCTTGTCAAAAGGGGACACAGTTTGAAACCTGTGTTTTACACCAAAGCAGATGCATTTGCAGGACGAACACAGCCAGCACCAAATACTCACGGCCAGTTGACTGATCATCTATATTGTAACAGCCTATCAAAAGTGACAGGTATTCACAATGAGAGCTACAGCTAATTACAAACAACAGCCACATACACCTTTCATCCCAGTAATTAAAATAAACGAGACAGCGTATCTTTGTCATGAAGAAAAATAAAAGAGCAAGTCTGCAACATAACGATTCCAGCCATCGTATAGAAAATTTCCAACTGGTAGAAACAGTAATTTCTTAAGAAATATCTGCAGCTACTGGAAATACATCAGGATCATTTCTTATTGAAACAGCTCAAAGGCTCTGCAAGACCTCAGTGTTACTTGAGGTATTAGCTGCAAAGCACTGAACACAAATGAGGAGAATGAGTACTTGAAGGAGCATGGCAGGGGAAGCCACGCTGAGGTGGAGGAGTGCCATGTATGCCAGGGTGAGTGCTCTCCAGGAGGCTACAGACCCTCCTCCAGAAAACCCACGGAGATCACCCTTAAAGCAGACCCTGGGTCTGCATTTTCTCAAAGCAGATAGTTTAACCCGGACCAATGAGCTAGGTTTGAGAAACAAGAGAACTACCTGAACTTTAGCTGTAGATGCAGAACACGAACTATCCAAGAACAGAGAAACTGACACTACCACAGAAAATAACACACACGTTCTTACAGGATCTCGTATTTGAATAAAAAGAACCACAGCCCAACCAGCCCCAGTCATACCAATTTGTCTATGCACACACACACTCTTTATCTTAGAGAACAAAAAAAAGAACATTCTAAATCTCAGTAAAATGTAAAAGAAAGATTGTTTAGGAAAACTGTGCTGCCAAGAACACAATAATATCACCAGCAGCCCCCACACATTTGTTATTGCATTCAGCACAAGTGCCGGATGAACATCTGCACTGTAAAAATTCAGCCCATTAGCTCCTTCAGCTTGTTAGCATATTTTAATACTGTGATCACAGCTTTCTATTTCTATCAAGGTGCTACTAGGTGCCAGACTCAGTACTCGCATGGTGCGTCATTATTATCTCTATACCCCCCAGGTTCTTAATCTGTCTTACTTCTGCGAACCTATTACACAGCAATGCTGAAACATAAGAGAAGAGCAGGGAGAAATGTGAGAAGGGAAGAGGAAGCTACCGGTACAGCAATACTGCTGCCAAGGTAAGTAAAGCTGTGATCTTATCATGTACGGTTGGACTAATGCCGTGTTACGTACGCCTCTCTCTAGCCTTGCAGATTGTGTTATAAGTGAGAAAAAAATCATCTAACACATACAGAAAGCAAGTAATTTAACAACTCTCTCTCTTGACCTGTTTTCCTTTAGCTCCCTACAGTGTCTTAGCATAAATAGTTGGTCAGCTTTCTCATTTATGGTTTAAATAGAACATGAAAAACATTTTAACCCTGATTTTAATCTGAACCCTGTAATTAAGAGAATTGGTATTTTTAAACAAAGAAAGAAATCCCAAATAACTTTTTCATAGGAGCTGAGGTGCAGACCTTTCCACGTTGCTACTGATATTTTTCTTAGCACTACCTAGCCTGTATTACATCAGACACGCATGCGAATAAAACAGAACCGAGGGCATGCCTGCTGTAATGTACGCACACGTACGCCCACAGCATCTGACACCTGTGTGCTACACAGGCGGGGTGACAACTGTGTCTTTTACGTGCAGAAGGTTCTGTGTGTGCATCTTGCTTCTTAAGCATCCAGGTCAAACTTAGGCCTATTTGCATCACGAGATGAACGTGGTCCACTCTTAAATGTAAAGCTGCCAGAGTACAGATCCTAACAACCAAAAAAAAAGCTCCACAAAATAAAAAATAAAAGAACTACCACAAAATCACTTTCCAAAGAACAGAAATCCCGTGCTCTTCCTATGGAGCAGCACAGCATTCCTCCAAGGAACCACTTTTACTGGGAAAAGCATTAACTGCTTGGCTAATTTACTTACACTCTTCCACTTCACATCTGCAAGAGCGGTCAGTGCCAGATTCAATACTGAGCTGGCTGAGCCTTTGATCTGACCCAAGACAGCTGTTCCTAGGAACACATTTAACTAGCTAGCATTACTCCAGTAAGCACCGTGTCTTAAGCCAAACTAGACTTTGCTACTGAGAAGAAATAGCATAATACTTTCTGCTAGCTTGAGCTCCTTCCAAACAAACATAAATCCAGTAATGCTCATTGAGAGACGCCCTCTTCTAAATTCTGATGCTTCATTCTTCTGCTACATTTCTCTGGAACAAAAAGTGACAAATGAGAATATCTCGAACAGAGATTTTCAGAATGAGGAAGGCAGGGGAAAGGAACAAATAGCTCTTAATTCCCAAACTCTCTTGTATTCAGGCAACCATCTTTAAGCATATGTTTAAGTGGTTTAGCGAGACTAGGACTAAGGCATTTACTAACCCCACAGTTTCATGGAGACCTTAAACCAGTGAAGGATACACCATCACTGAATGCAGCACTTCCATCCGTGGCTGTACCACCCTCCACTTTGTGTTGGTGCAAGTACAGCTGAGCTGAGTACAGAACCAAAGACATAACATGGGTCAAAACCAAGTGGAAGTTTCTCAGGGTTAATTAGAAGCAGATCAGGTCTCCAACCCAACTCTTCTGTGGCTGCACAAACATCTGCACAGGGACACTGGGCCACTTTAAAACCTATGAAAATGTAAGTCATTTTCACACTAGCTAAGCACCTTCCAAATGCTATACAGAAGAAACAGTTTGTGATCCTTCTCTAGGCATCCGTATTAGCCAAGCGCAAACAGCACAAATGCCGTCTTCCTAATGCGCATTTACCAGTGCTAACAGATCTGAATGAATGAAAGAGAGAATGATGGCTTTAAAATTCATGCACGAAGATTTCAGAACTGCATCTAAAACTTAGAGAGGCTTAGCCAGGCAGCTCCAAGTGCAGTGTACTACATGATCCTTGCAAATGCCAATGTACAGGGAGTAAGCGGAGCAAGAAACAATACTTAACTAACGTGAACTGAAAAAAAAAAATCAACAGAAGTTGCCTGATGCCATTCTATATGATTTCTAATGTGGTGTCTGAACACCTATTAGTTGTGCATGAAATAATGTCTGACAGTAACTGACACACAACTTATTCTCTTTCTCTCTTGGGGGGGTAGAAGAATGGTGCTTGTGGCATGATACTGTGCTGTGGTTTCTGTACTTTACGCTTAGACCTGTATTTTTGGAGCGTTTCTGCTATTACACACTTCTCGTAGAGAAAACAGTTTGACAAAAGGTGCTCTCGGAGTATGCAAAAGTCCATTTGCTTGCCTCATACTGGTCCGCAAGGAGCTGCCGTCTCTTGCAAAGCCAAGCATACCTGTGACATGGAAAGCCATATCATACCTGATGCATGGTGTTATTCCACTGAGATTGCCAGCTTGAAATTTAGGCACTCTCTCAGATGCGTGAAAATCAGTCTTTGAATCAAGATTTTAATACACTGTATGCTTTGAGAACATAAAATTCTCTTTTGCATCTGTAAGACATCAGTAGCAGAAAATGGAGACAAGAAGAAAAAAAGAATTATTAGACATGATCTTACTAAATTGAAATGTTTCCTACTACATGACGTTTCCTAAAAGCTACCAGGAATTGAAGGAGGGGTGAATGAAACGCACATGAAGAACAAACAGAAACAGTTCTAACACGTTTTGTTTCTAGATCTTTTTGATTAAAGGTGATACAACTGACTTACATTGCTCACAAATGAATAATACAGCATTTCAGAGCTCTTGGAATTCCCACACTTGAATCTGCATGGCACGGAGCTTTTCTTTCTTATCTCATTAACTGTACAAATATGATTAATGTTCAGCTGAAAACTTTGTGAAATGGAAATTCCTTACCAGGAGCCGCATTCAGCCCTGCTTGTAAGCAGATGCAAATACCTGATGTTGTACTGGCGTATTTCAGGGTTGTTACTGGCCACGTACACATGTCTGGATTGTCCAAATTGCTAACAGCGTAATGCTCCAGGAGAAAAATGGGTACGCTCCAGCATTACCAAGTTCCTCTGAAGTTTTATTACAGAATTCAGAATACAAAATGGGATTAGCAGCCTACTTCACTGCTTACACTAAATGTCAGGAAATATGGTATTTTTAAAAGTACTTACACAATACCAAAGTAAGAAAAACAAAGAATTCACCTTACGCTTCCCTTTTTTCAAGAACAGGACCTGTTTATAGCACTTCAAGACTGAAGGCAGCATTACAGGCTGAAAGCAAACTGGGTATTCTAAATAAAAAGTTATCTGTCTGGAATTTGGTTTTATAGACAGATGTAAAATCTAGAATGTTGCCACTTATTCTGTAACACAAAACCCAGAGGACTCTTTGCTTTTCAAATGAGTCACCATATGTTATATTTTTTTGTTGTATTTCATCAGTTGAAAAACACTTACCGCTCCAGCTACATCAGAAGATTTTTGCTTGCTTATCATTAACTGCCCTTAGAGATAGAGAAAGGGAAAGTGGCAGTGGCAGCAGTGACTTAATGGCACGTGGTCTTCCTTTGGCCATGCAGCACAGGCAGCCCCGTGTGCCCTCCCTTGCCGGCTTGGGCCATGGGGAGCCACGGTGGGCAGAAAGGACAAAGCCTTCCGCACCAGTGGGCCACATCCAGAGAAAGGCGGCAGCAGAGTGCTTCCAGGTGTGTGCTGCCACGGACCCAACCGATCAATGCAGGGACTGCGCAGTCCCACACACACGCACTCTTTAGGGCTCTCCCAACCACCAGCCCTGCTGGGCTGTGTATCCGAATCGAATCTCTGTGCGGTGCCAGGGCATACACAGCTGAAATCAATAGTGCCGTAACATCACAGCTCTCCTTCCTTCCCCGAAGCTCGCTGATAGAGGAGCTTCAGCTGAAACCAGCCACGGTGGGGAGCAGGCCAGCAGGCCCCACCGCTGGCCCGCAAGGCAGGCCCGCATTGATTGCCATCTGATTAGAGGCAGTGTGTCCTGACTTTCCCCAGTCACTTAAGCCGGCGTCTCGTTGCTTGTCCTTAGAGACCACAGCTCCACTCAGGCAGAGAGCGTCTAGACAGTATTCATGATCCATCTGTCTGGCACAGCCAGGCTGATGACAAACTCTATTAGAACCGAAACAATTTTTTTCTCTCTTCCCTCCTCCCATCTCCCTTTTCCTCTGAGAAGCAGTAATCTGACACTGAAAATTACTATCATTGTTGCAATTCTCAAAATAGCAGTGCCAGACTTTCATTAACATCAACGCTAGACTGCTAAATATTTAAAGAAATGGATAAATTTCACCTGAAGTGGGACAGCCCGGCACACATGAAAGCAGAAGCACAATCAAAATGTAAATCTAAGCGGTTGTTTTTATCTGCGCGAATTCGGTGTCACAGTCAGAGGGGGATGCCAAAGGTCTCCTTAAACAAAATATTTTCCTTTGATTGAGCTTTTTGTTTTTAAAACAGACTCGTTCTCCAGCCCCCCGCAGATCCCTACAAAGCTCAGCGCTGACAGCAGTAGGAGGGGTGCTGAAAGGGAGAGCCAGAGAGCTGCGGTGCGGCTCCTTTTTTACCTCGCCGAGGAAAATGAACTCCCACAGCAAGCCCCGCTCTGCCAAAACAGCCCTGGCGCATCGGCTCCATCAATGCCGACAACTTGTGATTCGATGGAGACATCATTTTCACATGACGAGAAGGATTCGTTTCCCTTTTTTATTGTTCTTCAAATGTTCATACGTGTCAATATTTGTGTTCAGCGTGCCCATGAGCACCCGCAGATCACAGCAAAGAGTACCTGTGCTGTTTTCCGCTGAACAATGAACCCAAATCTCCACCATCCCTAAAAATCGCAAAGCCACTCAATTAGAGGGATTTTGATACTGCAGTCTGCCAACAGACAATAGACTACACCTCCCATTTCCAAATCTAATTTTCTTCTAGCAGGACAAGGCAGGCCGATCATTCGTTGCAAAACAAAGGGAGACGCTCTAACAAATGAACTGTGTCCTGCTGGAAACATGCACTTTGTTCCTATTCCTCAGAGCCCAAATTCTGCAGGTCACATGCAGCTGCAAGCTGCCCACAAGGCCAGGTCTTCATAATGTTTAAAATTCTACTGGGAGCTGCATTTTTCCAATCACAGTTTCATGCAGTTAATACACTCTCAGCCTCAAAGCAGACTTCAAGATTAGCCATCTCGATCAATACACATTCATGGCTGAGTAAAATAAAAACAAGAAATGGGTCTTCCAGGAGCTTGCATGCGCTCCTTTGAAAGAGGCTACCTGCAGTAAAATAAAGAGTTCTCTCTGAGTGTCCTCACCTAACCTACTACCTTGGCACATTCCGTTCTGATGCCTTTGCATGCCTTTTGACCAACTAACACCTGCTGGATGGCAACCTGTGTTGCCTGAAACCAGTTTCTAACCCACATGAGCTAATAAAGCCCTCGAGTCTCTCTGTGCCATACAGAACCAAACCTCAAATGTAGCAGCATAAAGTAACCTTACCTACTAGTCAGGAGAGGAAAATTAATAAAACCAAAGGCTGCAGAAATACAGGATTTGTTTAACTTTGCATATGTGAGACAACTCACTAAGTTCAACAACGACATTCAAAAAGATTGAATTAACAGCCTCCACACAGAGACAGATGAGAATAGCAAGGAGAACACTCAGTCTATGGGATTAATCTACCCTAACAAAAAGCCATCACGTCTGCTGTAATCACAAGATCCAGGGAGCAGGTCACCCACAAAAAATATCTGTCTATGCAATTGTTCATGCAACATAACTAAACCAAACAACAAGCTGCAACAAGACATGCTGGATTTGGCTGCTGGCAGGAACACAAATGAGAAATGCTTCAGTAGCCAGGAAATATAGGTTACCACTAACATGGGCATACTGCTGAAATAAACTTAAGCAGGGCTTCCCTATGAATGTTTATTTAGACATTGTTTGGAGGCAGTCTATATATTACCATGAAATGAGATTAATATTGCTTCTGCAGGACAGAAGGTCTGAATACAGTGGAGAAAGGGATTCTTTGAAAAAAAAAAAAGTCCAGGGGAAGGTAGACCACACTAACACCAACCTGCTCTGGGTAAAGACCACAGCAGTTCCAACAGACAACAGGCAATCTTGCTCAGATGCAGACCAGCATACACATACACATTGCTCTTTCCAACAGTTTCCTGCCCATTCAAGAACTGTGCACAAGCAAGAAGATGCAAGAACACACTGACACTTAACACTAACCAGCCTAGAAATTACCACTTTAAAAATCTTTTTTTTTTCCCTCCTGGTTGTAATTATTTCCTTTTTACAGTGCTATGTTACCTACCATCTTGCCACTAAGTAGAGGCCAATCGTATATATTTCTGCTTTGGAAGGCAGCACCACCAGCTAGGACATTTCTAGCACATGTATTCTGGTATGCTCTGCTAGAGATCACCATTAAAATCATTGACCAAAAGCATGGAAAAGTTTCATAATTCAACATGTCATCCCTTTAAAGCCTGGGGACCACAATTCAACAACTATTCTAGATTTCTTTTTCAAGGCCTGAATAGGCCAGTACAGCTGCCTGCCACATTCCTAGTGATGTTCTTTCCTATTACCAGTTGACAACAATTGCTACCATTTAATAGCCTATTTAATAGACAGAACATAATAAATATCATTAATCCTCATTTCTTTAAAATACTGTTCGTAGCAGTAGCATTTTTCTGCCTGGCTTTGATCTTTTTTTCTGTTTGGTTCACCTTTAGGTCCAATGTTTTACCATTTCTGGTATTTAATTTAGAACAGAAGTCTCTTCATTTACCAGCACGTGTGTCATGGTTTTGTGATTTTCGGTTATTGGTATTCCACATCATAACATCATGTAGTGGATATACCCGGTTCTCAGAAGAGAAGGACTACCACAGTCCCCACGGTACTTTGCTCCTCTGTTACCATTTCCAGCCGGAGGGAAAAGATAAAAGCTCGCAGTATAAAAACTTGCAGATCACGAGACCTCGTCCCTTTTTCCGCCGTCTCTCATCTTGGCAGCACCTCGCTCTCCAGCTGTCTTATCATCGGTAGTAGAGTAAGGCCTACCTTGATTTTTGGGACATTCTCTCTCTGTATTGGATTTATCAGCTTAAATTGTAATTATATTGTATTATAGTGTGTTGTTTTGCATTCCGATATCTTATTTAGTAAATTAGTTTGTTTCTCCTCAGATTGTTGCCACTGTTCTTTGCTCTCAGGGCCATCTCCTTACCCTTTTCCCCTTTTCCCGGGGCGTGGACCCGTGGATCCCCCGTCCCCTTCGTCACGGAATCGGGCCTAACGCCCGTAAACCGTTGACAACGTGTCACACAGTCCCTATTGCAGTGAAAAAGTACAGTCATTACTGATATCCAAAAATTCAACAAATAACCAAGCGCCCCTTCAGCCACAAGGTATGCAAGAAGTTAAATACTTCAGGATGCTGCTACCAATAAATCAAATATTTCCTCTCCAAGCTACTAATCTGCCCTGTTGTTACAAAACTAGCAGACAACAAAACTGTTTATGTAATTATTCCACTTCACTCAGCACTGGGGAGGTCTTAAGTAGCAGAACTACTGTGCTGGACATCATACTTTAACAGGAGTCAGATAAAAAGAACAAACAGACTTGAGGAAACAATTTAAATGAAAGAATTTGGTATTTTTTAAGTCTACCAAAGGGTAACTGAGCTGTTTGCAGGGTAACCATCCTGACATGTGTAAAAGGCTGACATGAAAGAAGCAGACCACACCAAGCCAATAGTCAGAAAATCCCCCCCTTTTTGTACTTTCAAGATGCACTTACAGATATGCATGCACAGAGTATGAGGCAGTGTTTTTTGACAACTCAAAAGCCAAAGTTAGCCTAAGTTCATGGGGAAACACATGTGACATTCTGATCTGGATCTGAGTATTTTCGCAAGACTTCCATTACAAAAACCAAAACCAAAGCAAAATAAAATGAAATAACATAAATGTACATGTAAACGATTACTATTTTAAAATGTTTGAAATCACAGCAGAAGTACAAGATTAGTCATATAAAAACATGTTAAATTGGAGGTTAGAGGTAAGAAGGGGAAGGGAATACATCCAACAGCTGACAATTTTCTATAATCAATTAACTGCAGTGATTATATCATGTTCAATACTGCATGTGTTCAATGCACAAATTACAGATACATGCTGCTTGTAATTTCTATTATTAACAGCAACATAATTAACAGAGATATTCCTAAGCCAGTCACAACTAGAGCTCAAACAGCTTTTTGAGAGCTGTCATTACGGGCAGAACCACACCAATGGCAAGCACTGCTAGACACCTCATTCCATACACTAGTTTCTCCATCAGATGCTGACCAGTGGAGGGACCTATCGATCTGTGGCAAACAACTGCCAATCCTATCAGGAAGGAAATGGTTTAGGGAGCATGTGACAAATCGTCATCCTCTTAGTACCTGCAATGCTTGTTTCTGCTATCCCTGCAATAAGTAAAACATTTCTGAAGGGTCTGTTTTAATCTTTTTAAAGTAAATACTGAGGTAATGCAGTACCCTGATATATGACAGGAAATCATCACAGTAACAGCACTTCTCTTGTACATGTAGACCAGAAACATTATTGGAAAACTTCTATTCAGAAAACTGAACTGTTTAAAAACAGTTGCAGAAGACACAAAATCAAAATTTGATTTCAGTGTCCATCAGGGAGGGCAAAGAGAGGGATTCTGTCATTCTCTCTCAGATACTTAGGCACCACAGAATAGCAAGTAAAGGTATTTTAAATACATACCTCCAAAAGCTCAGTGACCTACCAAATTAGTGCTGATCTCCACACTAATAAAATACATAGAAACAATGACTGCAACACCTTCCTTAATAGTCTCAGTAGCATGGGAATACTGTCACACACACAAAGCACAAAACATTTTTCAGAAATGGAAAACAATTGGAAAACATTTTTTAATCACTTAAAATATTATGCTTTCTTTCTCAGAAGTCACTTACAATTCATACAATCACAATCTCATTACCTGCAGCACAAATTCCTCCACTTCCCTCCACATGACCTCAACTTTCCTGATTTAGACACCCAGAGAAAGCATGTTAGACAGCGCTGCTGGTTCAGTGCTCTGTCTCAGCTCCCCTAGGTATGATACAGCAGACCAGGTTTCTGGAAGATGCTGATTTTTGAGGTAACAGACATATCCCACGTACATACACAGATGCACACGAAGAGCAAGTACTCACAGCTAAAGATGCCTGGAGGTGGATGCTCTGTTACAAGCAGACAGTTCTCTTCATCACTGTTGTCCCCACAGTCATTCTGTTGGTTACAAATCAATGAACCAAGATACAAGCATTTACCACTGGCGCAGGTGAATTTGCACTCTGAAAGGCAAAAAGGAAATCAGAACAAAAATTGATGAGGAAATCAGTGTTTATCTTCTTCACTAGCTAGAATGACTGATGTAAAAAGCAATCGGTAGTTTTCACATAGACACTATCTTGGTGGATGGGTCTTTCACACTTTACCACCGAAGTAAATAATGCAGTATTTGTAAGCATTGCAAGTCTGAATGATGTCTGAGTGTATGTGATAAATTTCAGATCACTAGAATCAATCCACTAATAAACCAGATTTGTCACTTGGGAAAATTCAACTTATCTTAAAAAAGACAAAAGATTCTTCTAATTCACATTGATTACAGTTCACTTACGACAAAGACTGTGTTCTCACCTATGTGTGCGTAGCACTTCACATATTTGGGGCAAGACAGCACTGTGAATAAATATAAATCATTGTCCCATGTTAGAAAAAAAGCCCTGCCCAATGTAAAACAGCACCAGCTGTAAGGCAGTAGTTAGTCTGTAACCAGCAACAATCCTGTCCAGACACAGATAATTATTCCTTAACTACCTTCCCAAAGCCAATCTGCCAGTCTCCCAGCTAATTACAATCAAGCACTCAGTGCCTGCACATTGAGCTCCCACATTTCAGTTTTCTTTTTTTCAAAAAGGAAACTCTAAAACCTCTGTAATGTGTCTGGATGCTGTACGCGGACTTACTGTATTCCTTTACATTTTGTTCACTGCAAAGAAATTAAAGGTTTCTGCTAAATATGTTTCAGCCACAAGGAAAAATTCCTCTGAAACTAAGTATTTAAACAAAAACATCATTACCTCTAGCTCATTCTTAAATTCTCTCTCTTCTTCCTTTTATGCAAAAAGTTGCAGGCTGCCTAACCCTGTGTAAGATATCACACTGGACTGATTCTCATCTCTTCAAAAGACCATTTCAAGGTAAAGCTCCTCATCTCATCTCCCACTCAAATTTTACACTGACATGAGAGCTACACACTTACCTGCTCTGGGTGATCAGGATGGACAATCTCCATCCTTGGCCTCTTGTTTACCAATAAAGATTCAGTGGTAACTTGTTACAAGAATTACAGCCTAGTGTCTACTTATCGTGGATGTTTTTCTTTAACTTTCAGAGCCCCGCCAGACAAGGCTTCAGTCTGACTTACTTGTCCTCTGTCTGAAATGGTAATAGCTCAGTATTTAAACATGGCATTATGTATTGAGGGTGTCTACTTGGTCGATAATTAAAATTCCATTGCCCTTCAGCTAAACTGATCATTTAAATGTCACCTCTAGAAACAAAGCTTAATAGTAAGCATTTGAGATATAATTAAGAAATATTCACAGAAATATAAATACCATTATAAAAAGCTTTTTCACTAGGCTTGTTCCAAAGATAAATACACTATTGACGTAGAACAGAGGACACATTATATCTAGACAAATTATAGTTTAATCATTACCCCTTTAGCATGTTGACGAATTCTGGCAATTGTCATTCTGAAGCAATGGCAAAGTAGATGGAACGAAAATCAAGGAACACTCACAAGCCTTTTATTTAAAGTAGTACCATTCTCTGAAACCTGGGCTTCCCCAGGGCTGCAGTTTGGGCCGGCTGATTCTGCTTAAGAGAGATCATCTCTTATCTTCAACATTTGTTCATCTTCAGCAGCCTCGATAGGAGACTTCCCATTAATCTTAATAGCACAAGGACTGGACTTGATCTGAATGGAGACGACAGGAGCTGTAATTCTAAAGAGACCCTAAAACAGTTACCGAGGCATGACATTTACACACTTGTATCTGATGTGTAATGTAAGCACGGTAATCACTAAGAGGGGGAGAAATAAATTGGGAAGGAGAACAAAATCATTTTTCGTAGCATATTTGCTTTGTAGTTAAGAGTGATTCGCAGGCCTCTGTCTGAAAACTTCACAAGCATTAATGACATCTAGGTATGCATACCAGCAAGAAGTTGCTTCAGTAAAATATATGCATCAACATGTGCAACATGTTAAAATGCTACTTAAGAATATAAATAAAAGCTGTAATAGGTTACGTAAGAAACACAAGCATTTCCTGTGTGCTTAGAATATATATTTGTATTGCACTTGGTCAAACTGCACTTGAAAATCAGTATTTCCCTAAGTAAAGTCCTCAAGATTTATGAAGTATTTAAATTATAGAATCAAATATTATAGAAAGTATTTTTCCACATTCCTCATCCTCTTCAGCAGTGACAAAGAACTGAAAAGCCATTTAAGGCCTTGACCAAAGAGAGTAAGTCTCTGAAACCCAAGAATCTAAGAAGGCTATTAACACTTACTTTTGCAAAGGAGACAGAAAAGATCTGTCTCAATACAATCTGATGATTACAGCACTTAGGACTCTTTTTTGCAAACTCAGAAAGTAAGAAACTGAACAAGAAAAGAGTAAAGCTGCTCTGAAAGATTAGAAAAGTTGGCTTGAAAGGGTTCAAACTTTGCAGACATTTTAAACGGGTTCAACAGAAAAGGCAGAATGAAAATTACTATAAATTGCTGAGATATTATGAAAATTAGACTAGCAACAGACACGCTGCTTCTATTTGAAAGAGAAGTATCAAACACCATATTGCTTGAAGTTTAAACACATGGCATGTTACTTTGGCCACATTTTCAAATTCTTTCCTGTGTCTTTGTGTTGAGCCCAACATAAAGCCTTCCACATTTCCCTCATGACTGATATAAAATGATCAAGCAAGATGTCAATTCAAAACCAACTAAAGCTAAGACCTTTGAGTTTCTATTTGACATACAGATTGTATGGTCTTCAGACCTCTTGTCCCCTGCTGACATCCCCACCGGGACTGGATGGTTGTTCTCTATGCTCCAGGAATTCTTCATTGATTATAAAATGCTCCATCTCAAGCCATGCCATCATGCTGCGCTGGGTCTGGGATGGAGCAAACACTCCACACAGCAGCTCCTGTGCTGCCATTCGTTGGATTTGTGATCAAAATGGCTGTTGCTGGGCAGTGCTCACATAGCATCAAAGCTTTCTATTTTTTCCTATTTCCTTCATTTACTCATCTGTCTTTTTGCTTTCACTCTTCCTAGTCTCTCTCCTACCCTGCAGTGGAACAGGTGAGCGAGCGCTGTGTAGGTGCTGGCCAGATCAACCCACAAGAAAGGCCAATTCAAAAACAGCTTAGCATTACTGCTACTTAACAGCTTCAAAACAAATCACCTCTAAGAATAACAAGAACAGTGAAAACCAAGAGAATGCCAGTTTTTGATAACTCCTCTGTTGCACAGAGGCTTTGAAAAGTGGAGATCTCCTCCAACTCGAACCAAGAACCCAGCCAGGAGTTAGTGTTCAATCTTGAAAAATAGAAACCTTGAAATTTCTCCAAAGATGGACCAAGCAAGTAAGTCTGTAGAAGTATGACCGAGAGAGAAGATCCATTCCCAAAGAAGCCAGACAAAAAGACTGTCGTGGAATGGCTTAGAACTGGGAAAAGCTAAAATCCATACATACATGAGATCCCAAAGAAGCCCAGAAGTACTTGTAAAGAGCAGTCTAAGCAAGCAGTGACGGTTGACATGACACACAGGACAGCACTTTCCATGTCCTAATTCTAGAACTATCCAGTGAAGTCTTTCCAAGTATCTAAAAAAAGGACTTCTCTGTACAGTTATGGTTCATTGTGTTTTCCTTTATATTAAAATAGGAAAAGGACCACTGATGTACAATGACAGAAATACCAATGTTAACATCAACGACGACTTCATATGCCATCTAACAAAATTTAATACCTCATGGAGGACTCAACAGAGCAAAACTTAACCTGTATAATATTGTTCTACTGAAGTCTGAAAGAAATTTTTAAAAGAAAAATGCACTGTAGGAATGGAACAAATTAATTAAACAGATTATTCAATGAAAAACAAATACTTCCAAACAGGCAGTATACCTAACATTAGGTATTTGTGACTTATGAACTAAAATTCAATACTTCACAGTAGTTTGCATAGTAAATATATTCAAACAATGTGCGCTTTTTATAAAACCGGAATTAACTCTTTTTCAAAGTCAGTTTGATGCAGACAGTAGAACACAAACATTAAGAATATTGTCAAAATGAACATTAGTAAGTAAACCCACAGAGGTCTGTACCAAAATATCAGGAGAGACCTCCAAACACCATCGGGGAAATCCAGACCAGTCCAGTCTAGACCAATGTGCCTAATGACACACCAGAAAGCTGTTATCAATAGAAAGCCTTGTACTTGGCTTGTCTAGACAAGAGGAGGGGGAAGAGCTCCAGTTCTGAAAACAAGCCAGCACGATCCTTCTTTCATAAATAACATTTCAAAGCTATGCAGTTTTCCTCTTCATTTTCAAGTGGCAATTAGTGAAACATCAGTAGGTTGGTCAGCAAGGCTCTGACTACAGCTAAACTTGAAGCAGATGACAGCTATTGGAGGTTGAAAAACACAGCCCTCCTTATAATTACAGCTTACTACATTTGTAATTATGTCTGGAGCATAATTTGAAAATGTATCTTGCCAATATGCTGATTCTTTAATATAAAGTCTTAATAAACACGCTTCCAGGTATAACTAGACTCTCTTAGAAAAAAATGAATACTAAGAATACTATGACGTACATATCCCATTTTTATAAACTGTATGTACCGAGTACCAGCAAGGGTATTGCTCACATGTTCGAGGTAGATGCTCATATGCATAAACCATCTATGTACAAATATTCATTAGTATATGAATGAATGAATTTAAAATCATTAATTTAAGGTTATGTTTCAGCTGCAACAGCAAAAGATAAATTTGCCTCATGAAACAAAAAGAATTCTCTCATTAGACTTTTTTTTACTGTAAAATGCAAGATCTGCTATTGTATGTGACTATTTTACGCTTTCTGCGCCTATCCAACAAGATAATTTTATCCTTGCATTCAACTTAATTATTTTAGACTTCATTTACACTTGACTTCATACATATGAAGAGCATTCCTATTGTTTTGTCATTGCGTTTACTGTAGGGCATTTTTAATTATAGCTAAGTGCTGTTTGTTTTTGTAATGCAAGTCCAACCATAGGCCAAAAAAAAAAAAGCAATGAAGTGTCATATTGAAAAAATATGGTGTTTTAGGCCACTGTTATGATGCATGTCACAGCTCCTTATTTAACAGGTCTGAGATTGTTATCTGACCCAGGGCCATAATTCTACTCCATCCATTCAAATAATAAAAAAATATATATGCACAGCCAGTGATCTAAAACTGTTTCCACTGAACTACAGTAACACAGTTCTAACAATCAAAATGAAATCCTAAATGAGATCCAGGACTGGACCACAGCAAAGATGCTCTCCCAAAATCAAGTGAATTGGTAGCAACGCTGGCAGTACAGCCAGCAGAGGGTGATCAAATACCCTACTGGAGTAATGCAAATTGAAGGCAAAAATCCCTGCCCCCAGGTCAATCTACATTCCAGAATAAAGGCCTAATTTCTGATTTCTTAAATAAGAACTTCATTTTAAGTATGCCAACATATTTCTTCATACTACCATTCAGATTTCAACACATAACAGCCTGAAAGAAAACATGTTTAAAGGGCATCATCACCTGCTGTAGTGGTAATAAAAGGCAGAAGAAGTAAATTGGGGAGGGTGGGAGGTGCACGCTTCACCAGAGATTAAAGAAATATAAACCACAAATACCAGACTCAGTACAATAAAGCCCTGTTCAACCTCTGATAAACATCTGTCTGTGTATTATTTTTAATATTGTAGATTGTAGCTTTAGAATGGGAAATAAATCATAAATAGGAGGCAGTGTACACAAGGAACATGTTTATTTGGGAAAAAGCTTTGTTAATAAGGAAGATGGCAGGCTGCCATACGATCTAATAAAACTCCACTGGTGCAGGGAAGGGAGGGATAAATAGGTCTTTACAAAACAAAACAAAACAAAAAATCCACTTCATAAAAAGAATGCCAAGCAGAATACCAGCAAAAAATGAAAGCAGGTCAGCTAATGTAGAATAAGAAACAGAGCTGTAATGCACAAAGGTCTGGCCTCCCTGCTCAAAGACTTGTAGAGGACAGAAGACTCTGTTCATGGAGCAGCACAAAACGGAGAATACGAGATGTTCTCTGCCCAGAGGAGATTACAACCTTAAAAACATATTGTTTGAAAGGCTGCTTTTGGTTCTAAACCAGTTTCATCTGCTCAGGTACAACCCTCTTCCAGTCCCTTGCTTTTCCAGCAGTTATTTCTCTGTGTTCTTCTCAGGGCAAAACATAACACAATGCAGTTACACTACTTATTATTTATGCTAATAACTAAAGGAAATAAGCATAATATTATTACGTTCTAGTAGAAAAATTTGCTGTTCAGTTCATCACTTGGTGGACATTAGGACATTTGACTAGGCTTATCTTAATTAACAGTCTGAACAAAAATGCATTAGGTATCATGGGAAAAACCAAAGGAACTCCTTTATTTTGAGATTTTTCAAGAGAATCAATTTTCATCTGTAATCATTCTTACCCATACGTACCCGTGTCTGGTGTGAAAATAAACAGAAAAGCCTCTTTCTAGAGTCCTCTAAGAGTATTATGATCAGACTTTTCATTAGCACTGGCAATTTTTTGCATCTAAACAAACTTCAAAAGACTCAGTCACTGTCTCATCCGTGTAATCTATGAGCCTCCACCACCTTACGGCTGGGACCGGCATCTGCCTTGAGCAGGTCCGCTCAAGAAGGAAAAGCCAATAGTTCCCATCACATCACTCATCTCAAGCTGACAACTCTCTCCAAGGTGAACTTGAAGACCATTAGGCTTACCCAATTAGTCCATTTTTGCTAGGAAGGGCAAATAAAGGAATGGTTGATCTACTGCCATCTTCAGGGATATACTTTTCTGCTTTATTTTTCACTTATCTTTCCATAAAACAGCAAGACAGTATGAAAATGCTTCCGAAACACTTGCAAACAATCTGTCAAGACCCTCATCCTATTCTGAATATATACAAATTTGCAGCTTGACTCAAAATGTCCCCTTGTAGTCTCCCTTCCCCTTGGAAATAATATGCTTTTGATATTTTGTCAGCAATCTGTCATCCATTTTATAATTACACTAAATCAGATCCTATTTTATTTACAGTCAATTACAAAAAATAAAGATATATAAATTGTATATTACAGTAGATACACTTGATCATATCCATTTTAAGGCTTAAGTTCATTGCAATGCTAATCCATAGTCTCAATGCAGTCTTTATTTCTAATCCTTAAATTTGCCCTGGTTAATAATTTGGACATGGCCTTGGCAATGCTTTAATAGTGTTCTGTTTTAACACGTTTTGCAGTTCAGAGCCTAAGGTCTGCTTCACCTTTGGTGTTAAGTCTGGGTTTTTCTTCTGAAATACAGGTACTGATGGTGGCTGGCTGCCCTTCTACCAGCTTGCTTTTCCTAAACTGGCAATCACCTGCCAGTTTATGTCCATAAAGCACTGAAACTCCCAAACTTCTGAACCGAAGTCCCCTGCTCCCTAACTGTGTACAGACTCCTCTGCACTCCCACCAGACTAGCCTGTCACCTTCTCCATCCACAGAGCTTCTGCAGAAACACCCCCCTCCGCATCACATGCCCTTGGGGACGTGTGTCCACTGACCCTGACCAGCCTCAGGCCCCCATGCCAGCCCCAAAGCAGTAAGCCCCTGCCCCAGTCAGGCCACAGCAGGGCCAGGCTCCAGCTCCCCACAGCCCTGCCTGGCCACAGCCCTCCCTAGCCAGGCCCAGCTGCAGGCCCACAGCCCAGCCCAGCCCTGCTGCCCCCAGCGGCATCACTCCTGGCTGGGGTAGCGGGATGGGCCTGGCTGCCAGCCCCAGATGTTCCTCTATGTTCTAGCAAATTTCTCCCAATCAAGTACGTAGAAGGTGCGTTGGTGATTCAGCTAATGACACTCTCATTTTCAGTTGTGAAATTACATGAAGAGACGATTAAAAATACATTAAAACTGTACCTTATAATTTTTGTCAAGCACGATGTCATTATCACGGGCAATTGGAGATGAGAAGAAATGGGTACATGCAAATGAGATTTTCTTAACTTCTAGTTCTCCTTAGTCATGATTCAAAGAATTCCTGAATTCTGGTAAATATTTAAAAATTATCTCAGCTGGTTTCATCTGAAGAAATCTTTAATAATCTCAAGCAGTGCCACTTGCCAGGCTGGTAGAGTGCTGCATACATTGGATTTTTTGGGGAATACTGTCTGCATAGCAAATAGTTCAAGAGTAGATCATTTGATAAGGCAACATCACAACCTTTGAATTGAGAGAAGCACCAACTAAAGCATACTGCTTCACAGATGCATTGCTAAGCGTTGAGCTCTCAGAGGAGGCACAAAAATGCAGAGAAATACCATACTCACCTGTAACAGGGAGTATTAATGAAGCAAGTGAGGTTCTGCAGATACAGGGACTTCATTTTCCATGTAAGTAACATATAATGCAGTCAAGAGCATGCCATGTTTTCAATCTCATAGTGATGGTAGCATTTTTTTTTTCACATCTTACGGGTACTGGGCAGAAAATACCAAAGGAATAAATGCATTTACTACATGCCAAGATGCAGGGCAGTGACAGAGTTTCCAATGGAAACTGTATTGCAGATTTTAATGGACAAAAGAGTTCTCTCTTCATTTCTCAGTGGTATTTGGATTGTGCAATGCTCACTAATGTGAATAATGATAAGTTTTTTTATTACACTTTGTGAAGACTGTTATTAGTTGTGGGTGTCTGACAGCTAACAGTTCCCCAATCCACACCAGCAGAGTTGTGTGTTAGTGTGGTAAACTCCTTGTCATAGCTAATCTTCACACTTAAAACATGGTTTCTCTTTAAAAAAAGTCCAGTTATCTAAGAAAGGTCTAATTCACGTCACTCTGCCTGAGTGTTCATTTAAAATTTGTAAGTCAAATAAGCACAGATGCGACCAAATAGTTTGCTCTCAATGCTCGCATCTTACAGTGTAGTCAGTGTTTTTTAACTAATATTGCTTGATACCAATCATAATTTAATTCTTCAGTCCTTATTCAATTCTTTCTAAAAATGAATCACTCATTTCATTCACCTTAGTACCTTCCCCAGAAGACTGGATTTTGTGTGGCTAAGCCTTTTAAACTACGTAACATGTTTTTCCTATTATAAAATTCTTCTTTTCTACCTCTTGCTTTCTCCTCCAGCCAATTTCCATTAGCACTCACTTCCAAATATGTATTGCATTGCAAATGTACACAAACTCCCACCTATCTGCACCTAGATATAATAGTGGAGCTGGTAGTCATCAGGGCTGCCTAACATTTTCCACTATAAAAGTCTCGGTGAGTCCCTCCCATGTGCACTGCATGCAGCAGGTTTTTGAGGTTGAGCAGGAAGAACAGCCTCAGGCTACAGAAGTGACTTTTCTTTGTCCCAGGAAATTCTGTCCTGCTCTTACTGAACTATAAACCTGCAAAAAAATAAAATTTGCACTTATTCTTCCTTTGTCTGTGTCAGGAGAGTTTCTGGCAACATTCCCAAATAACGGAAAGGCACAGACACAGTGAGGCTCTGATGATATCGCTGCCAAACCATACTGTGACAGCAGGGGAGCCAGCAGAATAACTGTGGTGGGGAACAGGGTGAGCTCTGCTCCCCCAGGCTTTCACACATTACTTCAGTTCCACTTCCACGTAGCGGTGCCGCAAAGTACAGTCACTGCTGCTGCCCTCAGATGCTCTTCTTCTGCCCACAGTGCTGCCAACACTGAGTGCACAGGACAGGCAAACAAGTGGGAAGATTTGTGACCGCACCACAAAGAGGAAAGTCAATGTTTTATCATTTGAGGGTGCTTCATTTAGCAACCTAAGCAGCATAATTTCAACAAAGATTTTTTCACACTACATTTATGCAGTATTGTTTAAGCATCGGTAACATCTATTTGACTATACAGCAGCATTTTAACCAAGATTACTTCACAATTTCCCTGGTCAAAGTGCTTACAAAATGGATAATGCAAAAAACATTGGTATCAGTGTCCCAGAGAAATTTCTACCATGTAAATCTTTCTGCTGTTCAAGTTGTATCATAGAAAAAAGTAGTAACTACGGACAGTACATGATGCTGAGGTTCAGGTTAGATATTAGGAAAAATTCTTCTCAGAAGGTGTGAGGAGGCACTGGCACAGGCTGCCCAGGGAGGTGGTGGAGTCACCGTCCCTGGAGGTGTTCAGGAACCATATGGATGTGGCACTGAGGGACATGGGTTAGTGGGCATGGTGGTGATGGGCTGGTGGTTAGACTAGATGATCTTAGTGGTCTTTTCCAACGTTAATGATTCTATGAGCCTATCCATATACCATGCAGTATTCTGGGAAGCTCTACAGCACAGAAAACCAAAGCCATATATAACATGGCAGATACACTGTGTGAATGAATACACAGGCACAGATTTGACATTCTGCAGTCTGTCGTTCATAAGCCTAGGTCATGATAACACAGCAGGCTGTCAACAGCAATGTAAACATCCCCCCAGCACCCCCAGCGAAGTGACTGGGAAGGACAGGACCAGGGGCACAGGGTGAAGAGGGGTGCTGCAGCTTCCAGGCTGGACGGCGAGGCCCAGTCTGTGCAGGGGACAGCCGCACGCCAGGCCTGGGTGCAGCAGCACTGTTTGGCACCCAGCCGGCACAGCTGGCCTGGAGATGGCAGCATTCTAAAGCAAGGTTTGAAAAAGAGCAGGACTTGGTTCGCACTGAAGCCCTGGTACCAGCTGCACCCACACACCTGAGGGTTGACAAGTGGCCATGCACATGTAAATGTGTGGCCAAGACTTGGGGGACCACAGAAAAGCGATGCTGACTTTTTACTGGTAAAATAGGAGTTACGTCCGAGAGCCAAGCTGCATTTGATCTCCAAACCACACCCCAAAATCCTGGCACATTAGCTCAAGGCTAAGGCTCTTACGGTCATGACTTCTGCCTGTGGCTTGTCTTTATGGCTGGACTGGTAGCTGCCATGGTTGGCATGCAGCTCAGCCATGCCAGCCCTGAAACAGCGATGTCTGTCAGAGGGATGGGGCAGCTGGTGATAACCATTTCAGCCATCTGATTTTAATCTGCCACTGTATATGCCAGCATCCCTACAGAGTTTGTTGGGTGTGGACAAGAGATGGGCTAGGACAAATCTCCAGTTGCAGCTCAAGTTATCAGTGTATCGATGACAAGTTAAAGCATATTCAAAATTATACAAGTGATGCACTGAACACAGAGAACCACCCAAAAACATACCATCCACTGACAGAGAATAAACAGCACGGGCATCATTAACTGAAGAGCAGCTAATTGTATTACAGTTGTGGGTGACGTAGTTTGTCGCATGTAGCACCTGCTCATTATTACAAGTCTCTTCAGAAATGGTGATAGATTTCTGTGTTTTTATAAACCAACATAATTAAACTGAGGTCAGTTTCATAGCACTGGTCTCTCCTCAGATTTCAAATAAGGAACAATTTATAATAAAGAGAGAAAGCCAGATAGTAAAGCATACTGCTGATTTTCACCCCAAAAAAATAAAAAGGAACAAAATAGGTCTAAGAGCTTCCTTGTATGCCCATCATGTCCCCCTAATTTAGGGTCATTCAGCATTAAAAAAAAATGAGACATTAAGAAATAACATCTAAACAGATTCATTTTCCTCGTTAGCAAAGATTTCTTTAAAACAAAATGTTTTACTACTGAATGTTATTCTAACATGTTAAAGTCCTTCCTGAGAGGAATGATCATTTTGAAATCCAGGCTGCAGATTAAAATCATGGCATGTTTGGCACACATTGCATTCAGATAGCTGAACATAAAAAGAATAACAGCACACCCTGAGGAAAGAGAAAGGAGTCTTACCAGCTACCAAGATAAGGTAAAGAGCAATCTAGCACACAAATATTTGGGAATCAAATTCAAAGGGGAGTGAAACCATGACGTAATGTAACACTGGGCTCCCTGTTTTTTCTCTTAGCCCAATTAAGCTCTCAGCTATTTACTGACAGATAACTAAGGCTACAATTAAATGAAGACTGTGAACGTGTTAGTAACATTTTAGTAAGTCTGTGCACCAAACCTCATGGTCGTGAGGTTTGAGCTGAGGTGATCACTTAAATTGCTAAGTAAGAGCAAACATTTCAAAATGCTAGCTGTAAGAGAGAGACTTACAAAGGAGTAAGTGAAGAAAATAATTAATTATGGTTTTAGTTTCAAGAGTAGACCAGGGTCACTCAGAGCATTATCATTTTGCCATCTTTTAGAAGCGTGATTACAACAGACAAAACTTGGGGCAAAAAACATCTATTTGATGGCATCCAAGATGGGAGGAATTCACATACTTACACTGCATTAAAGTTAAAAGCAACACAGACATGGGGCAATGAATGTGGCAAGCTAAGCACCTTGCTCATACTTCATTGATGTGCAGTGGGTTACTGAGTTGGCATTTGCTGGGCTCTTTCTCACTGAATATGTATTTCTCCTGAACACAGAATTTAAATATCTAGCTTGTTTACTTCTTTGATACTAAAGGTGATCTATATATAGGAAGATTGTGGAGAGGTACTGGAGGGGGTGGTGATGATATAAAAGAGACATTAAAATAAGAGTGTTCTACCCCTTCTTATTTTCTTGATACATTTAGTAATTCATTCTCTCTCAGCAACCCTGCGGAGAGAAGTCAAGAAATATTACAAGAATCCACACAATGAAAACTAAGCAACTGATATGAGAGAGCACTACTCGTTAAATCACTTTAAAACCCTCCAGATCAGATCTTCAGCTTTAATGGGACTTCAGATTTATTTCACTTAATGCTTATTTATATCAAATGCCTAGCAATCAGCATGGGAACTCTTGCCTTTTGCATAAAGATTTCAGCGACTTCTAAAATGTTTAAACTTTCAAGCCACGTATCAAAAGCAAAACAGGGAAAACACAACTTGATTAATAAAGGAATCATACCAGCGTTCTTTACTTTTGAAATATTTTTCTTTAGAACATATAAACAAATACACCGCAGAGAAATAAAACCAAAAAGCAAAAAAACCCTAATATTTCCATGGTCTTTCCTTACAAAGTTCAGCTTTGATTCATACCATCAAATACAGACTTATGTTCTCGTATAAATATATTTAACAGCAAACCCAAAACAAAGGCATTGTAGGCCAGAGTTTGAAGCATAAGTCTAGCCTAAAATATGGAGAATTGACACTATGACTCCTTCACAAAGTGTTCAGTCTGTGAATTGTTTCATACTCTTTAAATATAAGGACAACACAGAGTTCAATATTTTAATGCAGATTCATCACAACACTATTGGATTATTGTGTATGATGATTCCCACAGGTCAGTAGGAAACAAAAGTATTGTTGATATATTGATTCTAAATCAGACAATATTATATAATGTGCGTTAGGTGATGAAGGTTGAAAAAGCACATTCCAAACACACATGGAATACTCCTTCCATTGTATGCTACAATTCTCCAACTTCCATTTTATTATTTGATGTATGCATACAAAATCATCAGGCTGAAGAAGAGGAATGGCCTTGATTAATTTCATATAATGTTGAGGAGAAAAGATACTTGCTATGCTAGTGGCTGGACAAGGAAGCAGCCTGCAGCACAACACTACTACAATGGCAACGCATGAGAGATTTAGTCCTGTCATCTATGAATGGTCTCCCAGCTTGGAGCATCATGAAGAGAATGCATAAGGCTCGTTGCCAAAATATACAAGGGTAAAAAGTACTACAGTGTCTTAAGCAATAATTAGAGAAATTTTCCTTCTGAGGTGTTAAAAGTCACAGAAAATTTTCTAGATCATGATATTGAAACAAGATTTCAATTATTTTCTTAGTTGCAGTTCTTGGCAAACTGAGTAACATTACCACATGTCTCAGAGTTGAGAACCAGTATTGATTAATAATTTTCTAGTTCCCTTTTTTTTTTTTTCCCCAAATCTCATCAACTATTACTTTGTTATCTGTACAGATTACCTCCATGGAAACTGGCCATTCTGTTTCAACTGTACCACACAGACACCTATCAGATAACTTTTGTTTAGTCCAAACATTTATCCCTATCAAAGACAAAGTTAAACCAACCATATCCATGGTCTCGTCTTACAAGAAATGTCTTTTTTTGTTGTTCAGAAGTGGTTCCAAATGTCCCTTTTAAACCATCTACAAAGAGCAATTGTGTAAGTGTATAACTAGCACTGCTGCTAGTGGAGCTTTATCTTGTTTATTTTTCATTTCCTGAAGCAGAAATGGCACCTAAAGGAGAAATTCTGAACAATATCCTCTTAGAGGACTAATCCATATTCTTCCTATATCTTTCAATTCTTTCAGGACCTCGTTTGTATGCTCAGTGAAGTCAGTAATAAAGCTAATGTTTACTACAAGACTGCAAGGATCAGGATTTCAGTGAGGAAGGAAGAAAGATTATAAATTTCTTGCACCAATATAAAAGGATGTCTTTGTCCCTTACAACAATTTCTCCAACTATTTCTAATTAAAGTAGTCAGATAAATGGAAACGCTTTATCTCAGTGTGAAATAAATGAATACTAGCAGGGAATGCAAGACATCCTAAGGATGGAAAGCTGCAATGTGTACCATCTAAAATACTGAGCATCACAGTCAATGTCAATTGTCCATGACACTGTCACCTCTCCACCCTGGAAGCTGTGCAACTGGGCCTGCCCAAGACAACCATCAATTCACAATGGCTCTGGAAGAGTTCAGAATGAAAAAATAATAATTCTAACTGTACTGTCAAATTACTGATATAGGAGAAAGGTGTGAAGGTTTGAAAGAGCGGCTCTGAGACTCATCATGACGAACGCTGCAAGCCCCCTGCACCCTGAGAAAGATTCTGAAGAGGAAGAAAAAACTAAATAACAACACAATTAGCAGGCACCTGAGTCCAGGTCTGTAAGCTATAGGTTGTCTTTGGTTTGTTATTCTATTCCCCAGTACATCAGAGAAGGCTAATTTCAAAAGGACCTACAAGTGAACAGAGACCAGTAACTCTTCACTTAATCCGCTATTAAAACATGAACAGACAGTTTATTTTATTGCCAGTTCAGCCATTAGTACCAATGGGTCATGGACTCAAATTCTCTTTCATCGTCAATGTGTCCTCAGTCCCTAACACAGGGGTGATAATATGTCTCTCAACGGCTCAATTTCAATAGGACCGCAATACACCCATAATAGCACTTCCAATAGGATGTAAGACTACACCTCTCAACAGAGATCATGCCTTTCTGTGGCTGTGTGCCAGCGGTACACCAACTGATGCTCCCAAATTCCAAGTGAGCAATCAGCAATTAGTGCAAGATGCTGATGGAAAAGAGTCTCCTCTGCAGTAACCATCGTCAGTTGTGCAGGTGTATTTGCCGCACATAAAGGATCCAGGTGCTTCTCCCAGTTCCCCCATTCCAAAAATATGAACAGGATAATTAAGCATGTCTGGGATTCACTGAGCTGGCAGATTTAGTATTGAAGGAGAACACCTTGTACAGTAAGCGAAGTCCTGATGCACGCAACATTACCTGCAGGGGCAAAGGAGACAGCCGTATTCACATATCAGCTTCCCCTATGTCTCGCATCCAGTGCTTTTCCTTCTTTCTGTCACCCTGCAGAAAATACCCTTACTTATAACAACAAAATTTTCAGACGGAACATATATTGATCGGGTCATAAGTTTAGATGGCAATACCAGTTAGCTTCTGAAAATGAGCTTCACGGGTATTTTTAATTTCTTTTTCACCACAGATAGCCAACAGACACCGGTCTTTCAGGATTAAAATTAAACCAAGCTTAAAAATATCCACGACAAAATTTATTACCAGCTGTAATGCAAAGGGAAAAATCAGAAGATTTTGTCCCTGAGCTGTAAAATTGCCATAGCTGACTTCTGACTGCCATCATAGAAGTAAGGCACATAATATAAAATTCAATACAGAAACCAGCTCCATTGCATTCAGCATGAAAACGATACATTGCAATTGATGAAAGGTCTATCATTGATACTAGCAAAGTTACTCAGCAAGGTAATAAATCATAAGATGGGAAATTACCCTGGAACATAAACCTGAAGTTTCTTACACATTTGTAGAAGTTCTCAACTTATTTGCACTCCGCACCTTAGTCACTTCATCCTTAAAATTGATACCTCTAAGCTTTTTATAGGTACTTCATGAATGCAGAATATACACTGTGTCTTAAAACTCTCATTTCAGAAAATTTTACAAGCTTCCAGGTTACTAGTTTAATACAAAAAGGAAAAAAGTTACTATAGAAACTTTTTTGTATTAAAATCTCTCTTCTTAGGAAAAGTTAGTCATACGGAGCAGAGCAGTACTGGGAGAATTTGCAAAATGTGTTTAAGCAGTTGCAAAACAAACCCCTTACATGATGGCTCTTGCAAGTTCTCCACAGATTATTTGTAAAAACAGAATAAATGACTGATTGTAACACAGCAGTTGAAGCCCAGACAAGATTTCAAGATTCCTAACCCATTTCAGTTCCTTATCAGTAATGATAAGTTTTCTGCTACCTTTCTGTTCATCCATTCACACACACAAATAATTGCATATCTTGCTACCCACCATGGGGAAGCATTATATGGCACAAGTAGAGTCCCTTTAGATAGTCTGATGACAGGAAATTTCTAACTAAAGCTACCTAATATATTTTTACAATAACAATCATCTCTCCCATAGGAAGAGAAATAGTGGCCTTCAAAAAAATAAATCTTGTTCTTCTCCACCAACTTAAAATGTACACAGCAGCCCACACAGTGGCAGAAGGTGTCTTCCAACTATTTACTCGTTAGCATGGCTCTACGTCAGACCCCACTAGAGTCAGCTTGGTCAAGCCCTGACACAAGGAGTCCTTCTACCACTCCCCAGCAGAAGCCAGTCTCCCTGTTTTGGGCAGTGAGCTGGTGAACACTGGGACATTATGGTTTCCAATAAAGGCCTCTTTCGACCCCTTAGGGTAAGAGGCAGAAAGTCATAAAGTCATATTCTCAGGGTGCCAACCAGAGGCTCTTTCCTGGACAAATTATCAGAAAGAGGTGAGAAGGTGGTACAGACACAGGGCAGTTATAAGCAGACCAGTACTTCAATATCTTCTGTATATTGATTGTGTCATTGATAGTCCCAAAAAGGTTCCAGTGCAGAAGCTACTAGTGAAATGTATGCAGAGCTCCAAGAGGAGCAGGGGATCAGGAGGAAGGAGGAACATTCAAACTGACAGAAAACTGCAAGCACTACGAAGAAGAAAGTGAATTACCCGCTCTGGGAGAATTCTCTTCGCAAGGATGCAACGCTGTAGTCTGTGACCCTGAAGCCAGGATGACTTGACTGAGGAGTATGAAACTAAGATTTAAATTGATCATTTGAATTGCATATGACAGGCCACAAAATAAATACTTTGGCTACCAATAAGCTCTGCAGTGAAATCCACGGAGACGTGAACAGAAGAAGCAGAAAAGCAAATCACAGGCTCAACTGCTTCATCAAGTTTATTGCACAGTCTGATTTGAGGTTAGGTAGAACAGTTTGCCCTTCTGGCTATACCCAGAGTGAGAAAGGACAACCCTGCCTTGAAAACATGAAGGGAGAACTTGTCACAAATGGAAATGGCGGAAAGTAACTTCAACTCAGCTGAAGAAAATAAGAGAGTGTGTCCTGAATGGCAAAGGCTGAAATTACAACGTTGTGGTTTATTGCTGATGTGGCAGTTTAATCAAGGCGAGCTTTAAAAAGAGGTTATCTTTTAATTGATCGGCTGATACAAGTGGAAAAAACAGACAGCATTCGAAGCACACAGACTTGCCCTTCAGGGAACTGAAGGAGGGGTTGCAATGCACACAGCTGTCTATGTTCTCCAACTAAACCAGACTGCCTAATGAAAGAAACTACCACTCCCTATAATCTCTGACTTGCAGAAATTGCTAATACGGAGATGTATGGCCAAACAGCAAATAATTCATAGCAAGTGGAACAACTCTTGTCGGTAACAAAAACACCCATGAGATCAGCAGAGACACAATGCCTTCCCATGTCACCATAAGTCACTACAGGAAACAATCTCCAAATACTTATCAATGAGGTCCAACAGAATAAATCTGAGGATAAATATTGCATTTGACACATTGTACAGCTATGCACCTGCTAATATCAATACCTGAACTCTAAATCATATGTAATTTACTCTTCATGACACCTACACCTGTAGGTCAAGAGCAGATGCAGAGCAGTTAGCAAATTAATCATTCCAAACTCCAACTACATCACCATAGAAAGTGAAATCTAAGATTGCCTCTTTTCAAGCAAAATGACTTGGAGACAAAGCAAGTAAGAGGTATTACCACTAGGAAAAGAAAAACAGAGCTCCATCATACCTTCAATCTGAAAACCACGGCTTTTCTTGTCAGTTTTATTTTAGCCTCTGTTTCCTTTATGTCTTCTTTCACATTTTTTAAATACCTCATTCTAATATTAAACTAAATGCTATTTTAACGATGCAGCTTCATTTCTCCTTAATTCTCCCTAATGCAGAAACTCTGAAATGCATAAATCCAACAACATGTTATAAATGCTGCAACTCCTTATGAAGGCTACTTCTGTTGTAAAATTTGACCAAATCAAAAAATCAACAGCATTACTTCCAGTAAAGTTGCAGAATAAACTGAAAGTAATGAGGCAGGAGAGGGTTATCATCTCATTTCACAGTACATGATTCAGTCATTTGGAATCAAAGAATGGCTTGAGTTGGAAGGGGCCTCAAGGATCATCAAGTTCCAATCCCCCCACCACAGGCAGGGCTGCCAGCTGCTAGATCAAGTACTAGATCGGATTGCCCAGGGCCCCATCCAACCTGGCCTTAAACACCTCCAGGAACAGGGCATCCACAGCCTCGCTGGGCAACCTGTTCCAGCACCACTCTCTCACTAAAACATTTCTCTGACATCCAATCTAAATCTCCCCTCCTTTAGTTTAAAACCATTCCTCCATGTCATATCACTATCTGCTGTTGTAAAAAGTTGATTTCCCTCATGTTTATAAAGATTGGAAGGCCACAATGAGGTCTCCCTGCAGCCTTCTCTTTTCCAGGCTGAAGAAGCCTAGTTCCCCCAGTCTATCTTCATAGTAGAGATGCTCCAGCCCTCTGATCATTTTTGTGGCCCTCCTCTGGACCCTCTCCACATCTTTCCTGTGTTGAGGGCCCCAGACTTGGATGCAGTACTCCAGCTGTGGCCTCACAAGGGCAGAATAGAGGGGGACAATCACCTCCCCTGCCCTGCTGGCCACTCCTCTTCTGATGGAACCCAGGATATCATCGGCCTTCCGGGCTGCAAGCACACACTGCTGGCTCATGTTCAGTTTTTCATCAGTCAGGATCCCTAAGTCCTTCTCAGCAGGGCTATCACCATCAAAGAAATCATCAAAGACAATAGTGGCAGGTGAGCACAGTATCAACACATTAAAACACTTGTACAGTGGTGAGAAAATAAAAATGTTTCATGGTGGACCATAGCAGTAACACACATTCACCTTGTACTAAAGGCATATCTGATTCTTCTTAACATTATGAGATTTGAAATATCTTTTTCTAAATGAACTGGACATATTATTCAATTTTGTGTCTTCTGGTAGATGCATTTAGTGAAACTAAGTGTTCTTAGCTGCTCAAGCCTTATTAAAATGGGATCCCTTGTTCCATTTATGCAAAGACTACGTACCTTGTCCTTTCTTAAAAAGAATTTCCAAAGAATAATCTTTAGAGTACAATAAAAGCATGCCTGCTGCAGCAAGGTTTGCAAGTATACACATTACTGTCTCAGTTTAAGTTGCATATTTTTAAACTCTTGTAGGACTGTTAAGAAATTGACAATATTGTACAATGTTCATCAATAAAATAACGTTTTTTAAGTTATCACTTTAAGTGCCTTTGTTAAGTGATTTCTACTTTTATATCTAAAGGATTACTGCTCCACTCCATTTAATGATTCATAATTACCACGCAGGTAAAAGAATATACGAGATTAACAGCTACAACCATTAGCTGTAACCCAGACAGTGTAACACTGCATGACTGATCTATTTTCTTCAAGAATAAAATTCAGATATAGAGAATTACTACTAATGCCTGTATGAACAAGTACAGAAAGCTTGGGGGTAAATGCGTGGAATAACAGAAAAAAGAAGAGGAAGGAAAAATGGGAGCACGTCAAGAGTTTATTTATAGATATCTGAGAACTGCTTTCTTGGCATCATATAGTGTCTACGCAGTCTCACACTGATCCAACTTTTAGACAGCGGCCCCATGTTTAAGAAGATAAGTAAGAATCGGCACACTAGAATTAAGATACTCTTCTGAAAATAATCATGGCTCTTTCCCAGTTTAAATTGTTTCAAGACTGGCAGGTTAAGGACAAGATTTCTAGAGTTTGTTCCCTTTACAAATATTTTCAGGTTTTTCTAACCCAATGATGGCAGAGCTTTCCTTGTGGTAGTAATGACAGAAATCTCTGTTAAAACAATCACATCAACCACTGTATTCACATCTAATTTTCTCTTCGGTACCAAGGAGTCCTCTACAAGACTTTACCTTGCAACAACCACAGGTCAGGCTGTCTTTGACATTTTTCTTCCATCTCTTCCCAAACAGTGTTTCCAGGTGATGGGCTCAAGCAAATATTTTTTTCAGGGTGAAACGCTCCAAGTCCATCTCACTTTTAGGCACTGCCCCTTGGCCTCACTTCTGTCTTTTTCTCACTAACACAACTGGAGGATTTGGTTTGCTATCACAATACTGGTGTAAACTAAACTGCCAATACACAAGCAGCCAATTCCACTTCCATGAGAATTCTACCCCCACTGCCTGTCCATGACTGGTTTTAAAGCTGTTTTGTTTATGCAGCAGAAGATGGCCTTTAACAAAATGAAGGATCTTGAACGTATGTTTAAAAATTTCTTGGAAGTGAAGGGCTCTTATGCCCAAATATTTGTGGGTTTTGGTATCTTGCTTGTTTGCTTTCCAAACTGACTGCTAGTTCTTGTAAGAAATATGATCTCTCTACAAACCTTTTTCACATCAGAGAAAGCATGTCACGTAAAAAACGGGCCTTTTCAAAGCTCTTCAAAATAGGTCTTATGACACCATGCAAGTCTTATGGATAAAGTAACAAAGCAATGAGCCTGCCTGCACTGCATTAACCAGCATCATAGTTTGCATTTCAAGATCCTCGAAGAAGGAATGAAACTAGTATGGGCAGCTCTATCTGTATTCAGCTCACTGTGTTTTGTTCCCCTACATTTCAATAATCCTACTCTCTAGTTGGCAATTCAGTGACAGATTTTTTAAAACCTTAAGTAATACGCTGTATTCTTTAAGCACTTTTGTACCCCAGCACATCCTTTTTCCCAATGTACAATTAATACTTGTAGATAAGAATGGCTGATTGTGGCACAGATTTTATGGGTAGCTGTAATTCTTCTTCGGAGAGATTCTTTCCAGCAGTGCTGGCATAAAGCAAGCCTTCAGTTTCCACACGACATCCTACTGACTTACATTCTTCTCGGGCAGTGAGTCAAGAGAATAAAGATGCAACAGAGGAAATACAAGAAAATGGTGCAGCTAAGTAAACTCTGATTTGGAAATAAAAATAAATAAATTAGCGCTTGTGGTTATATTCTCACCCCTCACACTAGGTTCAGAGGTTGTAGCTTTTGGTTCTTACATCTGCCATGCTTTCTAGATCATTCCACGTAACTATTTCATTCTGTGTCTTAGTTGACTATCTGTAAATGGAGGACAGCAATAACTATTAATCTCTGCTTCCAGTTTGCTTTTTTTTTTCCCTTTATGATTTTGAGATTTTAAAATGGGCTGATGTCCCCTGTTTTAGCACAGCAGGGTTCTCATCTCCATTTAAGGTTCTTTGGTGTTATTGCAACACTGAGCATTACCAGCAGGAGCCATATGTGTGAGAACATTAACTTGTTTGTATCGAGAAGCAGAATAAGATGCTTTTAAAACAGTGACATACTTGAGAGATTGCACAAAAGCCACTAAGTCAATGCTATGTCACTTTTTCCATGCGTACACTAAAGAAGACACTGAATAAAAACATATTCGTGCGTCATACTTGTTGCCTTTATTGTTGGAGCTAACGCCTGTTCCTTTTATTACACATAAACTCTACAACTCCTTCTATAAACAGCACTGGTTTGGGAACAAAAGTTATGTTCTCGGTGGAAATAAAAAATGTTTCTTTCATTCACAGATGCCACCTACATCCTGAGCTAAGAACCATGAAGTTTTGTTGAACTTACTCTTGCATTGTCATGGCAGGTCATGCGTCTCTTTGAATTCTTGCTCTGAGCAACTGGAAGCAGATATCTGTACAAAATATTTCTTTTGAGATAAACAAATCAAGTATAATAAAGCTCAGAAAGGGAGAAAAGACAGAGTCATACACAAACTCCAATTTTTTCCTTTAAATCAAGGACTGAGTGAATACACAGCCAGGCTGTGAATTTGTCCTCAGCCAGTATAAATTACCCATTTCTACAGTCTAAGCCTCCAGGATATATAGATAATTCTTGAACAATTCAGACCCAAACAAGCCTTCCAGGTTTTTCTGAAGTTGCTACCTTGTCCTGGGTCAGAGCACTCCTCCTCCCGCCACCTCAGTATACGCAAACCTACAATGCAGTGGCATTGGCCATAAAATGCCACTGAATGAAACCACTTTACCTACTGACAACAGAAGCAAACTTATCCTCAGAGATGTGGATTGAAGATGCTGCTGGCATGCTGGCTGTAAAGCAGGATTCTTTGGGGCTGCTTTCATCACTAAAAACTCATAACTCCACTCCTTCAACAAAGCCTTCTCTATTCTTGCCCTTAGATCAGAAGGGAGTGACTTTCTAGTAAAGAAAGCAAGAGCACTAAGGACACAGAAACATTTCCAGAAGAGCCCACAACAGGACAGACAATTTTAAGAAGTAAAATCAAACCCCACAATGTATCAAAGACCTATTGCTCAATCTGTTCTTTGCAGTATCATGCCTGTTCTCCTACGAATGCCCTTCTGTATGTATTATGATAATTAGTCTCACTGCATTAAGGCAATCAATACCCACAACTAGTTCCACGGAAGCATCATCTGCAGGGGATGTCTTTGGCCTAAGGCTTGAATTAGAGTAAAATGTTAAAAATAAAATTGATAATCTGAGACTTCCCTGCCAGCAAGAGCTCTGAAGCCCAGTGGGAGGATGCATGACAAACCTTGGCTTAAGCTGGAAGTTCTGAGAGCATCCATGTTATACGAAGGAGATACATGAACATGCCTGGGAATCCTTCCCCTTCCTTGCCATGAAAGCTTTCTAATGTGAACAATAAATCAACATTTACCTGGGAACTGGACTACTGTATGACCTCCACTCCATTCCCCATGACAAAGGGTATACTGAATAGCCCAGAACTTTATTGGAAAATGTAGAAATATTAACATTTATAGCATAGATTAACATTAGGACAGGTTGTGTAGGTTTGGGAAACCAAAATAATGTCTTGAGAGGATGCTGGTTTGTATTCCAGCCTCAATCCTCTGCTGCAACCTGGAACTTCTGATTCAAAGCCAGTTGGCCAAAACAAGGTAGTGACAATGCCCAGCAAGGACCATACACAAGAGAGGGGTCAGGCGCTTTTGACCACACTTCCCCCATTAACACCATCAATGCTGTTTATTTCAGGGGTATGAGGCAAGGGTGAAAAGAAGTACTGACCCGACCTGGTTTCAGCTGGGAAAGAGTTGATTTACTTCACAGTATCTGGTATGATGCTATGTTTTGGCTTTAGGAGAAAAACAACATTGATAACACACCGATGTTTTGATTGTTGCTGAGCAGTGCTACATGGAGCCAAGGACATTTCAGTTTTTCAGCTTCTTGTATTGTCCTGCCAGCAGAGGGGCTGGGGGGGAACAGGACCAGGATAACTGGCCTAAACTGGCCAAAGTGATATTCCATACCATATGACATCATGTGAAAAAAAAAATAAATACAAAACTGAGGGGACATGGCTGGGGGGCAGCCACTGCTGCGAGACTGGCTTGGAATCGATCGGTGGGGTAGCAAGCAATTGCTTGCACACTACTTGTTTTGTTAATACATGCATATATATATTTTATTATCATTACTGTTATTTCACTTTTCCTTTTCTTAGTAAACAGTTTTTATCTCACATCTGCTTCTTCCTTTCTTCTGACTCTCTCCCCTGTCCCTCTGGGAGGGTGGGGGGCGAGCCAGCAGCTGGGTGGTGCTGAGCTGCTGCAGGGCTGAACCACCACAAGCAGCCAAGCCACCTTCACCAGCTTTCTGATATCAAGCACCACCTCTGTAAAAGTAGCATTTTTACATCACCTGTTCTTAGCCTGTGCAGCAGAAAATGGCCCCTAGCAAAACGAAGAATCCACTCTAAATTGCTAATTTGAAATGTTTTACATTTCTACGCCCTCAGGATAGGAAGGCAGTTGCAACTGCATAGACTGGAGATTAATGACACAGTTTCACAGTCCAGTTAAAACAATCTAATGGCAACCTGCTGCTAGAATGGCCAATCCTGCTTTCTTCTGCCATCACCAACAACCGTGCAGCCAGCTTGCTTGCTGTTTTCTTTTCTCCCCCCTTTTGGAGAGGCAGAAAGGGTGGGAACAGTTTTCAGCTGGTTCTGCTCACTGGTCCAGCTGGTGCCCCAGGCCATTACCACCACCATGAGAAAGACAGTGGAAATGGACCCTTGGTTAGTAAGAACAAGGAGGGTGCCAGCTTTTGGCACCTGCACACAGAGGTAGATCAGCTTAAACCTGGGAAATATGTCTTGATGGTTTTCAAAGAAAGCCTAGAGATTCAACTGCCCAAAATACTGGCTAAGTTTTACAGTCAAATGATAGCAGGATGCCAAGTGAAAAGGACTGGAGGATAACACAAATCATAGAATTGTTTGAGTTGGAAAGGACCTGTAAATGTCATCTAGTGGAATTTGGTCTGAGGACCAAAACCAAAGTTGCTGGGCTCCAGATATTGTCAAAGCCCATTTGTCAAAGCCCTCTCTCTTTTCAGAAATCAGTAGGTTCCAGGTCTTGCATGACCACTGCTTTGGAAAAGGTCAGTCTCAGAAAGGAGCAGTATTTTTTACAACTACATCAGAGCACTGCATCATATTCTCTTCAGGGAAAAGATTGTCTTTGGGTATTTGTAAGAGGCTGGCATGCCTTGAAGGCTACACCCTATCAGCAAGTAGTGATCCTACTAGAAACTTAACATTTTCCTTATTCACTGTTGCTGAGAGCTGAGTTGAAATTAAAGAGGGTGTAAGCAGCCCTCTGGAAAGGCTTTGGAGCAGGGGATGGGCAGTCCCTAGGGAAAAAAAAATGTAGGAGAAGCAGAGTTTGGGGTGTGTGCATGGGTGGACCTCATCGCTCCACCAAGGACTGCTCTGTGAAGCAAGCCCAGCCCCGGGACAGGAGGTGCAAGAACTTGGGTATCCAAAGAAAGGCTCACAGGAAGGGCTCTGTCATCCCAGCAAGAAGCTTTGCTCTGAACAAAAAACAAAGCAAGCAACAAGCAAAAAGATCTGGCAAGTAAATGAATCCCCATGTATCTTGGCCTCTATTCCTGAAAAGTTAAAGGGATGAAATATTAGAGAAGTAAATGTGACATTTGACACTTTGTATATGCTGTTGCCTTTGTCTCCATAGCTTTTAGGCTTTTTCACTACACTTAAGCTACAATGTGAAATACTTCTGTTTACTCCTACCTCCTTGTTCTGCAAGGACTGACTCCCAGAGGTGTTGCTACAGCTTACAACAGAGAATCATAACATTAATTCATGTTATTTATTTTACTGTAACAGAAAATTCTTATTCTAGCAAGACAAACAGCCTCCTCGATAGTACAAAAAAACATCAGATCAAAACTTAGCCTCATATTGTTCATTCAAAACAACACTGCCAGGCACTGAACAGTTGGAAACATCCCACATCGCGTTTATGTGAATAGAGAGTTTGGGCTAATATTGTTCCTGTTTCTGTTCAGCCACTGCACCTCCTCAGCCTCCAAAAGGACACAGTCAAGTCCTTCAACAGCTTGACATCAGCTGTGGTTCAATGCAATGAAAGGCATTTCCATGCTGTTTCCCCTGCAGTCCCACTGGGGCTGGACACCAGCCCGGCCTCTCTCCTCTGACCTCCTCCTCCTCTTCCTCCAGCACACGGCACTGGGCTCCCCCTGCAGGACTGCACCCCACACTGAAATCTCTGGGGGTTCTGCCTTGTCATCCCTCTTCTTCTGGACAAAAAAAAAAAAAAAAAAAAAAAACCTTTAATTTTAAGCAGTGGAGATGAGGGATGTCCTCATCCTGCCTCTGCAGCAGAGAGCTAGCAGTTGGAAGGGAATACCTACAGCAGATTTGAGCAGAACAGCGACTACAAAACATCAACAGATTAGGTTATGCCAGAGAACTCCAAGCTACTTTATTAAAAAAAGAGTAAATGTTCTAACTTCATTCTTCTGGACACCTCGAGAAGCAGCAAAGGGCCTGTTTTCTGCACCACACCAGCAGCTGTGGTGAGGCATTAGACGTGGCACTGAGGGGCTCGGATCAGTAGGAGTGGTGGGGGGATGGGCGAATGGTTGGACTTGGTGATCTTAGTGGTCTTTTCCAGCCTTAATGCTTCTATGATTTGAAATAGCCTCAGCTAGCCAGAAGCAGAGCTCACACCTCATATTCCCTCTTTCAAAAATAAAAATAAAAATAAATGCTACTAAATTAATTAGAACAAACTAACGGGAAACAAAATGCCAATTTAACAATCAGTTTTCATCCCTTTTTATTTTCTTTTACTTGAGGGACTATGCGTTCATTTTCTCCATTGAAAAAGTCTGCCACTTTATTATGACTAAATACTGAAACGCAGCATATTCACGGTTCAATTTACTGTCATATTCAGTCTGGAATGGGCCATTTGGCTGATTAAGTTGTATACCATGTGAAGGCACTGTGACATGTACTATCAAGAAATGAGAAATGGCAGATGGACATTTTCAAAGAACCATCAACTTTGCAAGCAACATGCTCTGGCTTTGAATATCATCATCCAAAAATGGGTATCTAAGATGAGGATTCAACATTCTCCAAGAAAATGTTGGAGCATTCTCTCCCATGACTTCAGGAAGGAGCAGTTTGCCATTTCCAGCAGTAGACTTCATCAAGTAACAGCATTTGCCATGTTCCTCTAAATTGCAGCCTGCTTTCTGCCTGGTCTGCACCACACACAGGCTTTTCATTTGTGCTATGGACTAACCCAAGAAATGAACCAGGCACATATAGCCAAGACTGTATCCAGACTGGAAATTAAAGGATTCAAAAAAGTGACCTAAAGCAAAAAGGACTGCTGTTCCAATCACCTGCCACAGGGATTGCAGAAGAGCTAAGCTGTGATTTAAAACTATTGCTCTTTCGTGGCACCGCCATTCTTGAATTAGTTTTCAGTTTCTCAGTCTCCAGTAATTTTATTAAAGCATTTAACCCTGAGAAGGAGACTTCTGAGCTATTCATTATTACACTTAAAACAGTTTCACCGAATGCTTCTGAGTATAATGTATTTGGGTAACAAACCCTTCAAGACAGATTGTATCTCCTTCCACATATTTTTGCTGAGAATACTATCTGTACTCAAAAAACTGCATGCTCTTAAGAAAATATCTAAGGGACTACAATGGAATGCGATCTGTTACTATCTGTGTGCTGAGTAAGGGGCATTGCAAAAAGCAATCTGTTCCTCCCAAGATCTGAAAGACACTAAGAGCTGTCCATGTGTGACACAGTAACCTTGAAAATTCATAAAATAAGAATGCATTTGTCAAAAAATTGCAGAGAATATAGGAAGGTCAGACTAGCTTCAAGAGGCAGCAGAAAACAAAACCGCAAGAGAAGGGAATAAGAATGCTCAGCTACATATTCAAGTTGTATTCTTTAAATGAAATGTTTATCTGTAATTGAAAATCATGCAAATATTGACAGCAGCAATGTGGTAGACCTGTGTTGAAGCATAAATGAGTTTTCAACTGCTTTTAATATTAATTACAGTATATACTTATTAGAAGACATTTCAAACCTGTTTTTCTGTTTTACACTGAGCCTCAATTATAATTTGGTGGAAGAAGGCTACCTTCAGCATCAGATCTATAGTTATACATTTGATGACAGCAAACCATCCATAGTTTTATTCATTAGAAAGAAAACAACCTCAAATGAAGTTTTCTTTCGTTTTGGCCTATTTTTGATTATTCTTAACAATTACCTTCTTTTTCAATATGTTTACCACCTCAGAGTAGTAAAAAACTGTTCGTACAACGCTTGCAAGCAGAATAATGGATGTAGTATTTCTGAAACATGAAAATGTTTCTATACTCACTACACAGACACAGAAACATATGCGATGCCCTCCCAATAAGATGCTTAAAGAATAAAGTTACAGTGAAAGCTGGGGCAGGCTAGAACAAATGCTGTGGGGAAATACTCCATCACAAAGAGTGTAGACTTTAAATACATACGACACTTAATCCATCTGTTATCAATTATTCCAAGAGAATCTATTTAAGCATAGAGAAGATAGGGTAGTGCAGGTGGGTAACTAAAGTATAAAACGTACATACATTCATTATCCAGGGAAGCAGTAATAATAGAATCACAGGAAAGTAAGGCTGGAAGTGCTCTCATGAAGTCCATCCCCTTGCCCCAGGGCAAGATCAACTATACATAAACCATTCCTGACAGATATTAGTCTAACTTGTTCTTAAAAACCTTCAGTGACTTTGCAATCTCCCTAGGCAATCGACTGCAGTTTTTAACTACTCTTACCATTAGAAAGATTTTCCTAATGTCTAACCTACATCTCCCTACTTCAGCAGCCTTGTCTATCCCCAACAGAACTGGAAAACAGAATTTATTACCTTCCTCTTTACATGAAATTTCCATATATTTTTAAATGGTTATCACATCTTCCCTCATTCTTTCAATCTCTGAACAAATAATGGCCAAATGAAGCATATGCAGTCTGCTGGAGCAATTTCTCTGGTCTCCCATGCAATCCCTCCAAGGAGCCTCCCTATTCTGGAACCATAATCGCCAGGCCAGACATCTTCACCCAAAATATCACCAGTTAAGCACAACAAGCAAGAGGGAAGGAGCCAAATGAAGTGTCAGGCTCTCACAATGCCTTGTGCAATGAAAGGTCCCGCATAAACCAGCAGGACTTACTGCAGCTGAGGTATGAGGTGGAGAGATACCCCTAAGGAGGACAGAGGAGAAGGGCTGAGTCTACAGAAGAGGAACAGGCTTTTAGACAAACCTGGAGTTGGTCTGGAAGTGGGAGAAGTCCAGAAACAAGAGAAGGTGAAGGACAGTAGCAAAAAGTATAGGAAGACTGCCACAAGGGTATGCAATCCTGAAGTGAGGCCCAGAAGGGGATGGATGGAGGACTTTCAGTACAGAGGGAATTTGGACACTGGGGGAAGAGGCAGCGACAGGTTGGGAAAGCATGAAACCCATGACAGGAAACACTACGTAAGTCCTCAATGCCAGAGGTACACAGAGGAGAGGTGAGCGCATCCCCTCAAGCTGCATTCCTCCAGCCAAGAGGAACTCCAAACAGACAAACTCAGTTTCTCTGCCAAGTGGGGCCTGGTGGAGTATCAGCCAGGCCAAGGGGCTCTTCCTGGGAGTAACTCTGCCTGTTTGGATATTGCCCAAGGTCAAGCTGTGGCGACAATGACCTTGAGATAAGGCTGCAAGGGATTACTGAAAGATTTGAGGGTAGAATCACTTCCACGGGAAAAGGTGTGAGGGAGAAGACGTGGAGCTATGACAGAGCAGGATCAGAAGGCGACAGAAATAGTCAGTGCTAGATAGAAGGGCAAGGGCCCACTGCACAAAGCAACCTCCTGCTATTTATTCCAGTTTCCATAGTGCCTGAGCTAATAATCCCTCTAGCAGTGCAGAGGGTCACAGGGCAGGAATGCCCTAGAGTCAGCTCAGGTCTGTCAGAGCTTATGCTGAGACGGTGCTAATAAAATCCTGATGGACCTAAGCTGACCCTGTGAGGTCAGGATGCTTCAACCACTGATTTCTAATTCACTCCACAGTATTCCCCTTATCCTTTGATCATCCTGGATCTCCCCGTGCCACACAGTCATCGGTGATGGAGAGCTGATTTCAGAATCACTCTGATATGCTAAACCAGCACTCAAAACATGCACTGGTGAAAGGAGCTGATGTTAAAACATGGACCTCGGCTGCCCCTGTTCCCCACCACGGATACCCTAGCACTGGCACAGTACCAAGGGAGACCAAGAAAGGAGGTGCTCCCTTCATGGCAGCTAGGAAGCATGCCAGCGAGGTGGGCCTCCCAACCATCAGACCACTGCAGGCCCTACACCACGCTGCTCATCGCAGCCATCCAGCTCAGGGTGTCAGGCGTGCCTCAGCACAAAACCCCACTGCTTCTTGGGAACCTAGGGAAAAAGAGCTTCAGAAAGTCTGAGAATTACTGCTCTGCTCTGAAACAGAGCATTTTTTTTAATTCTCAAGGGACACATTGTCTAGATCTCTGGCCTTTTTCCTTTTCTCTGGATGCTTAAAACAGGCCCAAAGAGTGCGGAAGTAGTATACCAGCCACACAAATGCTAAGTAGAATGGAAAAATTATTTTGCATGTCTTCCACACAGACTCCTGTCCATATATTCTAGCATAATGTTTATGACATAGTATTGTTGATTCATTGCCATTTTCTGCTCTCCTGCAACTGCCCATCTGTTTTCTGCAGACCTGCTGTCTCACCAGTTATACTACATTTTGATTTACACAGCTGATTATTCCAGCCCAACCACAATTTAGAACTTGTCCTTAATGAACTGCATCATATATATTGTAGATCAGCTCTCCAATATACTGCGTTAATTTTGAATTCTAAACCAGTGCTTGGAGAGTTTACATTCTCTCCCTCGTTGGTGTCATCTGGAAATTCTGCATGCAGATTCTATCCTCTAAGTCATTAATTAAAATATTGAATATTTTCAAGCAATCCTGGGCAGAATCACACTTGACACATCCTTCCAGCTTGGCTATGAATCAGTATTAACTATCCTGAGAACAGCTTTCCAGCCAAGTGGGTGCCCACCTTGTAGCCCACATTGCCACCTTGTTTATGAAAGAGTGAAAAGCCTTCCAGAATTGAGACATGCTTTCTCGACTCACAGAGAGGTTAGGTTCAACTGATAAGGTACATTCTGGAAGAAAATCATTTACATTTATTTATCCCATTATCAGTGACAGGTCAGTCGTAAAAACAAAACACAAACAAAAACAAACAGTTGATTATTTGATTCTGACATTTTTCCCCAAAAACTTAAGATAAGCTATCTACTCTGAAAGGGGAAAAAAAGGTCCCAGGAAATTTTATACGTAGAAGCATTGTTTGCTCTTTCAGTTTTGGTTTTTTTGAACCTCAACTGTCCTCTAAATGTTCTCCAGTGTAACTGCTAATTGCTCAGATATTGCTCGAGCTATTTCATACTATGCTGGAGAGATAATTTAATAAGCTGCAGCTTGTTTTAAAATATTTATCTAATTAGTTTATAATCAGTTTTGTTCCTGTTCTGCTTGGAATTTGTACCTGTCTAGAAGCAGTATTCCTTTTCTTGCCACCTGATCGCAATCTTCCTTTTTGGCAAAGAAAGTGCAAAAAAAGTCATTAACTACTTAGTCCAAACTTCACACATCAGATCACGAGTTTGGGCTTTCCTTCTCAATTAGTAGTACAGAAAGTCAGTCTTCCTCTTATTACTAGAGAGGATATAGTATGTTTCCCTGTTACCACGTCCTTTACTAGCTGCACTTTATATTGTGCCTTGGCCTATCAAATTTGGACCTTGCATACTCCAACTGTTCTTTTATATTCATCTTGCTAACACATACAGTTTCCACTTTCTGTTCCGAGTCCTTCTCATTTTTCAGATCATGCAATCCTCTCTTTTTTTTTTTTTTTTTAACTGGGACACCTTTTATTTGTGCTTTTAAAACTCTTTATTGTGACTAGAAAAGAAAAAGTTAGATCTTTTAGAAATTGTAAGCCTTCCTGAATTTCTTAGGTTTGTCTCCCAAGAAACATTTCCTGTCAATTCTATGAGCTTACTTCCTTGCATACCATTGCTTTCATTCTGAAATTCTCTTTTCTCATCTTCTGAAGAACATGATTGCTATCACTCAAATTGCCTTTTATCATCATAGGCTCAGCCATCTCTTTCCTAATCAAGCCTTGAAGCACTTTCATTGCCTTTTCTGCAATCCTGAACCTATTATACTTGCACAATCCACTGAAATCAGCATTTAAGGCCGTAAAGTTAAAAGGGTTTTACCATATACTGTTGTTTGGTAATACATGGTAAATACAGTATACCTCTCAGAACAAGAGCCATCTGTAACAAACAACAACTCTGGCATCTGTACAAGTAAAGTGAGCGTACAGACAGGATGAAAGTAACTCCTAGCCTTACCAGAAAGCCTTCCTAGGTGACAGCTTATTAGGCAAGGTAGAAATGAGTGTTTTGAAACACTCTAAAGGTGGCTACACAGAGGTACTGTCCTCCAAGGCTTCTTTTAGCAGCGCTACATTCAGCTGTAAATTGAAAATGATTACCCTAGTTGTTCCAATAGCTGCAATCACTTGGCATTGCTAGTGCTGACACTGCGCTGCTTTCAGACACCAGCTTTTTCTGTACAAATTAGCTCATTTCTACATGTGGTCATGCCCCCTCTGCCACTAGCCACTGCTGTTTTCTTCTACAGCGAACTCACCATACCAACAACAGGAGCAGCACACCAACGATCAGGGGAGGAACTATATGTACCTACCACTACAGTGTTACCGCAAAGCTTACAGTAGCATAACATGCTCCTATGAATTTGTCTAAGAAATATACACCTACCCACTGTATACCACAGAATGTGCTATATAAATCTAACAAGGAACAAGAAGCACCACCAAAAAACAAATTTGATTCAAGCTAGGAGAAATGGAAGTCCTTGCCTTCTTCTAATATAAAAGCAATGGTAACTCCACCTGCTTGCTTTACAAGTCTCCTGCCCATTTCTTTTACAAGTCTCCTGAATGCGTGGTGCAACTTAACTAAATGTTTAATAATTCTTTAGTACAGTTAACAAGATTTCAAAATGTTTATTAATTTCTTTACCTGAGGGCAACTCCAAGGAATATAAGAATTCCTTATGAGAGAGGGCACAACCCTCAGGCTCTCAAAGTGCCCAGAACAGGTAGGAATCTGCTGGGTTGTCACCACAATCTGACTGCTGTCCCAGATCTCCAAGGAGACCAGTTCCATTATTTGCCATTCTCTTCCACCCAGTAGCAGTCATGAGTTTAATAACATTCTGATGCTCTGCTGTCTTAGCAGTCTGATCCAAGAGCCAAGAACGCAACCATCTAGCACAAAGGGATAGCAGATGTTGTGGCAGAAGAGTTTGAAGTTGGAAAGAAAATAATACAGTATTACAAGGGTGTTAAGGGTAACAGAGTTTTCAGAGAGGGAAGAGCTGTAGCAGAAGACAGGGCAGGAAGACGGAACAGATACTAAACAGCACGACTTATTGTGGAGAGCAAAAGAGTAGCAGGAAGAGGAGGATGAGGTGGAGGAGAGTTGGCAGAGTGGCAAGGAGGAAGAAGCACAAAGCATCCAAGCATCACACCTGGGAGCTGTGGGAGCACGCTGCATGTCCAGAAGAGGCAGGAAGGCCCTGAAGTGGTTCCTTACTTTGCATCTCCCATCAGCAGTGGAGCACATTTGGAACAAAGCTTCCACGAAACAAATCGCTCACACATGAAAACTGTGCTGTAAATCAAAGCAACACTTGGCAATGGGACAGTTAAGGGATTTCCCCTAGAACTGCATTACCATGCTGAACCAACATGAAAGTGTGGGCACCTGGACACACAGCAACCACTCTGCTGCAGTGAGATGGTGGGATCAGCCTCTGAGGGTGGGTCTGCTGGGCGATAGGGAAAAGCCTGGGGACATGAACAGCTTTGCTCGTCTCTCCTGAGAAGAATTCCTCAAACAGCAGGGAACCCAGAGACAGAAAACAATAATCCTATACATACAAGCCATAATCCAGCAAACTTTTGAAAGCAGAAATTTTTAATTAGAGAAATAAATGTCTCACATATCACTTATTTTCACTTTGGCACTAATCCATTATCTAGGCCCACTAAAGCAAGAGAACTATCCAGTTGATTTTCTATCCATTTCTCACAGGGTCTCAGCTGGCCTGCCAAAGTGGAAAAACAAAGCAGGAAGGGGGTTATCAGAAGATCCTGCTTTCTCCCCCCTCTCAGATTAGAAACCAGTTCAGGCACAAGGAGTGCAGTGCATTCTAGGGGAGTTTACACTAGGGGGAGCTTCTCTTGGGGAGACCCACCACCTTTGTATCCTCTCTTACTACATTATTTCCAACACATCTACACAGAAATGTACTGGCGTCAGTTGAAACAATTACCATTTAGATACTTCAGTTTTGCCACCTCAGCTGAGTCAGGAGGGGAGGGAGGGAGTTAAAGCACAAGTTATCACAGAATCACAGAATGGCTTCGGTTGGAAGGGACCTTAAAACCCACCCAGTTGCACCCTCCTGGCCATGGGCAGGGCTGCCACCCACCAGCTCAGCTGCCCAGGGCCCCATCCAACCTGGCCTTGAGCGCCTCCAGGGATGGGGCACCCACAGCTTCTCTGGGCAGCTGTGCCAGCGCCCTATGAGTAAGGAATTTCCCCCTAACATCTAAACTAGATTGCCCCTCTTTCAGTTCAAAACCATTCCCCTTTGTCTTATCACTATCATATCGTTACCTTGCAAGTTCTCCCCAGAGGCATGCTCTGGCTGCAGTGATAAAGCTCAATGCTGCCATGTTTCGGAAAAGCCTCCTGACACCATGTCCATCCTGCACCCTCACCAAAATCCCACGTTAAAGGTAAGAGCAACCTAACAGATAATATTTTATACAATGGAGACAGGCCCAACTGACCCAGGAGGCTACTCGCTGTTAAGCTGTTAATGAGTACTTTAATGAGGAAAGCAAAGATTTAACTTCCCTAAGGCTTATAACAATCTATTTCAGGGGGCAGAAAATAAAGATATTATTCACTGTTAATACCGGTGTTGAACTGTTCCTCAAGTGAAATGTTTTAAAACGTTACTTAAGCTGGAAGTACTACAAGATGCTACTCAACTTATTTTCAAAACTCTGGTAAATTGCCTCAAAAGCATTAGCTCAATTACAAGAGAAATCCTTACCTGTGAAAGCATTTGTGGCCTGAAAACCAGCTTCCTGCATACTGCTCTCCCAGCGAAGCTTGTGATTCCAACCTTAACCTGTCCTTACTGGAGACAACTGCTGAGCTTGGAGCTGTCAAGTCACTTCCATCTTCGCTCGTCAGAGTCCATTTCTCTTTCCATTCCTGGATTTGGCACCATCCAATTGCCACCTGATCCCAGGTCTTTCAGTCCGTAGGCACTGAGGATATCTGCACTGAATCCAAGCAGCGAGCACTGGACAGTCCCATCAACCAGCCAGCCACAGGATCTGGGCCATGGTGGGTGTGGAAATGAAGAAAATCATCCACCAAGACTCGATTTCCGTTTTACAATTAAGTTCTAATCCTCTGTTCATCCAGCACCATTTTTTCAGGTCCCAGCCAATGGTGGCGTTCAGTTGTCTCTCCTCTCTTGTGTTCTTTCCCCTCAGGCACGCTCACTGAGAAATTAAAAAAGAAGAGATTATGTTTCCTGATGACCTGTAGCAACATTAAAATTAACAGACTCCAGGGAACAAAAACCCAAAACACATTATCAGGGATTGATTGTACACATTAAAAGAGATCTTCAGAAGGCAAATACTGCGATTTTGCTGAGATGTAAAGTGTGACCACACAGCTCTTTGAAGTGCAAAGAGGAACAGTGCTGAGGGTGTCATATGCATCTCTGAGAACACGATATGATTTACATTTCAAAAGCCATATTTAGCAGAGATGGGGGCAGCAATACAATAACAAAATTGCAGTTGAAAGGGAAAAGGAAAAATACTCAAGGCTCTCCAAGTCTAGTCTATTCAAAAACCACAGTGAGATTATTAGCATTTCATATAGCTGCTTCCCGTCTCTTCTGGAGCAGGAAAACGGAGCACTGGATGCCAATGCTCTACTTGTTGTTCTGTCTTCTGACGTTAAAGACCTTTCTACATCTGTGCCACTGATTATCTGTTTAAAATCTCAATTGTAACACAGATGACACAACTCAGACATCTTCCAAAATTTGGTAATGTTAAAAATACCCACAGGCTGTACAAGAGAAAGGTGGTTAAGTTGTTCCTGATACTACTTGTCCACAAGAGCATGGCTGTCTGCAACTCCCTGTAAACCAGAGCTGCTTCATACCTAGTTTTCTGAAAACTAGGATACATTTACGGGGTGAAGGACAGCAGCAGACAAGTACATATTTAGGGAGAAGGTTTTTTAAGTAAAAAAGGAATGGTTTTGCTCACAGAAAGAACAGAGGACTTGGGAGAAGAATCCACTCGCTCCCCAGCCATCCTCCTCCTCCTCTGTAGTGCTTGGCTCCCCTCATTCAGTAGCACAGGCAGGTCAAAACTACGTCAGTGATGATCTTATAATCTACTAATGGATTTTAACTAATGAGTCTAGTCAGCACTTGCAGTACTGGATCAGGCTGAGGTCCACCTACCGGGGCAGCCCACAGCAGCAGGTGCCAGGACTGCAGTCAGTCCCAGCACCACATGCTCCAGTGAATGATGCGAGTATGGGCTCAGCAGATGTGCACAACTCACAGCCTGCTCCCTGACCCCACTCTGGTGTCTATCCTGACCTGCAGCACCTAGCAACTGCCCGATATGCTGAAGTGTAAGGCTGCAAGGCCCCAAACTGCAGAGTGGATTCTCACACAGTTCACTGCATCTCCTGCTCTGCACAAATTGCTGCGTGCAGAGCCAGCTGGCCCTCGATGTCTTTATTAGGACTTTTTGTGACAGACAAAAAAGAATCTGCTCTCAGGTGTGTTACTGCCATTGAGTGAGCGTGACACCTGATGAGCGCTGACTCTATGGAATACACCAAATGAAAGTTGGATGCTATGATGAATCTTCTATCCTAATGATGTTGCTACTGCTTTCTCAATTCTGGGAAGTCAGTATTTCTGAAAAACACAAATTTTTGCTCAAATCACAGCACAGGAAATTCAGCTCGTATAAGGTTACAGATCAGATTCAAGACGTTTTCCTCACTCCTTACCCAAACAGCCCAGCTTAACAGAAGAGAACACAAAAGTGAAAGAAAAACTGAAAACAAAGCCTTTACATGTAATAGTCCCTATCAGAAAAAGTTGAATAAGAACTTTAGAGTAGCATTTGACAAGCTACTATTCCTCAACCTCAGCCCTTCAAAGTGCTCTGTGCAACAGACAGCCATTTCATATGAGGTCATTTTAATCTAAAGTACGTACCACTGAACAAGTAAAATATACATACACCATAGCACAAATTCCTCTTGGCTCCTCATAGCATGCTAACTATTCCATAATGACTACAGATAGATGCTGCACTCATCTCCCAAGCTTTTTCTCTAGAGGACTGAGTTTCTTCTATATTTACAAGAATAGGGCCATATTTGCATTCATTTTCAGCCTCCTAGCTTATGGTTTTGGTTTATTAATCCACAATTTTGATGCATTCCATTTTCAGCATTTTGATGTTTGTCCTCATCCTAACGATTCTCAAGAGATTCACACCAATACCTTAGCAACCAGGGAAAAATCTCTCTTGTTACTAAATAGCTTTGTCTTCATATTAGATATGGTTCTTAAGAGAATAAAATACAATTACTTTTCTGAAAATTAACTTTTTAGTGGAAGAAAAATTATTTTCCACATCTTCAGCATCCCTGCTAAGCTTGTTAAGAACGCAGCAGTGCTGCAGAAACTCTACGACGCTGGCACATTCAGCAACTGCTGCTTGTTCCCGGAGAAAGTATGGGATTTTAACAACTATACTGGACACTGAAACACTTACAGAGTTCACTCGGAGCTCAAACTTTAAAAGGTACTGCACTGAGGCATTAGGCTCAAGACCACCCTTAAGGTTTCAAATGCAAGAAGAGTCTGACACCTCACAATTGCCCTAAGTGAGCATCTTCTGCTGCAGAAACGCTCCTCTCCCTTGGCACTGAGCTGGGAGGTGGCTGGCAAGACACAGGCAGGAAACTAAGCAGTGCTGACAGAACTACAACAGTGTGTGCTCTTCAATGTGCCCATTATAATTTTCACAACCTGTGGAGACCCTGGTGAGAACATGTCCCATTGTATCGGTAAAGGGAAAATCTAAAATAGAAAGACCCAGATACTTTCTCTTTGCTCCATCTGTTACCTCCTTTGCAACAGGAACTCTGCTTCTACTTCTGCTTTTATTCATCTACTGCAGTGTTAGAATAGTCTCCAAAGCAAACCAAAGGAAAACATCGTATTTTATAAATACGTGGCTGTGCTATAAAGATTTTCAGCTCAGTACTTACATGACTGAATGCCTAAAGAAAAATTAAACCTTTCTTTTTTTCCCTCCTCTCCACTTTTCTCAGATTTAGTCTTGGGAAAGGCAGCATCACTTAAACCTCACATAAATTGCAAACAAAATATTTGGACTATTTAACACATTATGCGAGTTATAGGTTCTCATGGTATATTTAGCCAGCCAGCCTGTTATTGCTCTTTTCTAAATAGCTGACGATTATATATTAAAGGGCCACTTTAAAAAATAATCTGAGAGAGAAGTGGCAGCCAGGGAGCGTAATTAAATCCTGCAATAATATCTGCATTTTATGAAGTGTTGTGCAATCATTAGTCAGGACCGAGCCTAGAGGAACTTGCACTGAAAGAAGCGAAACACTGATTTTTCCAAGACTAGTATCTCTTAAACATCTTTAACAACTCAAAAACATTGACCAAAATGTAAATACTGTGGAATAGTTTGTTTTGGTTTTTTTTTTTGTCCCCATTTCCTCTCGCTATGCACAGCCTGTTTCTCTGGCCACATGCTGCTGGTTCCCACACACACAGCAAGAACTCAGCGGGTGCATTGTCTGAAGGGGCACAGCCACAAGGAGCACTGACCATATACCTGTGTGCTTGTCCGTGGCACAAGACATCCTGAAGGACAGTCCCTGACCATTTGTAAAAGGCCTGTCTGCAGAATAAACCCACATGTTTGACTTTTTGAGGAAGTTACTGACCAGTTTGTGAGCTGCAGTTTAATAGAGAGGATTCCCTGCTCGAGCTTTTAGCTTTTGGGTTAAGAAAGCGTAAAAGGGCAGTGGGACCAAATCCCTCTGCGGAACGCTGCTGAACAGTGGCTGCAGGAGGGCAGGAGCAACAGGGGATTGAATCAAGCCTCCACACCCAGGAATTCAGCAATCCGTCTGAAGGCAGGACTGCCAGTGCTGAACTACCCATATGCTTCAACGTTTCCCTGAAGTAAGGCTGGTACTTCCTATGCTTTAAAGCAACATTGACCTGGATATAAATTTAAGAAGCTTCTGGCTTAAAAAAAAAAAAAAAACCCACAACTTCCAACATTTTGTATTTATGAAACAGTGCTTGTAAAAAAAACTTCAGCAGTTTGCTGGAGCAGCTGAAAATGAAGCATGTGTGCACACACAGAGCTTACCTCTCCATCCCCTACTGCAGTCTGCCTGAGTTTTCCAGGCTTTGGTTTTGCTTCTTACGGAGACTTCTAAACTAGATACTAACATTTATCAGTTATACCTCATCCTTCTTAGATGTAAGATCTGCATTTCACAGTGTGATCTTCATTTACTTCCACCTACCATTTGTCTTCCTTCTAAGATAACACTGCACCAGTGCTAAGTGAATCGTGGCTTTTGGGAAATACTGTGCTTCATAACTCAAAGACCACTTAGAAAACTCAAGGCAACATTCACAGGAGAACATACACAAATCAAACTGAAAACCAGATGTTTAAAATATGTTTACCTAATCACATCTTTCTCACGCACACATATACATCATTTGTTTTCACTTTCTATCTTCACTATTTGTACAGCTTAGTTGTGACATTTCAAGCAGCTGCTGTACTTCACTTTTTTGGTGAATTTCAGTGTCTGACAAAATTAGTTTGTATGTTAAGTTACGTCATATATATTTCTATTCTTGCAGATACTTTCAGATATGCTTCAGCTTGCTCAGGAATAGTGCTCAAGCTTTCTTCTTTCCTTCCTTCTTGTTACAGAACCCCCTGACTTGCAGCAAACATGAGGACTATCAAAGCAAGCTGTGGCCCCCTGCATCAATCGGAGAAGGAAATGAGTGTCGAGAAGAGGGCAGATTGCCAAAATGAAGCATCTTTTTTTTCTAGCCTCTTAGGAAATGATCTAGAAAGTAAGATATATCCCCAGTGCCAACATCAACACACACTGCAAAAAACACTGCAGGCGAGGTCCAGTTTAAAAGAAAAAGAACAAACGTTTCAGTAAAGGCATTTCTCCTCCTCCACCTCCTGCTCCTGTTTGTTTATTTCTTTTTGGAATGAAGCACCGATGGAAAATGGGCCTGTTTAGTAGCTTCCTGCCAAAGTGAATAGCCTCTGGTAATCAGATAGCAAGGAGTATTTCACTTGGACAAATCCTATAAATAACTGATAACATAAAGGAGCGTGCCACACTTCCTTCCATTAATCTTGTTAACTGAAATAATTAATATGAGTCCTCTATATTCTATCTCTATGAACAAAGTAGAGAGTCATACATTTCCCCATAGTTCCGCTGACAGAATGCAGTAAAACCCCAGCGGAAAAGTTCACTCAAATCTCCATGACAAGCTATTGGGTTTGGATGAGATAATTATTGCGAGAAATTGTACGAGCTGTGTTATGCAGGGCAAATGAGAAGACTGCATTGTTTATTTTTGGACCTTAATAAAACTATAATTACCAGAAGATGTCAAGAGAAATCATTAATCGTGCTGCTCTGTGAACATAACCAATAAGAGAAAAACCTGAGCTCTGAATTTTATTTGCCAAAATAATGACAAGGTAGGAGGAGTAGAATCCAGTCTCAATTAATCTTCTTCCACAATAACACAGCATCAGTTTTGAATTTGCAGAAGGCTGGTGAAAACTACATTACACTAAGCAGATCAGAGAAAAGAGCACAAGTTTTTGACTTGTGTCTCTGTGACTTGTATCAGAAACAATCAGTCATCGGAAACCCACGGGATAATGCAAACCTCAAGGCCTTGGAGCACCCGATATCAAACTACACCCCATAGGGCGTTTAGCATCCCTGGGTATGTTGCTGTGAGTCACAGCTACAGAGCCTGAGCTCCCAGGGTAAGGATGTCACTGGTTGAAAGCTGCTCTGCCACATGGGACGCGCAAGCAGAGGAAGCGCCTTAGGAGAACAAGACACTTCCATTACCAATGCTCTGTTAGGAACGTTATCAACACAGAGCTGACCACAAGATGACAGAGACAGTTGAGAGATGGGCCTCACCTCCTCCCCTCCCACTCTTTACTGCTTCCACTAAAGCTCTCTTCTGGCTTCTTTTCACCTCAGGAAAAGCAGTGGCGCGTCCTGGCCATTCAGCATTCACTCAACAGCCCCACCACAGCCACAAGCAAAACGTGATGTTTACAAGCCCTGCTTTCTGAGTACGCAACACCCATTTCCCAGCTTTTAGCCAGCCCAAGCTTCCCAGTGTCTTTATCTTTACTGAGGATTTCAAGTATAATAGAAGGGGCACATGATCATTTGTCATCTCCAGTGACAAACCTCACATAACAGCAGCGAGCGGGCAGTCCTCCGGGCCTGTGGCAGACAACCAGAGCCAATCGGCAGCAGATAACCAACGCCAACCAGGGCACCTTCCTCTCCATCAGCAGCCCCTCTGGTGGGGGTTCTGCAGTCTCCAGGAAACAAGGGCACAGCCACACCCCTCCCACTGAACACAGCAGCCAAGAATCCTAATATACACATACATGTGCAAAGATTCACATACATGTACCAATTTTACTCATAAAAAGCAGACTGGGAATCTAGGCCAAGCTGCACTTAAGTTCTTCACGGCAGAAACATCTGTACTGTGATTGTTCTGGAAAGGAAATACTGAAGACAGCATCTCCCATGTGAAAATGTCAAGCAGCATGCAGACACTGAACAGCATGCCCCTCCTTTAAAACATGACTGGGGACTAGGGGAAGAGCTACCCATGGGAATCTGAAAATGAAACATGAACTTTACAATTTAATTCACATAGACTGCCACCTTACTGACTGAAGAAGCACTGGTAAGGAGTTCTGTAACTTTCAGGAAGGCTGTTTCAGTTAGTGCTATCCAAATCCATCTGTTGTGAGCAGCAGCTGCTCAGGAGCAGAAGGAATGCAGGAGCAAGGCCCGATGCCACGTCACACACATCACTACACAAAGCCACTTCCAACGTCCTACAGATAAAACCATGCTACAACAATTCATATGGTTTATTTACAGTCTTAGTGGCCCAAATGCAAAAAGAAATGGAAGCAGAGTGCCCTCCAGACAAGCTCATCGAAGTTAAAGGAAACTGGGAACAGCCACCGGGCACAGCAGCTGCAGGGTGCTCCCCCACACAGAACAGGGGACATCGGCCCCGCAGCAGAGCTGGGTGCAAAAGGGCTGCGGCCAATTCCAACTGCCTACATAGATCACGTACAGTGCAAATCCACTGTACTGTCAGTGCCGTGAAAACCAACAAAAAAAAAAGTATGTCTGTATCCAGAAAGGATTCTTGTTGTAAGAAATATCTAAAATGTCCCCTACAGAACGACACCGTATTTTAGATGACTGAAAAATCCTGGAGCCTTCTGTTCCTTATTCTACCAGTCTTGACTTTCAGACAAAGTTACAACGAGCTGCAAAAAGCAACAGATTCAAACACCTGTCCGCCTCTCTGAAGCCCAGGTCTCAATTTTGCCCAGTATCCAGCAAAAACATCAAGATGAAATTGCAAAGTTACCATTATACTACAACTGAGCTCTCAATTCAGTGCAACAACCTCGAGCACTTAAATACGTTTGCTTATAAACTCCGCAGTCAATAGGGCTTAAGTAGTTCCCTCAGTAGTCCATAGTTCCAACAACACAACTGCAACTTTCAGCCTGGAAACGAGAAAAGGAAGAAAATAATGATTTAGCATCTCTTATTTTTCTTGGACTTGGGAGATTTGCCTCTGCTTTTTGGATGTGTTACTGATCTCTAGAGGCTTCTGATTCCGCCAGTAAAGTGGACGCGGCTTCTACCTGTGGGTTAAGGAGCTATGAAATGCTTAGGTACCAGGAGTGCTCTTAGTAAATAGATCAGAGAGAAAAAGCTAAAGCAACATTTTGATTAATTTGATTTTGCGCTTGAATCTATCATTCTGCAAACCCATTACAATCCTATTATTGTGGTAAAACCGCCCCAAATAAACTCCTTTTATCAAGTAGTAGGCCAGCTATTTTTTATTTCCCAGCAATACTAACAAGACAGACTGCTTTAAGATTGGTCTTCTTTAAAAAATCTGTTGGAAAACAACTCATAAAAATACCACAAGATGCAAGCGGAGGACACAGTTGGGAAGCAGTATCCACTGGTGATCACTTAAATCTCATTTTCCGGAGAACACCACAGTTCAGTCTTTCAAATCCCTCATTACTTAACATACAAAAGCAAAGAGGTTATTTTTTTCTTGCCCTTGAAGGAAAGCTTCTACATAAGCAAACAGCATAAAGAAATGGGAACTAATGTTATTATCAGTTAAATCTGAGAAATTTCCCTAGTCAAGAAGTTCTTGTTTAGTATTGATGAAAGCAGGCAAACAGCATCTCGACTCTGGCTTCGGCTACAGTTTAGAAAGCATCCTATCGTTTTTACCTACACTTTTTAGAAATAAATGCATTTTAATATACTCTTGTCATACTTTACAATCATTCCTGCTACGCTGATACACCGTGTTTGGATGCAAGTGAAGCACTCTAACTGCACAGACCAGAAGTGTGTTAGCAATTCAACACTGACAGCACCTCCATTAACTAATTAACTGAAAGCAAAATACACAGAAGTTTTTGAAAAAACAGCTTAAAAATTCGCATTTGTATTAAGGAAAATGAGGCTGTTTCATTTCTCACAAGTGCACAACCCACCCACGTGTTCTCTTTCCGTACTGTCCATCCTTTTTGGGAACTCTGACCTCTCTCTGGTCTTTCTGTTCCACGTCCACTTTAGAACAAGAACACAATGATTATTTCCAAATACCCCTAAGATTACATGAGTGGTCTTCCAAGCCAACTTGTCAGTCTTCTCCCACCCCAACCCTCTGCTCACTAATACACAGCCTCCTCCAGGAAGGGCTGACACCAGTGTAATTTATAGATAATTACAAAGTGTTATTAGATTCAGTTACAAACAGAAACTCTGCAATCTCATATCAAAAGAAAGTAACGATGTTTGCAGATAAACAAGATCTACCTTTGCTATGGAGATATAGCTTTGTATTTCCCAGATGCTAACTCACCATCAGTCTCATCGTAAAAACAAAGAACACTCACATTTTTTCTTGTTTTTAAGCAAGTGGAAAATGTAGTTAAATTCTGGTTTTTGCCTTTAATAATTCAACTTCCAGTATCACTGAATGCTTTCTGATAGAGACCCTGTTATGTGCATTGTAGCCCTATAGCTGAGAAAACAGGGTGGACTTAGTAATAAAGCACAATAAATAACCAAATGTTTGGGCTGGAAAAATGCAACGAAGGGGAGAGATTGTCCTCCTCTCAAAACATTCTTGAAAAAAAGCTCATCCAAATAAAAGGCAGCTGTCTGATAAGGAGGCAGCTGGAACCAGTGAAGCTGATTATTCTTATTCCACTATATCCCACAGCAAGACACAAACCTATTTAGAGAAGACAGAGGGAAAAAGAGAAAAAATCCCACCTGTATTAATCTATACCATGTAGTTAAAGCTCTTGACAGTGCAACCCAGTCCTATGCCCAAGGAGCAGGCAGATGGGTATATGTATGTTCTTTCTGCTAACAGCATTGGCAGAAAAGGGCTTCGTATCAACACTTTCAATACTAAAAAGAGAAAAGAGGACAAAAATAAAACAAGAAACACTAGGATCCCAGAAGAGTTAAATATCTAGAACTTTGGATCAACAATGTGAGCATCTTATGTAACACAGTTCATCATATGTTACCCAGTCAGTCATGCATCAAGAGCAGAAACTGGGTTAGGCACTAAATTTCTAAGAAACAAACTGAAACCTCGATTTTAAAGCACTTCAGAATGTACCAAAATTCTTTGGTACGCTGTTCAAAGTTAATTATTATCACACTAAATATCTGCACTTTGCATTATTTTTAAAGGCAAAATCCTTGGGGTTGGGTTGTGCACTGATCCAGCAATTAACATCACCTTCTGCACAGGTATGCAGTAATTTCTCCCCAGTGCTGATGTAAGGAAACCTCCATGTGCAAGAAAACCTTTCTGAGGCAGTATGGTGGCTCCAGAACCCACAAAGGTGAACCCTTACACAGGCAAACCCAGCTCAGCAGCCGTGTGCACTGCTGACCGGATATTCCCATCTCCAGCCCAGTGTTACGTATCCATCACAGGATGGACTTGACTGTCCCTGGAGGTGATCAAGGAATGTGCAAACGTGGCACTGAGGGACACGGGTTAGTGGTGGTGGGTTGATGGTGGGAATAGATGATCTTAGTGGTCTTTTCCAACCTTAATGAATCCATTATTCTATCTACCCCACACCCCAGCAATCACCATCCAGCTCTCTCCTGCCCCTTCTCCTATAATGGGACGAACAAAAATGCAATGCTGTGGTCACTGAAGGCACAAGGGACAATACCCATCTGAACGGCACGCAACGATCTCCCTGTAACAAAAGGGAAGAGTTGCTCATTCTCTTCAGAGCCCAGGTTTTTTTGGAAGGAGTAAGTCACCAGACCGTATGCATAAGCGACAAAGCCTAGTCCTGATTTACCTAGGCTTTTTTCTGACTTGTCTCACCCCTTCTGGCTCACCACTCGTGCTTTTGGCTTTGTTAGTGTTTTTCTTCATTTTTAAACAACATGCAAGAAAAACTAACTGAAATAGCGTATAAAATCTGTTCCCTAGCAAAAACAAAAACAAACAAACCAACCAACCCCAGTATGTCAATTCATTACACATTCTTGAATTTGTGATAGGTCATTTTCAAGCATGTACATCTTTGCAATTCTAAAACTTAATAATCAACAAAATGTCAAAGGTTTTGCTCCTGTTAAATCATGTTATGCCATCAAAACAGAGCCTTTTTACAATTCAGACTTTGTGGGAAGACTGGAGCTCCAAACTTATTTTACATACAGGAGCCCAAAAAAAGCCCTGGGCCTTTTTATTATTTATTAAGAACACACAGAACAGGCAAGGAAAAACATCCAGTATGCATTTGCAGACAGAACTATGTGGATTTTTAACAAATAACCAAACTAAATTTACCTTGTGGGCATAAGCAAACATCAAAAATGCCAGCTCAGAGGGTATTTTTCTTTCAGTAACACTATCACTTTGGGAAACTATTAAAACAGCACAAACTTAAAAGCGGTACTGACAAAAACTGAATGCAGTTCAACTCCAGCTTCCAACTAGATGGCTTTTTTGCACACATATGCCTTGCCTTCCATTACTCAGCTGCATAATATAAACCACCGAAATGCACTTAAAACAAATCTGAACTGACAATGCCAAGTTTTAATTGAAACACATGAAGGCAGTTGGGCAATGCATGAGCATTTCATGGGGAAGCCAGCAGCGCTCACAGCTGGATGAAGCCTCCACCCTGCAAGGGAGAAAGGGATCGAGTTTCCTCACTTTATTTTATCTTCCCTTCAAAAAACAGACAAATATACTAAATCAAAAAAAAAGAAAGAAGCACCATAACTATTTTCATAGTCTGAAATATCTTACTGTTCAAAATCCATGAACAGTATGATAAGACCTCTCATCACTGTAAGAGAAAAACAAAATTTGTGTAGGCACTCTTGTGGACAGTCTTTATTTGAAGATGCATACACATAATGATCCTGCAATGTATGTTCTTTTAGGGCACCTCATAGCATTAATGCAAACATTCTTCTGCTTCAAGAAGAAACTAATTTATGCTAAGGCAATTCACCTCACAACAGCACGATGCAGTACTCTTCCAGATAGTTTTTCTGAGATTAGTAAGTCAGTTTTACCATGAAAATGAACAGAAGGGAAGAAAAGGAGAATACCTAAAAAGTAAAAATAAAAATAAAAAAAATCAACAAGTAAACATGTAACATGCAAACTAATTTACGTTAGCTGTATCTCAGCTCCAGCATTTCAAAGTCAGACTTCCCTCTGTTGTTGCTAGATGAAAAATGCACTTCTTCACTGTTTGTTCATTATTATTTTGGAAAGGCACAAAGTAGGTCTGAGACGGAGGTCACCCCTTCCCACTGGTTGTTCCTCAGATGAACACCACTACGTACAAAAGTCTTCCTGTCTATGAAAAACAATGTTAAGATTATGGATGTCCCATTAAAACCACTGCCCCCTGCTATTCTCCAAATGAATTTATTTCCACAACCAGCTGAGTAACAGCAACAGTAAACTTCCAATTTTGTTTCCTTACTGACGTTTTTAACTTCAAAACTCACAATCTACAAAGCACACCATGATATAGCTGCAATGAAAGCACTCAAATTATGTCAGCAGAACTGCAAAATGTAACTGCTGGACCTCTCTCCTTCCCCTTGGGGATGCTGAAGATGTCAGGCAAATGCCCTCTGTTCACATCATTAAAACAAAGAAAGCTATTGCCGTGAAATCATTCACTGTGCAGAAACTTCATAAGCCCTTCTATTACCTTTTATAGCTTAAATTGGGAACTGAGAATCTCCTGAGTGCCTTGCAGCACATTAATAAAAAAACACTTTCCTTTATAAAGTTTATCATTATTGCTGTATCACCTGTGTCAGCTCATTGGAGTCAGGTTCATTTTCTTCCCCAAAAATTTCTTTACAACAAGACATGATTTTTTCAGTCATTGATAAAGGCAATGATGGCTCTTGGGGTCTCTTTCAGAGGACTGCTCTTATTTCCTTTTCCATCACACTTTAAGAACATATTATTGTGTCCAGTTCTGGGCTCCCCAGTTCCAAAAAGACAGGGATCTCCTCAATCCTCCTCCAGCAGAAGGCCACAAAGATGATAAACGGCTTGGAGCATCTCCTGTATGAGGAAAGGCTGAGTAACCTGGGTCTGTTCAGCCTTGAAAAAAGAAGACTGAAAGGGGATCTGATAAATGTTTATTAATATCTAAAGGAGGTGGGAGGCAAACAGATGAGGCCAGGCTCCTCTTGGTGATGTGTAACGATAGGACAAGGAGTAATGGCCTAAAATTTGAACATAGGAAATTCCGTACTAACATGCAGAAGAACTTCTTTACAGTAAGGGCGACAGAGCACTGAACAGGCTGCCCAGGGAGGTTGTGGAGTCTCCTTCTATGGAGATATTCAAGAGTCATCTGGAAACGTACCTGTGCGACCTACTGCAGGGTACCTGCTTTAGTGGGGGGGGTTGGACTTGATGATTTCTTGAGGTCCCTTCCAACCTCTGCGATTCTGTCATTCTTTCACTGTTTTAAACTAGGAAATAAAAATATGCAAATGCTATTACTAATTTAAAAATGTGATTACTAATAACAATGCTGAAAAATTCACCTCACCTCTGAGGCCTCTTGCCTCTGAGACACTCAGGAACACACTTCTTTGCTCTCCTTCACTGAAGCTCATCTCAGCTTCCACCTAACCTCATCTCTAGCTCCTTCCTATCCAGGTCTTCTCTGAAACCACCAAGCACCAACTGTGCTCCTACTTTTCCCACTAAAATCAGGGGCCTCTGAAATTTTACGAGCACTACTAGAAATTAGGAGAACAATACTGTTTCAGCATAGCAAATGGGAATGTTTCTTCTCTTGAGTGAGCTTTTAAACTTTGTAAACAAAGTATTTAAATCAAATCAGGAACATGAAGCATTTCTGAAGTCATGCTCCACTTTGTTTCTTAACAAGCATTGGCTGGCAGCATTTTTCCTTTTTTTTTTTTTTTTTTAATTAAAGTATATACCCTGTGCTGCTTCTCAGCTCATTAACCATGTTGTTTTTTTCCCCATAAGGAGAACTGGAAGCACATGCAGGTTTCCTGCACCTCCAGAGGCAAATAACATTTTATTTTTTTTAATGGTAAAGAACATTATTCAAACTTACATTTATTCACAGAAGTTATTTGAATAGAACTTACTCCGCTCTAAAAAACAATTATCTAAGCAAATAAATGATTGCTTAAATATAGTTATGAAGAATTAATACACTCCATTACGTTTCCAGATTATTAACTCATTTTTAAGTGCAAAAAAGCCTACAAAAATGTAACTAGAAAATCTCACTAAGATCATTCCAGAGATATGTAGCTGAAAATAATTTTCTTCTTTATCCCTTCTCAGATTCTCGCAAACTCAAGATAATACACTTCGATTTCATCAAAACAAGAAATTGTTAACTTTTCAAAAATGCTACTAAAAGTTACACACAAGCAAGAAACATAAACAAAACCTAAAAAGCTGTCTTCCTTGTTTGAGTCTGATAAGGCTTTCCAAACTGGCATCCATAGGCTCTGATACTCTCAAATAATGGAGTCGCATAAGCCCCGCGCTGACAAAAGCCTGATTAAATGATTCATTCTCTGATTATACTCTTGAAGGCACAGTACAGAGAACATCACTAAGATTTTCAAATCAAGCTCCTAAAAAAGATCATGTTGCTCTCTGTTTGTTTGGGAACATGCATTAAGCTAATCAAACTGACAGGTTCTGCAGCAGAATTCCAGACAGCCCAAGTCCCACTCTTCTCGAGTCCAGCAGCCCAGAAGCTCAGACCTGTTCATATTCACTTCCTCTTACAAGTGCTCCCCAGCACAGCATTTTACAGAATTTGTTCCTGATATTCAAGCATTCAGTGCCTTCAGAAATGAAATATGCATGTCTGATAGCGCTTTTCCTCCTGTATATATGGCTTCTATGCTGCTTAACAACTTCAGACCCTGCTTGGAGCGGAGAGCCATGCACCTCCTTAGGGGCTTCCTCATCACATCGGCTCAATGTGGCTAAGCTAGATGAGGCAAGAAATGTTTTACTAGCGCGTACTGAAAGCAGCACTGGAAACTTAAGAAGCAAAGCCCTAATTTCTGTCAAATTTCTAAATAAGGAAGGAATGTGAGCTTCTCGAGAAAAGTCCACCAGAGCATTTCTTTTCACAAACGCCAAACATGCTTTTTATTAATCCTGTTATTGGAAACTGTGGAGCCATGTTGACTAAAATAAAACGCATTGGAAACCAGACAGCCAGCATGGAGAACTTCAGATCACAAGTTAAAGATAGGCAAAGTGATAAGCAGCTGAAAACAATCATGCAATAGTAAATAGTTAATAAAAAGCAGTAGCTAGATTACATACATTTGTTTTATAGTTTGTGCATGTTCGCATCTCACTTTTGGAAGCATGAAGATTAGCACAGTTTCCATGGAAAACAGCTACAAGAAGTACTTCCCCTAAAAGTTAAAATTTTCATCAGTAACAGAAAAATTAACACTAAGAATATGACCCTAAAATCTTAAGATAGTAAGGCAGATGTTTACCAATACGGTATTCTTCCATCAACACATACACCCCATCCAAACATTTGGAGAGAGTCCACTAGCTATTTAAAGTTAAAACTGATGCATTTCCTTGTATGAGTAAAATATGTATTTGTACGCTTCAAATCCCTCAGCTTATTCCTGTCAGCTGGACAACTGAGATGTGGTGCTGAACTCCAAATCTCAAGCTTCCCCTAATATTCTTCCCATAAGAAACAACATACGTGGAACAACAGTAACATATGTGCTATGAGACTATGCAAAAGAATTTTAAAAATGAATTAATATGGTGGGAGGGTAGCTCTTTGCTCCATGTCTAACATCTCCAGCTAGGCTGCGAGAAGTGATCTGCTGGGAAGGCAGTACTAGCTGGACATGAACTTCTTCAGCCCTATGGTTTGTCAGAAACATGAGTTTGAAGGAAGCTGAAATGCAGAAGACGCCTTGATGGCTTCCCTTGCTCCTAATGTAAGGTCAGGAACAAAGTTCACACAGAAAAAAAATCTCTCTACCTCGGTATGCCTATTTTAACAAACTGATAGATCAGGCTTTTAGAGTTCACAACTAAGCAATTCTTAATAAGAAGGGAATAAAAAACAAGGACTTTCAAACAATTTTATCAATAAGGAAAGTCATAACCAAGGCTGCAATAGCAGACTCTATTAAATCCAGCTGCTGACTGGTTTTAAACAATGCTACTACCTAAATATGACGTGGGAATTACACTCTTGTTCTAAACTAAATATCCTATGGATAGCTTTCAGGTTAGTGCTTAAACTCTCAACATTAAGACAAACGCAGTTAGCAGAGCAAGTTCCTTCACGTTAAGGAAGATGAAAATGTACTTCTTACAGGAGCTACAGCCTCTGGCTATCTCCAAATTATAGCAAAACTACAAATAGCAACTTAAAACAAAACCTACTAGTGTGTATGTTACTAAAGATCCAGTAGAGACCATGTGAAATTGCCTAAAGGAAAAATGCTTAAATAAAAATACTTGGTGAGGTGAAACAAGCAATCTTCTGTCCAAATATAAAACTACCTCCTGACAGCTCTCGAGAAGTATGAGAGTTAAGAAATAGAATCTAGCTTTGAAGTGGACGATCTCTTAGGGTTTGTTGAGAGCTGTTCAGATAAATTATGGAATAAATGATGAAGGTAAGGCGTGGAAGGACAGAAAGAACCGAGCTGCAATGCTTTGTAACAGGCAGCTGCTAAAATACTGCCAAGGAAAACACCTTTCGCCAAGGAAAACACCTTTCGCCAAGGAACTACAGGACAATCCCCAACATGAGCTACACTTCCCCAAACAGAGAAAAGCTGAAATAACTGTGTTGAGGACTCTGTTCTAACTTTGTTTCTTGATCGTGCTGCATTTTCCCCCCTGGTGAGACAGTCTGCTGACTCCACATAGCAGTGAGAAATGAAATTGGACTATTTAAAAAAATCATAAGTATCTCTTATTAAATTACAAAAGAACCAACCCAGAAAGAAAATGCCTTTCTTATGACTCCTTCTGTGCTGAGAAAATATTTTTAGTCTTTCATGGAGACAACAGGGGAAATCCACAAGGACTTTCTCCCTGCTCCCTAGAGCTAGCTTTCTTCTCTTCAAAGATGTCGAGGCCTGAGGCCTCCTCTCTACTCCAGTGCTTAGTTTGCTCCCCTTACTACTGTCAGTGGGTTTATGGAGGTCTCTCTTCAGAGTTGGCCTAAGTGACTGTCAGACTACTTTTGCGACTGTAACTCCTTTCCCAACACATTACATCTGTATTAGTCCAGGCCAGCTGGGCATGCCATGGCCCACAGCTCTTTCCTCCTTAGTAGTGCTAAGGATTAATGAATCCCCAGGGCCTACGCACGTCTCCCACACATAGCACTGAGTACCAGGGCCCAACAGGCAGGCCCCACTCAACCCTGCCTCTCATTGTTTGCCTCAGGGAGTGTTTAAATTGAGAACTTAGGAACAAACGGCAAAGGATGTACATTTCTCAATAACCCTGCTTATACACCACACAAGAGCTGAGAGCTCTTCCTTGCTCCAAACAAGGAAGCAACGGAGACAGCAGGGCCATGTTGGTTTTTAAGGTCTTTTTTTGACTCACTAAGTAACATAAACTAAAAACAAAAAGGTAAGTCACCAAGCCACTTACCAACTAAATACAAGAAAGGCTTTTGTTTTTCAAAACACCATTACTTGTACGGGGGTAACATGAACACCTCATCTATTTAGGGTTAACAATTTCACTACTTCATGTCAAAACCCTATTATATTCTGTCAAAGGAAACCTAAAAGAGCACAGAGGTTATCAAACTGGAGGACTTTTTATTAGTACACTACTAATTGTTCTTATGAACACTGTGAACAACTAATTTCTACAAACATGACTGATTTAGCTTAGTAATACTATCTAAATAGATGGGACTTAGTCTGAAAAAAAAATACATTTTATTTTAATAAAAGTATTAAGTATATGAGAAACATACAGACTTTTTCAAAGAGTTTGACTTCTGTTTATTTTTTAACCCCACACCATACTTCAAGTGCTCTTTGTTTCAATGAAATTCATCTCTCTTCCAGCGGGAATTTTGCTAACAACTTCAATCTGACCAGATTTTTACCTGGGGAAGTCACACTCATTTCACAGTTTTATAAGTAAACCGAAAGCAGAGCTCAAAGAAAACTATAAATGTTTGATTTTATATGTATTTTCTTCAAGCTTCACTTGAAAAAAGAATGCATGTGCACCTAAATACGTTAATACTGAAGGTAATCGTTGGGTATATTCATTTCAATTTCAGCCAAGCATCAGGACAAATTCCTTTCGTTTTCTTTTCTCATAATCAAAAGGAAATCTTTCTGAGAAGTTTGGCCACATTTCATCTGACCATAATACAGGTTTGCACAACTACATTACTCCAAACTCTTCTTGCAAATTATGAGTTCATATTCACTATGGAAACAGACTTCCAGTTCATTTGAGAAATAACTAAGTCATAAGGATTTAAATCCCCATGCTATTCATTAAAAATAATTATTCAGTGCATAAAGACTTGGTGCTGAGTGAACGGTCAGGCTGAAGTATTCCCTTTAGCTGCAGAACAGACATATCAGAAGCACCAAAGATGCACTTCCTCACACAGCCCGCCCTTTATTGCTCATTTGGAAAGGCTGTCTCTAGAATAAGATGAGACTTCAGACACCCATTTAGTTCCCCACTCCTATATTGGCTTTTCCAATAGGAGTGCTGATTACGAGTAGACAATGATTTGATAATGTGAACATCTGTGCAACAGAAAACAGACTGAGATCAAATTAATGGCATGTATGTCACCATTAAGCAGGTATCAAATAGTAAAGATTTTTTTTTTAGCTGCCATTAAACCGAATTCCTACCAAATATTTAGCTGTGGAAAAATCAAGAGCATTTAGAAATCCATGAGGGATATACTCTTTTGTGTCTTTTTTAAGTTAAGTAAAATACTTTAAATGAAATAATCAAACTTCTCTTATGCAAAGCTCTGAGGCCTAAAGATATAGGAATCAAATTTTTCTAACTCATTGGTCTCATTGCAACAGTAACTCGGTCACATTGCCCACGAGTAGCAATTAATTACTTTTAATAAGGAACACTATTAGTTGTTCCTCTACTTAAAATCTTACGTGGCACCCTAATCAATGCAGCTTTTCTTACTCCCATTTTTAAATGTTTAAATCCAATTGAACAAAATTGTCTTCAGCGTTGGAGAAAATCCCAATGCATAAAAATTCACTTAGGTGTTCCATTAAACAAGCCAACCAAATCTATGCGGCAGAGAAAATGCCAGTTTTTAATAAGCTACTGAATGCCTACTTTCCAGCAGCAGAAATATAATTTATCTCTAACAGCATGCATACAAGAAGTTTTTCCTCCCTCTAAACTCTGAATGAGGCATTCACTGAGGATTAAAAAGCAAACATTAGAAAAAATGAATTTGGTGGGCATAAAATTCGCTATTCATTTTGAAGAGTGCAGAAAATTTTTCCCTTTCTCCTTATGGTGAAGAAAGGAGGGTCGTGTTAAAAAGCTTGAAATTATTTTCCTCTCTTTAGTATCTGAATATGAGACTACATCATACAACAGAAAGTTGAGCAAAAATTTGAGTATGATGCAAGCCTGTATTACCCATCTCATTTCCAAGCAACTACAGCATAAGTAATAAATACGAGGCCAGCAAAAAAAAAAAAAAGTATTATTACCTGAAAAGACAATACAAAAAAATAGTGCCAACTCCGGTTGGAAAAAGAGATCAGAGACAGTCTGTAAAGGAGTAGCATTACAAACTGCTGGCTTCTAAGAAGGAAATGGATCGTGTAAGACCATGAAAGAATACTGCAGAGACAGACAACCGGCCACCCCACCTACGTTCAAATAGAAAGGTTAATGCAATCAGCAAGAAGAATAATCCATCTGCCTGGAAAGCCATTTGATTATTCCGGTGTATTACATGTTTACATTGTGATTACTCTAATCTGATGTTTCAAAAACTCTCATCTGCTTCCTCATTTGTACATATCATTAGCAATACCATCAACATTAGGCTATAAAAAGCCCTGGCTTAACTACCTGTACAGAAGTAGTACAGAAAGCATCACAACCACATAAATTCCACTGGCATACTCTAGACAGGGAAAAAAATCTGCAGCAAACAGGAAAAAATAGCAAACCTGGGTTTGTTTAAAAGCTGGATTCATTTGCACTGACAACCACTATTTTTCCTGAGTAATGTTTGGTTTGCTACAAATTAGACTCAAATTCTGAGGTTTCAGATTCCATAGAGAAATTCTACATCAGATTCAAAATTCTCTTTTGAATTCCAAATACCACCTCAGCACTTCCTGTTTCTGTAAAGAAAAAAAAGAAAAAGAAAGTAAAAATAAAATAAATAAAGTAGAAAAGCTGTATTTACTAAACCTGTGTATGAAGGCAATCATTCCTACCTAGATTATGGACCAGTTCCAGAGGACTGGAGTATAAAACAGCAACTCCTTGAAACAAAATGCCAGCCATCCCCGCGTTCCCACCAGAAACCAAGGACCAGGAGAGCTTTATATCGAATATTGCCTCAGGAAGAGTGCCCTCATCAAATGTGCTGCTGACAACCAGGACGACTGCTCTTCTCAGCGCTTTCAGGGCTCAGAGTACCGCAGGACTCTGCTCTCTCAGCGTACCACCAAATTGCAGGAATGTCACAGGAGTTACTTGTAAAAGAAAGGGCCTCATACACACAATCCGCTTCAATCAGAAAGGCTGAGAAGTGACAAAAAAAGGCAGCTGAGCATTTTTTGGTGCTGTTTTCCCCTTCTTGGAAGCTCTCAGCACACACTCTTCCTTGCCTCTTCAGCCTGGGGAGCAGCACGCCAGTAGCTCTCGGCGCACGCAGAGCTGCCTCCAAGCTGCACACATTATTTGCAGCTCACTAAGAAGGAATGCCGGCTCTTTGACACGTTTTATTTTACACTGAACATAGAAGGGTTGCTACCTAACCATGAATAAATATGCAGTCCTTAAGGAAGGCTGTAAGAGTTTCTAACAAAGAAAATCAAATCTGAGAAGTCCAAATTCCAGTTCAAACTCTTCCTGAGGAATTTAGACCCAGGGTTCAAATCTGGGACCAAGCCCCGTTAAAACCAAGCAGACTTGTTAAAGTAAGCAAAAGAAGTACATCTTGTGATGCAGTGATCCTGACCAGTCGGGCTTGTTTGTTTATGCCTCCACAGAATTTGTTAATCATGACAAGTGTCTCAGCTAATGCTAATTAGCAGATTCAGCCACCTGGAAACAACCAATACATTCATATATATTAATAATGCTCTAACAGTACGCAGCAGCCTTTCCCAGTGGCTTCAGTAGTAATTGCAGAGCTTTATAAGCATCTTATGCAGTTCCTTCTTAACACAGAGTATTTACAGGACAGAAATTAACGATGTAGTATTTTAATCTTTATTATTCCCCAGAGTTTGGAGTGACCTGTCTCTTCAACTTTATAAGTAACTGCATGCTTAATTTGCTACCACCACTGCAATTTTTTTCAAAGAATGACTCAAACTCTTCATCCAAAATTAAATGCATTATTTTCCCATCATTATTTTCCATCTCCTCATGTGGCACTAACGCGCTGGGCAAAGTTCAGGCAAAAATCCCTCTCTTCTTCATGCAAATTTCATAATGGCAATCATAATAAGCCTTTCTTTAACACAAAATACTAAATCTTATATAAGATGTGTTTAAAATATTTACTACCTTGTTAATTCTTTTGTTCCGTGGAACAGGCATTTGCTATGACACACAGTCTGTCATCGCATCAATCCAGTGATTCATCTACCTTTCCTACACTTATCTCCCAATCTATCTTTCCTAAGTTGTTTTATTTATTTATTTATCACTGCTTAGGTATTGCTCTTTAGATTCTGAACCCAACTTTTTCCTTTACACTTTATAAGGTTTAATGGTTAAGAAGCTGTTAAGCACCACAATTCCTGGTACCTTGATCCATTTCCATAATGACCACCACTTGCTACAAAAATAAAAACTAGAGTTACTTGCCATATAATTACAGAGTTAAATCACTTAGGTGTTAGAACACACAATTTGGGAAAATAAGACAACATCTTTTCACATAGGCTCAGTGCTTAGACTGGAGCAGTCTCTACCTCACTTACAGCCAGCAGAAATAATCCGTGAGGAACTGGAATGAAGAATTTTTCAGATGGCCAAAGAGGACGTCCTCAGAGATCCAGGACAGTGAGCAAACATCACCTCCCTGACCCTGGAATATCCATGTTATCACAAGTTCTGGCAGGACTGACGGGCATGTACAACTGCTCAGCAGGGTTCCCATCTTTTCAATAAGATCTTTTTTTGTCCTGAAGCTGTTTGGATTGCCGTAGTCATCGGAAGCCATAGCCACCATAGGAAAGAAACCCACGTCTGAATCATGGTCTACACACGAGTGAAGGAAGTTTTATTTTATCCACATCAATTCAGATCATCAGTCCACACTTTTGTAATTTGCAGCTGCCTAGAACGTACCGTCACAACACAGAGTATTTTCAGAAGAATTGGTCTTATTTCATGAAACCTTGCAGCCAGAGGTGTAAGAAAGACTAACCACTTCCCACGGCTGAAGCAAACCCTCCTTTCAGGCTTACAGCACCAGGCTGTGTTCTTACACAACCTGGCAGAGGTGCATGGTGAGCTGCGCAGCTGTGATGACTAAGAGCAACAATAACCCAATCAAAGAGCAGCAAAGCATTTTTTGGAGCTGGAGGCTCATGCAGGAAACTTTTGGCAGCTCAGCAGCTTCCTTCTGATGGGCTTAGCAACACAAAAAGATGAATCACAGCCTTTTGCAGAAGAGATCTTCCCTTCCCAGTGAAATTAAGGTTTTTCTCTTGTCAAAGTCTAGCTGAGAGGAATATGCCCCATGCCACTATACAACTGGGTGTCAGTAAATTTGCAATAACAGTACAGGTGGAAAGGGAAAATCTCTGATGTTAATGTGAAAGTGGCATAGAAATGCATGCATGAGAGGTTTAGACAACAGCAAGAATGCAGATTTCTTGGATGTGAAAGGTCTTCTTAAAGACAGTCTTAAATCCTCCATCTTTTTGAGTATTCTATAGAAAACCTGTGGCTACCAAGGAGTGAGGTGATTGAAGGGTTTAGTGCAAAGCGATTTGCTAGCAGAGAATTGCCACAGCCAGCCTCAGAGCAGCCAGCTGCCCAAGGAACACTGACCTCAGGCTCTCACTCTACACCTCAAGTATTTTTCCACCTAGCATTTCCTCCAGATACTTTCCTGTCTGCTAAGACATCGGCTCTCTGCTCCTGCAGCAAACAGTAAGAGGAGCAAACAGCCAGCTTCTCCATCATAACACAGGGCCACCAGGGAACTAAAAGCACACATACTCAACATTTTCAGGTTCCAACTGCAGGACCATTCCTGGCAGTTACCTGCTCTGAGTCCAAGTTCACAACACCACACACACCCAGACAGCTGTCTGTTAACCCAGTATAAGACATGTTGGGTTTTTTTCCTTTTAATTTCGCTGTTTACTTGCTAGCCATGTCCCCACTTCCCAGGCCAAGTCCACTTGTCACTTCCATGACACTAAAAAGTACAAAGCCTTTAAAGCAGCGAGACACTACAGCAAGCTCCCAGCAGCTGGCTGAACAAGGCCTTGCTCCACATCAGGACTTCCACAGGACACTGCCATCCCAGCTTGGCTCTGTTCATTCATTTGACGTTAATTCTTACTGCTTTATAGCCTGGCCCCAGTATCACTAATTTTCAGCTGTAATTTATCGGGAGCGGAGGTTTTAGTCCCATGTGAATGGAAAGACAATTATGCCTCAGTCATACTGCTGCTTTTTAAATAAGCATACACAATATGCATGGAAATTCCAGTAATATTAGAGCAGGGATGGGAGAACAGAACTGGGGAAAAGAAGAGGTTTTGCATCACTCAGCTCCTGTGCCCAGGAGGGGTCAGGAGGCACCAAATTCCTAATGCTGGGGGAGTGCTGTATGCAAAGAAAGCCACGGTCACACGTGTGGAAACCGTGACAGACTAGCATGGGAAACAGCAATAGGTTACATCTCCCTCTGAGCTCTTTTTTCCTGGTGGTGCAACTTTGCTGGGCCCCTATCTGATCAGGAAGCCACAGCAAAGGTTATGAGCTACCCCACGCACTCAGCAATCTTGAGTAATTCTTCATTTATGACAGAAAAAATTAATTGCTTACACTTGAGATACATCAGTGTAAATGCGATACGGCGGCTACAGAACATGCTCCATAATTCACTCTTTGTCTTTCAAATATTAAATTGAATTGAATAAATAAGAAAGAAGTGGAAGGCAGCAGATCTATGCAACTCAGCTATGAAAAATCAACTCTTTAAGGTTACTATTAGTCAGGAAGGCATTAAAAGGGGGAACATACATGTTTAGTTCAGGTCTGGTGAAAAGATTTCCTGGCTTGCCATTGAAGAGGTTTCTGAGAGGCTCGAGAACTTAGTCCTGAAAGCAAAGCATACAAGTGGGCATTCATACAACTCTTTTCCTTCTCTCGATATGGGTGGGTTCACCTGACCTCTGGCAAATCACCTGAGTCCACTTTACCAAAAAGAGTCACTCAGTCTGCAACAGTTTAAGCCTGACAGGGGTGCCAATCCCACAGCTCAAACCTGAGGTCAGAGAGCACAATTCCTCCTTAAGCCAAAGCTGCCCTGAAGCCTGGCAGCCAGAGCTGATGCCCAAAACAGATGCAGTGAAGAATTATTGCGTATCCCAAGCTGAAAGGGATCCACAAGGATCATAGAGTTCTGGATCCACAGAGAACCACCCAAAATCCAAATCCAGTGTCTGAGAGTGTTGAACATCGGCATCTTGAGGCCTACTTCCCTCAGCCCCAGCTCTTCAGTCTGTCGTCTGGTGGGAGGTAAAAAGGAAAACTATAAAGTGCGTTGTTGAACACTTCAGAAGTTGCCTGGAAGAGGGAAAAGTTTTGGTCTGTGGGTGGTTAGAGCTCCTGTGCAATGGCGGCTGCAGAGGCAGGAGAGCCGAGCAAAGCCAGAGGTTAACGGGCAGGAGTGGAGCACGAACCTGGCCATTTGCATCCCACTCCATTGTGTGACAGGCAGACAGCTTTCCACTTGAACTTGCCAACCTGCTACAGGCGCTGCTGAGGTGTCAGATGAAGACGTGGACAGATTTGTCTACAAACTCACAGTGAATTATATTTGTGATTAAACAAAAGGCATGACATTATTGTCAAGTGCAACAGAGAGAGACAAGAACTTGTGAATTTGGGAGGTCCGTGCAGTTCAGTAACAGAACAGCTGATGGCTAATTCTGCATGTTAGATTTTGCTAGTTCCAGAAACAACTGGATATGAACCCGCAGAAGCACCCGCATCACGCTTCTCATGTCCCCGCTGCTCCGAGCCCCTCACAGAGGCGTTTCCAAAACATACACCCTTGCCCATCCCACCGTACGCCAGCGGTATGCTAAAATGCATGGACTGCGTTTAAATGCTTCCCATGCTATTTCATCTTTAATTATTACCATCAGCAACAGTTCCACACGAATAAGAGAAAAGAACTGTATTGCCATATTTACACACACAAGTTAACTCAACTTTACAGTTTTGACGCATGTAGCTTATTAGACTCTAAAGAACGCAAAAACACCATTGGCATTTTGCATATTGCAAGTGTCTGGTAGATAATGGCCCTGCAGATTTTATACAGAGCTGTGGAAGTAAACTTGCCAAACTTTCATCATCACTCCTTGGGAAGCTCTGAGGAAGCCTATTAAATTGGCATTTTGTTTGACATGTACGCAGAATGTGCCTAGCATGCAGAACAGGCATGGCAACAAACCTTTTCTCAACAGCTGTGCTATTTTAGTTAATGATAAACATATATCTAGAGCCACATATCACCACAACTGAAGCCAGTGAGAAAAGCTTCCTCACCCAACGGGAACAGAGGCCGTCACAACTGAGAGGAAGTCGTTCATTCATTCCTAACTACGCAGCTAATTGTCTCACTGCTAAACATGGCAGAATACAGAAATGACTGTTCTAAATTAGGTGAAGTTCAAGAGGTAATGTCTTCAACACTGCTGCATCTTCCCTCGGAGACAGACTTTCACCCATGGGCATGCCTGCAGTCAGCACTGATGCTGGTGGGGGCTGTGACCACGTAACTTTTCCAGCAGGCTTCCTTGGAGTCTCACAGTTCTGGAGGGCAAAACTCTTTCTGTCGTCCTCGCGGCTCACTCCATTTTGAATCCATTCAAAACAAAAAAAAATCTGGACACATGGAATGCAGATGTTAACGAGCAAGAAAGCATATTGATTTGGTTAAGCCATTTAATTTTGACAAACTGCCAAAACAACAATAAAAGAATCACAACGCTTACATATTGGAGATTTCATCAGCAGCCTACAATGAGCAGGGAGATAATGAGTCCCCTGCAACCTCTAGGAACTGATCAATATTCTCCATGGAACTGCAGTGGCTGAGAATTCCAGACAGCGCCCTTCGATTTCCTCTGAAATCTTATCTTTACAAAGTAAACAAACATGAGATAATAACCTTTAAACTTGCCGCAGCCATTCATAAGCGGATTCACTGCTACAGAACAGCAGCCGACACTCAATACCGCTCCCTGTCAATGCGTGGTGTTCTGTGTAACACAGCCTCCAGCTTCCGAAAGGCACGGGCTGCAGTCTCCACAGTGCAGACACACAGAGAACAAAGTGAATTGGGACTCCTTACAAGAATTCTCCAGCTTTTCTCTGGATCTGCAGAGCTGATGTAGTGGGTATGGTGGTGATGGGCTGAGGGTCGGACTAGATGACCTCAGTGGTCTTTTCTGACCTTAATTATTCTATGATTCTCTCCTCCTTCCAATGAAAATGAAACTTATCATATAATCAACTGAGTCTACAATTTGAAGATACAAAAAACACTAAATATTGCAGAACACACGACAAAAAAATAATATCCAGATTTCAAAATGTGAAAAATCCCTCCTTTCCTTTCTGCCATGTATACTCAAGCACTTTTTAAAACATGACTGAACATGAACCAAGTTAAAAGTATTTTCTACTTCATTTGCTTGAAATCAATCTAATTGTTGTTCCAATGTTTAGAAATATCCAAAGCAAGCCCAATTACAACAGCTTTTAAAGAGCGCTTGTCTGAAACTTCACTGTTCTCTACAGACATGTTAACTATACTTGCCTCAACAGCCCCAAAATTAAGTTAATGGCTATATAAAAGCAAAATTTTTCAAACCAAACTTTGTCAAATTCATTTGCAAAGAATTAAGAGACATTTCACTCAAAACATTTGATAAATGGCCTCTAGTTCCTTGAAAACAACAGCATTTGGATTCCATGCGCACTGCGTCTTCTTCAATTCTAAGTGCATCATTTTGTCACACTGAGAAAAAGAATGGACGAGGTAAGCACCATGCATCACCCCCATCTTTTTACAGCAGTTTGCAGAATGCCCTCAGTACACACAGAGCTTACAGACCACATAAGAAAGGCCACTGCCCTCGAAAGCTAACAACTGCAGCCAACAAAGCAAGCAGAATGGCCCTTTCGTGCAAGAGAGAGAAGAGGGCATTCATTTTCAATATATTAGCTTAATAACATTACGCTAATGTTTAAAGCACTTAAGATCTCTGAGACAAGCAGCACCAAAACATCAGAAGTTGACAAAAAGGGCACAATTTCTTCCTCGTCCCGCACACTCTGAAGCAGCTGGCAGACACAGATGAGCTCGCCTGGCTGCTGCAAGGAACCACGCCTGACACCAACCCACAGGAGTGCAGGCAGGGCCAGGGGTCTGTTGCCCTCCCACTCCTGGTGTCACCCGGCCACGACTTTCCTTTTGCCCCTTGGTGTGTATGCCTTTGGTCTCACGTGTTCTCTGACTCCCCTAGAAGTCACCATCATGCTCTTCTCCAGAGATGGCCAAGCCCAAAGCACCAAGTGGGAGAAGCCACACTCACACTGCAGACTCTGCTGCCATCACAGCAGTGCCCGTGAGATGCAGGCACAATCCATTTGCTCTGAATGAGCTCCTGCATAAATGCAGAAGTCATTTCTTTCCTTTGATTAAAATACCCACAGTCCCTAGCTCTCTCCAAGGAGCACGTTTCTTTCAATTCCAAGACTCAGTGCCTCCACTACCCAGCAAATTTCCTTTGTGGGCTTTTGCAGCATCATCACACTCCTTCTGCTATTATGCATTAGACAGCTAATTAATAAATCAATCTCTGGCTACTATCTACATGCTACCAGATTGTGTGCCACACCTAGGAAAACAAGGAAGCTGGAAAAACTGTAACAGGGAAAATACAACCTTCCATAGGAGAGACGTGTTAACCGCAGGGCGCAGCTGGCAGCTCAGCTGTCCATGGCACACAGGGGCCCCTGGGCCCCAAGAAGAGCACAGGGCTGGGGAAAGCAGGGCAGCACCTTCCAGTATGGAACAAAACAACATTCAGTCTACAAACAAAACGCCTTCTCAGTTACACGGTGATCCTGTTTTTCCTTCCTCCGCACCCCAATTCTTGTCTCCATCCAAAGACCTGTGGGATAAATTTTGCCTTTATCTAAGAATGGAGAAAAATAAAGCAATGCAAACCCCACTGAGAATAAGAATTATTGAAAAATATCTCAGAACAGTTTGGGTTGGAAGGGACCTCAAAGCCCACCCTGTCCCACTCCCCTGCCATGGGCAGGGCTGCCACCCACCAGCTCAGCTGCCCAGGGCACCGTCCAACCTGGCCTTGAGCGCCTCCAGGGATGGGGCACGCATAACTTATTTGGACAAGAAACGTAAAAGAGTATCACTTAACTGACAGCAGTGTTTGCAAAAGATATTAAAAAGGTTCATTTTTATTTCTGATAATCACTGTGAGATTTACTGAATATAAAGGTTTCATTTGTAATCAATTAATGTAAATTATTACCTTCTATACTCCCTGCTGACTAGATTAATTTTATATTATTAGTGATTAAAAAGAAAAAGCTGGCTATCAATTATCACAAGGTTCTCTTTAAAGATGTATGGCAGATACTTAACAAGGTATTAGCACACTGTACACCAGCAGTTGCTTACCCATTCATTAAGAAGTCATTAACGTGTTACTTGTTCTTGACTACAAATACAAAATGGAACTTTATTTTCTCATTTCCTGCCAATTCCTGCCCCCCAGCTTGTGCTACTAGAAAAAAATTACTGAATATGCTTTCTGTGGGTAACTGAAGAAGATAACTGGAAGAGTTAACACTGAGATTGCCTTGGAACTTTTCTCTATCAAAGGAAAGAAAGATGCACTGCATTTCCCTAACAGCTCCAAATTATAATGCTTAGGGAAGAGGGAAGATAATCTAGCAGGTGTACACAGGATCCTTGCTGAATTACCAAAACACTGGAATGACAAGAGGAAGCTGATGAAATGCAGAGGAAAAAAAAAAACATGCAGGTAAAGAATCAAGTAGCTTAACATAATAATATGGGAAAGTATTTAAGAATTTGGATCATTCCATTACTGTGAGAGTAACATTTTCCTGGAGTATGTGTAGGCTGATCAAACATCCCACGTTTGGTAGGAGTGTTCTACCTTCTGTACACCCACACATTCTGGCTTGGATGGGCTCTTCTGACAGCCAGGTGAACAACTATGACCATAATTTCACCAGTTATACCCACACCACCTCAGATTTTGTTTACAGTTTACTTCCGTAAATTCAAACCATTTTCAGCATCTCAGATCTGAATGTAATCAGGTCTATACTTCTGGAAGGCAAGTTATTTTTTTTTTCTTAAATTATATTTATTCATCCCTTACACAGCATTCCTCAAGTCCCAGCAAAAGAAAACAAGCAACATGATTTTTTGGAACCAAACACCTAAGTTTATCATGCTTCACAATGCAAGACTAAAAAATATTTAAGAAAAAAAAATCCTTGTTATACACAGTCACACACTAGACAGCGCCATGCCAGTAAGGTACTTCATTTATGTTTTACTAAAGCGCACCAAGCGTGGAAGTGTGTCAAGAACAGCATTTGGCAGATGAAACTAGACCAGTACCATGGGAATCAACTTGCAGAGCAAGAGAACAAACATAGCCACACTATAAGAAGGGAAATACCTACATTTCCTTACCTATGCAAAGGGCTGTTTTGTAGGAATTTATGTGCTGCACAGTTTGCAAGGCAGCTATATCAGCTGGTACCTTCTTGGTGAGCATTTAAGAATAAATTTGGTTTCAGCAGGAGAGGAACACAGTACTGACTGCAAACGAATGCCTCAAAAAGCAGCAGAAAAAGCAGTGTAAACTGAGGATAGCAAAGCCCTCTTCATCAAACAGAAAGATCCAATTCGTCAGTCTCCAGCAGATACTGGGAATGGAAAGAATAAAAGCAAACGAAGCTGGCTGACCCTGGAGAACTGCTTCCATAACTTACATCAGAAACAACCAGAGGGCAGAGAAACAACTGGTAAGGGGGTGCCTGAAAGGTGAACTCTCACCTATCCTTTAGAAGTTCAGCAACCAAAACACCAGGCAAACAGAAGGAAGGATGTTACTTACACATACTTATAAAAGTGAGCTTGAAATGTTCTTTCTTTTTAAGCATTTAGAGAAGAATTCATCCTGATGAAATAGAGCTTCTAAACCAAACGTGTGGTGCAAAGAAACAACTCGCTGGGAAGAATCAAAAGAGGAAGCAAAAGGAGGAAGAGCATTTCCTCCTCACAAAGCTTCCCTGAAGCCCGCGGCCTCCACACTGTGGTGACGAGGTAAACACTATCCTCATAAAATTGGAAATGTCTCTTCCTCAAGACAGAAAGAATGCACAGCAAAAATCACGGAGAGCTCAGAGATACCAGCAAGTTTAAATAAAACAGTTTGCACGTCCAAGATGGCCACAGACTGTACAAACAAGATAACCTCTTGTCCGGTACTTACTATGAATACAAATGTCCAGCAAGACACTGAAAATAGTTGACAAGTCTGATAGATTGTGTTGGTAATAAAAGTCATTTGAAGATTTTTTTTGGCTCTATTAACATGTTTAAGTTGCACATATACATGTTTTATGAGAAGTGTTTAAGCATAACCACATCCCAAATAAAACTACAAGAGCTTAGTAATAGGTAAGCTACTGTAAGTTACGCTTCAGTTGCAGGTATTTTTTATTTAATCTTACTGACAGAAATGATACACTACAAAAAATATTTCATGAATGACATTAAATATTAAAATTATAAAAGGAAGAAAGGCTGAAGGTTTCAAACAGGACACTGAATGGAAAGATGAACATTAAAGCAAACATACAGCAGAAAAAAATAAATGTAAGATAACAGGTATGAGGGTTTCATTCAAAAAGTCCAGTTTATTGTGAAAATAACTATTACCTTTGCTTGGTAAATGGTTCTACATAACTACCAGCAATTGCTCACTAGAAGTGAAAGAAAGAGAGAGGTTGTAAATGTGAAAGAAACTCGCAGAACAGGTAACACATTTGGGGGAATACCGTAGCAGGTGAGACTTGCTATCAGATAGCCACACCAACTCAAGAAGTTATAAGGTGACTAACATTTCAATGTTTGCTTTTCTTTCCCCCTCTCTAAATTAAGACACTTTATCAGCCCTATGGATTTCAGCAATTAAACTGTGCATTTTGAGATTACTGAAAACAAGAGAACTTCTGCAAGGACAATCCAGCCCCATACCAGAAGAGCACAAGAGCTAACTTCAACAGATGTGACCTTTAGAAGCAGTATTATTCACCCTCTGCTTGTGGGCACTTCGACACATTAGCACTTTGCGAGCTCTCCAGGCAGCATTTTATCAGCGGGGCCCATCCAGGCATGATGTGCACTTTCACAGCGCATTAGCGTATCTGGAGGAGGAATGCTCCAGACTGCAATGGCCTTTCCTTGTAGGACAGGCTTTAAGTGTGAAACAACTTTGTGACATTCTCCCTGGCATCCTGAATCTCCTCTACACACCCAAAAATTCATCAGTGTGTAAAACTGAACCTCATAAAGGAGAAACCTATTTCCAGAGTGGCTTAGCTACTAGCAATTCAGTCTTTGACCTGCTTAGAGCTTTACATTCCAGAGCTCATCATCTTGACTTTTTCCTTCTTGTGCTGAGCATTAAGAAAATATTTGTATTGGTTTACCTTTGACAGTGGAGGCCAAACACTGAAGTTTAAAGAGATCAAACATGTATTTGGGCAATGTTAACAGAAACAGAGCCTCTCATCTTACATCTGTACCAGCCAGAAATAACTCCAATAAAGTCAGCCAGCACAAGTATACAAAGGGAGGGAATGCAGTCCAAAGAGTAAGATAACCTCTACCATACAGATGCTACCCAGCAAAAAAAAAGCTGATGAAACGATTCGAGGTCACACAAAGACGTCAGAGCAGCCTGGAGCAGATTTTTCTTCCCTAATCACTGACCTGCTTTGCCCTCGGTATTTTCCTGGTGCTCACCCAGTCCTGGTTGCCTGTGCGGGGGATTTCTCCGTGAGAGTTCAAGGCCATCTCCCAGGCAAGGCAGGAGGCCTCAGATCGCACACACAGCCTACAGCTACCTCAAACCACTCTGCATTGGTAGTTTGGCGTATCAAACTAGCCAGAGGTAGCTCATTATTATTAAAAACATTTGAATCTGCTTTAAAACGTAACTTTCAAATGTGAGTAATCAAAAACTGCTTCTCCTGTTTCCTGTTTTTATTAAACGTATCAATCGAGCAGCAATTTGGGCTACTCACCACCCCTAATTTCTTGTGCCTGGCACTGGTGCAAATGCCCACCCGGCTTCACCACTTTCTGAAACACACCGAAGCAGGGTTTCCTTCTGAGCCTTCAGAGACTGCTTTCATCCTCCCTGGCACGTTTTCACCAGCATAACGACACTACACAGCTCACTGCTTTGAAAATGCAGGGGAAGAGGGATTCTTTACGTTGAGCATCGGGCTAACAAATTTGGTCTGGCAATTACCAGTGGGATCCGCTCTTCCAGATTTGGATGCAGCTTTTAAAAGGATATGCATTAGTGGGAACCCAAGAGCTTTGTTGCACTTCACAAAGGCCTTGCAGTAAGAATTTACCTATGTAAATATTTTTATAACAAAACCTCCTACTGCCCAACTTTTCTTAAATGCTGCTTTTATCACTGTATCACAGTATAATACATTTTAATCAATTCTGCAGTCATAAAGAGTCATGCTTAAATTCTAAAATTCTGGCTAGTGTCACATAAAGGAACAAACTTCAGCTTATATACATCAACTTCAAAATAAATATTTTAAGTTAACGTTCCATTGTCTTTGTTCTGCACCTGCCTTCAGGATTTAGCACGAAGTGATGAAGAACTTTATCTCACATATAAGACACGGCACTAACACTGATCTATTCCCTCCCCAAAACATCAACAGAAGGAGCCATGGATCATTGATCCAAAAAATTAAATGCTGAAACGTACATCCAACAATGTTACCCTCCACTAGCAGATATCCTGTGGGAAAAAAAAAATAAAACAAATATAACTCATGTCTGGCCAAAAGAAAACATTCAGAGAAGAAAAAGGTGAAATTCAGTCCCACTCCTCAGGACGAAATGTATCTTATTACAAGCTTCAAATCTTCAGCAGTGTCTGCTTGAGCACAGCCAGAACATGTGGAGAAAATTTATGGCATTTTATCATGGTTGGCTTGGGGGAAGGAAGAGGTTTCTCTGTGAGGTCAGGCTCAGGAAATTATTTGCTTTTTTCTTCAGTTCTTCAGCATGCTTTCTCTTTTACTGCTAACATTGCAGTAATTTTGCCTACAGAAAGCTGACTAGCTGAAACAGTACCAAATTAGGGCTAGCTAGCACTGTAAGTTCAGCAGTAGGTACACCATTTTTTTAAGGTTTGAAAAAGCAAAGTCTAATTCCAGTTCGTACTTGAGCAGGAGGACTTGCATCTCATGAGCTTCAAGTTCCATACATGCAACAAACTGATGCAGTCCAAAATAAAACAGGCAATATTTGAAATTGTACTGGGTTTCCTTCCTACTACTTTTCAACTTTCCAAACAACATATATTTATAAATGGAAGGGGGGGGGAGAAGACTTATCAAATAATATACCTCTTACTAGACACTCAACTACATTCATCGTTTTATCAAAGAGAAAGAGACCTCATTGTAAAAACGAATGACATTTTCTTGAAGCTGTGTCTGTAACGTTTACAACTGAGCAGTTACTCATCCAGAAGCAAAAATTAGAGTTAAGGGTGGCTGGACACTAAGTACAGGACATCACCAAACTCACAAGAAAACAGGATTGGTAAACATTTTAGAAAAATACTATGAAACACAAAACACTTAGATTTCACATAGCTGAAGTGAAAGTGGGAAGATCAAATGCGGTACTGTCCGGTTCTCCTTTTTTAAGCCCTGTAAAAATCTGAAAGAATCCCTGCGTATTGGATTGGAAAAAGATGCAAACAACTCTGTCCTTGTTTGAGGAGGACTGAGAATAATTGCTGTCAAAAAGTTGATTGCCTCAATGGCTTGAACACAAAAGTGCAAGTGTCTTGCACTCTCTGAAATAGGAAAAAGCTGAAAGACATGATATGACATGTCAGACAGTTAAAGAGATCAGCAGAAAACAATAGTTATAAATACTTGTAACTAGAGTATCTTCACTAAAAAATAGGTAGGCTTGGTGCCTTCTAACTGTAACAGCATGTGCTGATGAAAATATTTGTAATATATTAAATCAAGGCTTTCTTTCTAGTAGCACACTGAAGAACACCAGGGAACAACAACCAAGGAATGATGAAAGAATGGCAGAGGAAAACAGACATGGTTTGATCTATGTGTGGTCCTGTGAGGAGCCAGGAGTTGGACTCAATGATCCTCGTGGGTCCCTTCCAACTTGGGATATTCGGTGGTGGTAAGTATACTTAGTATTATCTGAACAGTGATGATAAATAATGAATTAAAATTTTGCGAGGCAATACTGCAAGGTATACAAACCTATTGTTCTACTACCTATCCTAGAATACCTTTTCATCAGTAGATGAATAAATACAGGGCACAATACAGTGGAAGAGGAAACAGAACATTCAAGACTTGAAATGAAAAAAAAAAAAAAAACCTGATCATCCACTCTGTCTTCCCAATTAGCATTTTAGCTATTTAACGCACTTAAATTCATGCAGGCGACAAGCAATTTTCATTGCCTGCCAACCAGGATCACCAGAACTATAAATCCCTTTTTATTAGAATTCCCTTTTAAATATAAATTCCTTGTGATATATTTCCCTTAGTATGTAGTAACATAGCAGCGTGCTTCTACATAGTCTTTGATCAGCAAGTTGGACATGAATTCTTTAAATTAGAGTCTCTTTTTAGAAGGAAAAAAAAGGCTTCGAAAGATGCAGTGTTTTCCAGAGAATTCAAACAGATACAATCTTTAGACTTTCTGATTAACAAGACCAAACTTCAGCTGTATTAAATGAAATCCAAACCTAATATTTTACATTCCACTGAGAGGGTGGCAATGAAGAAGGCTGACTAGAAACAAAGCACAGCTTCTGTATGTATGGAAGCCACCCCAGCAACCACTGCCAATCAGCCACACACACCTGCAAAATTCATCAGACTGATCTCACACCACCACAGCTCTTCAGAGGACAAGATGTTTGGCAGCAGTCTATCAAATCTCGTACAAATATTTTAATTTATCAAAAGAAAGAAAAAAATGTTTTGCAATTAGTAAATAGTTCAGTATGAAATATTAATGCACCATCAAAGGCCAGATTATTCACAGATCCTTTCAGTTAGCGCTTTGAAATGTGAAGTTCAATTTGCACGAGATGTGCTTATTTTAAGAAAAGAGACTGAAAATTTGAATGGAGCTAAATAAATGCAGCTTTCTCCAAAGTCCTGTATTTTCAGTGTTTATTTCTCTAGAACGTCAATTTCATTTCATCTTCAAAAATTATAATTAGCAATTTTAGAATAAACATGTCATGCTTAAACACAAACTTCTCATCTCACAAGGCTATTACTCACAGTCACTTTTCCATAAATAGTGTTAATATAAAACACCGCCAGTGCATAGTGAAGGCTGTTTTAACCTGGAACACCTCAGTAGAGAATGCAAGCTCAGTCAGCCCCTAAAAGCTTCCCAGCAGCTGTAGTTGAATAAAGGAAGAGAGTCATGCCCTGATGACCAAGGTTTGATTGAAGAGAACGGTAAAATACATGCTTAGGTGCTTTACTGAGTTTGGTGTTAAGAAAAAAAAAATTGTAAATTGTTTGGAAAAGAAAACAAGTTGGAAGCACAGATAAGAACTAGAAAGCTGGTGGTAGAATAAGTTGTTGTAACACAAAAGCAGAAGAGAACGCAAGGTCATTCAAATTTATCTACCTGTATCTTAAAAGAGCCTCCTCAGAGCCACGAAGCCTCTAGCAAGTGATAATTTGTTGAGTGTGTGCTCTAGCACTGCAATTCATATTTAATTATCACAGCTCCACACTTATTCCTTTGTTAAGCCATAATGCTCATAGAATCATATACACGCAGAATCCATCTCAGAAAGTTTACTGCATATTCAAGGCATAAAAACCACCTCTCTCCAGTAACAGATGCACAGCAAAATATCCCATGTAGTCATTGCCATGTAACCGAAACAACATTTTTAAATATTACTTTCATATAATTTGCAATTCATACATCACGTGAAATCAATCAGAAGTTTAATTTGCATCTAGACTCTAAGCCTGCCATAATAATTTACTATCACTGAAAATGTAATCAATACTGAAGGTAATAAAGAAGGGGTAAAGAATAATACTATCATATAAGTACAGCAACCGCTACATTAAATCCTTTGGGATTCATTATATCCTAGTATACTAGGCATTTATGGTTTACCTAACCAAGAACTTTAGACAACAGTCTAACTGAATGCTCCAGTAATAAATCAAGACCCGTCAGTGCGTACGCATTTAAAAACATTTCCCACTTCACCGATCTATGCCTTAGACATTTATTAGGCCTTGAAGGGTAAGGTTTTGTGGCTCTTCCAATGGAAGCAATTCACTTTTTTTTTGTGGTAACAGGCACTGCTGTTAGTATTTCCCGCTCCAAAGAAGTGCACTGTTTGTTATTGAGGACAACATGATCTGCATGTGTAAGACAAAGAAGATATACGTTATTCCTATGAACGCATTCAGCTCATGAGTTGCCCGAAATTAATACAGTTGTTGACAGTGATGAAAAGTTCCAAGTTCAGAATGAACTCAGATGACTTCTTACAACTTTGCAGAACATAAAATTCTTCCAAATAACAAAAATACGCCAACAAATGTGCACTGAACTGAATATAACACAAGAACACCTCTGTGAAGCCCACTTACAAGCTGAAATATATCTTCAGAAATTGAGGAAAAAACAGAAAGCTAAAATCAAGAACAAATAAGGGAAGTGCAGGATCTCGTAATAAAGGTAGGGAGAAATTCACTGCTTCTTAATGACCTTTCCATCACAAGGCCACATTAATTCTTCCTACTCTAGAAGAAACCTCATTTCAAAGACAGCTCTTATATCATTAAGCCACAGTCAATCAAGCTGTGTTTTGCTATGAAGAACATTGTGCTAAAACATAAAATTGCAATCAAAATACCAGGTTTTGTGAGTTTTCTTTAGTAAGGAGATCAACCTCATGAGGCCTTGACAAAGCCACATAATTAAGTAGGATAAAGCCTAAAGATGAAAACAAAATAACTAGTTTGTGAGACAAGAATAAATTAATAATCACACCCTAACTGTGGATCTACTTCTTGAAACAGCCGAAGGCTACAGGGTTTCCATTTTGTACTGAAGCCCAAAGCAGGAGGAGTTGCCAAGATCAGTATAAAAAGTTGTATGAGAGCATCAGAAAACTTGTCTCTAATACTTGTCTGTCGTAATTAAAAATGTTATGTTTTCAAAATACTTCCAATGCCAGAACAAAGTCATTGTTCATCTGCAAGCAGTGAGGATCTCGTTGGAGTGACTTAGGGACCCACCTGTATCTGGGAGACCTCATACCAGCCCTACAGAAGATGCCACCAGCCCTAACAAACAGGCTACAGGCCCTAAGGTTTACTCCTTACTGAAGTCTTTGCAAGATTTGCCTTCTAAAACTAAAAAATCCTGTATTAACTTAGATAAAAAGGTGGGCCACCTTGCTTAATTGAAGGAGTTAAGTGCTGCTTTTTCACATTTCAAATGCAATTATTCAACTACATGATGCTGAATCATAAGCAAACATACAAAACATATTCCTGCAGCTAACCCTTTCTAAGCAAAAAAGTGTGCAATTAAATTGAAGTGCATCCTAAAAATGCTGTTTTCTTAATACTGCAGGAAAGTAAAATAAAGTATATGCAAGGCCACTTGCATAATAAAAACAATACTAAAAAGCAGTAGCTTCTTCTAAAATGACCTGGGATTTCTTTTCTCCTGGTTGTATAAAGACCATACAAATACTTGCACATAATTCCAAATTAGTTATAAAATAAACTTATTAAACTTATAAAACTATGAAACCTTTTCCACCTGGATAGCCTCTGATTCTTTTATAAAGTTTTATAAAAATATAAAAAATACAGAAATAAAATTATTTATAAATATCTTCATAGAACTGAAAAAGCACTGATAGTCTACAAGCTGAAAAGTTTCCATAGCACTTTGAGCTACATGAAATTTCAGAAAGGTGCGCTGCCACCGGATGGGTGAAGGAAAATTGCTTTTTTCAATCCTCTTTGCCCAGCGCAGCTCCTGACTGCTGTCTCAAATAACCTGCAGTTCTTCGAAAGAACACAGGAAATACCTCTGTAATTCAGAGATTAAACATTATCTTCTCTCCAGCATTAAAACAGCCTATTTCAAGTAATTGTGTAATCGTTTTGTTAAGAGAGTACAAATTCTGCACAAGGAAAACCGTCATAAAAATGTTCACTCTAGAAATAAGAGTTCTTCAGACACAAGTCCACACACACATCACAGTGGCACGTGTGAGAGATGCTAGTGCTCAAGACTACAGTGCTTTCATCTCTGAAGAAGGTACAAATGTCTCATTTGCTTTCACTTAGAACACAGACATACACGACAGAGCACGCTCAGGACGCCTCCGGCTTCCTTTCAGCTGCAGAAGTGCAACTGAAAACTATGAAGAAGCATAGATACAAAGAGAATATGTGTACAGTGTGTACAACGCGTGCTCCTCAGAGAGCTCCAGACACCATCAGGTAATCTTTACTTTGCAGGGTCAGAGGAACAGTCCACATATTCATTTGGGTGAATACAACCTCACATACTTACCTACCTTCATATCATTCATTACTTGGCAGACAGTTCTATTATTCTTCACAGATTTGGCTGCTATAGAAACTGATCTACCAAGGGAAGCCGTGAAACTGCACAACACAGACCAGAAACAAGGAAGAAATTTTTTACAATAAGGGTGGTCAGGCACTGGCACAGCTTGCCCAGAGGAGGTGGTGGATGCCCCGTTCCTGGAGACACGCAAGGTCAGGCTGGAGGGGCTCTGAGCAACCTGATGTAGCTGTATGTGTCCCTGCTCATTGCAGGGGAGCTGGACTGGGTGACCTTTAAGGGTCCTTCCAACTCAAACAATCCTATGAACATATGTGGGAGATGGAGACATTTTCTCTGTGACATCTCCAAAGCCCCTGGGATTGAGGAAGAGCAAGCTCCAATCATGGTGAAAGAAGGAGGTTCAAAGAGAAACAAAAAAATAAGACGCAAGATGGCCATTTAGCAGGGCAGTAGGGTCTGTCTCATCCTGAGCACCTTTCCAAGAAACAGTGAGACAAAGGAAATGCACACGGCTGTCTGTTCAACCATGTTATCACAGACATTCAAGAATAATTTACAGAGGGGAGAACAACCGCTGGCATCTCCTGCTGGTGAAAGAAGCCAACAGTTGTTACAGATGCACTTTTTTAAACAAAGGTGAAGTACTTACGGTTTAAAGCATTATGAAACCTCAGTATTTTGCTCTTGCTGCTTTTCCTCTCCCCAGAAACTAACTGAAAAATGTGTGAACATAAATCAGTAATTCCATTTTCATATGTATTTACTGAGGTCCAAATACTCAAAGAGACTAGAATTTGCTGGGCCAAATGCAGGAAATGTTTTTTCATCCATGCATATTCCAACTGCTGCCTCCTCCATCAATGTTAATGCAAATGTTGATTTAATAAGCAGCAAATATACCAGAGGTGTAGATGATACTAGAAACTTACATATGCATTAAATTTTCAAGATGACTCCTCTTTAAGAGCAAAATTAATTTCTGTAAACCTTCAGTGAACACTAGACCTCATACCAAATTTAGGCGACAAGCTCTGTAATGCAGTTGAACAACATTTGTCTTCCATAATCACAATGTCCTGCGCTTTTAAGATTTACACTAATTAAACTAGAAAAGGTCACACAATTGGAAATCTTCACAATTTGGGCAAAACTCAACAACAGAATCTTTCCCATCTATCACCAGTTTTTTATACACAGTAACTGTCACTTTGACAGAGTCTATCTGTCAGCGTGCTCTTGATTACACACAAGAAGCTTCAGCCTTTATCCTCTACAAGAGTTCACGAGCCTTGTCTTGCCAAGCTCAGTGAGACAGAGCCACAAAAAGAGGAAGAGGAAGCAAAACCCAACAGCCCTCAGGGCTTTTTTTTTTTGTCATCTGCACAAGAAACAATTTCTCTGCAGCTCAAGAACTCCTTCAGATTTAACTTTAGGATTTCAGTATTGAAATTTTGAAAGAAAAAACATTTATGTTTTTACAGCTAGGAAGGTCAGGAGGCAGAAAAAAAACAATGATTCTAATTCCCAACCCTTGAAAATTAGCTGCAGTGTGACCTCAGACAAGAGAGTTTTCATGTCCCCTTCTTCACACAGGTTATCCAATAACATCGTTACTCCTCCAATTTTTGAAGCCTTAAGACTTGTTATAGAGGTCTACTCCCTCCTCATCCGGTATGATGCCTTGAAAAAAACAGAACCAGAAAGCATCTCCTTTGTGTTCAGATTCTGACACCAGCTAGCAAAAAGGCCTTTGTAATACCTCCTATTTACAGACAAATGAGGAAAGTTCAGGTAGGAGTTTAAAGAGATTTTAAGGCTTAACCCCATGTTATGAAGTCTTTCCTGTACCTGAATAATCCTCCAAGCATAACCTAGAAAACTCTTTCCTCTCTGAATATCCTCTCCTCCAACTTTCCTTATTATGTGGAAAACTTTTTCCCTAAAGCCTGTTCACTCTCGGGTATTTAACAGGTGATTTGAAAGAAATAAAAGGATGAGGAGAAAAAAGCTCCTACCCTTCACATCACAGTAGACTGCACAGGATGGGTATGAAAGCCAGCACTGCAGCACAATGCTATCAAATCTTGGGGCCCTTCAAAGGATACAGTATTGCCTTCCTATCACTGGAGGAGGTAAGAGCTAAAAAAAAAAATAAAATAAAAATCACACGACCTCACCAGCCTGAGAACAGTGGGTTTAAGAGTAAGCGTTCAATCAGCAAAGACACTAACAGAGCAGATGAAAATAAAATGCATTCAGAACCTTTCACAATCTATTTCTGGGTAAAGTTCTCAGTTTCATATGGTTTGCTGCCACTTTGAACTATACTTAATGCAGCTAGCTCTTTAAGTGAAACTCAAGGCACCAGATACAAAGAAAAACTACAGAAGGTACCAGAAAAAAAGTCCAACATATGAATCAAAGCATATGTGTTGCTGCCACTCAGCATCAGACCCAGGATGTGTTCCACATAGAAATAAACATTTAAAGGACTTCTGTTCCAGGACATAAGGGAGAACACCACAATCTAGCATCCCACGTAAGATACTGACCTCTCAACAGAAGCCGCATCAACGAGTGAAAGAATCAGCAGACATACCTCAGCATACACCAGAAACCCCAAATAAACTCATTTCCAAGACAGGCATAAAATAGCACATTCGTTTCTCTTGAGATAGGCAGGATATACTACTTTTTCCATTCTGCTTCTCATCTTTTTCATTAGGACACCACAGATTGCAAAGCCTAAAAGGAAGCACATGAGCCAAAGGAATTTTTAGTCTAAAGACAACTGTCACAAAATGAACTTCTTAACTGCAAGTTATAAGGAAGTTGGGCAAATTCAGTGTTTGACCATCTTCATAAAACACAGCATAAGCCTTCTTGTGGGAAAGCTTCTCCATAGTAACTAAAACAGCAATTCGAGCATTGAGTCCCTGTCAAAAATATCCTCAACACAAAAATAGAGTACAAAAGGCTCTCAAAAGCAGAGAATTCAATGACCCAAAAAGAGGACAAGAGGAGGCTCCAGTAAGCACACACAACTTCACTGCCATGGTTCTGTTTTTCTAGCAGGAAAATGAGAGACAGAAATAAAAAACATAAAACAGCTATTTAACACATGCCAAAGAGCATTATTATGGCAACCAGTAAATTGGTGATTGGGCTTCTCCAACAAGATCAACGTTTCCAGTGGTGCCTTCAAGAAATTGCCCTCTTATTTTAAGAGCTAGGTAAACAGCTGTTTGCACAGTTTCACGGAAACGATACAGCAGCTCAAAAATACACCATGAAAGGATTGTGCTTAGTGAGGAAATAAAACCACTGCTTACTTAAACCAAGGGACAAACAATCAAAAGGAAAAGATGAACGTGCACTATTATTTTATTATACACACAACAGCAACTGAGTAGCGTGATGCAACAGAATTTATTAGCAAACCTAGATTTAAAACTGTCAGTGATGTTGTACAAGGCAGGTGGGATTCCAAAGCTAGGAATAGGAAAGAACAATGTCATGATGGCTGCTAAATCCAGCTCGTGTACAACAAGCCGATACAGTAAAGAGCATAAAAAAGAAAACCGCATTTACATAACATGTTGTCTTCCTCATAAGGACTTAAGCAGCAAAAGGAAGATTTAAAGCATTCTCTGACAAAGTTCCTATCCAAGTAAAAGAAAACAAGAGAAGACCCCTAACACCTAGTGGGTGGCAACGCTGGTTGTGGCAGGGCGTTGATCTTTAAGGTCCCTTCCAACCCAAGCCATTCTACAGTTCTGTTAACATCTCCTAGCCCATTAAATTTTCACCTACTTTAACGTGGCTAGAATTTCACCTCAAAAAGATCCAAGGGGAAAGAAACTAAAGATCATTTAACCTTTATCTATAGCTAGCTTTATATTCTAATTTGTACATGGATGTCTGTAGAAAACATCCTCAGCTGCCCCTCAGCCTTACAACTAGAGATAAGAGCACTGTCCGTCCCTGAAGTTATCTCTAACTCCACTAAGCTTTAAAAGTTAATCTAAATTTTTTCATGTTGAGCTTACACGTTAGTCTTAATTTTTAAAGTATTTTAATTGCAGCCAGCTGTTTCATGAAAGGGGACAACAAAAAATATTGTTTGTCTCTTGGTAAAAAGGCAGACTTGGTAACGAAAACCTTTCCAAGACTGATGTTTCCAAGAAAAGGTCTGGGGTAGTTTCATATAAGGAAAATAAATTCTGTAATCCTCAAGATAATTTCTGAGTTTAGCTAACACATCTTTGAAAGCATACAGGCTGCTCATGTTCTTCAAAATGTAGCTGTAGTTCGGCAGTTGAGGTCTCAGAGGGGTCAGGCCTGACAGATCATCCTCCCTGCCCACACCAGGAGGAAGAACCAGTGAAGGAACCAGGCACCATCACAAAGAGCAAATCAGTCCAAGAAAGCAAGCAGAAACCCCATCCATGCCTTCTTCCTGTAGTCACCAGAACCAAACTTTCATTAGAACATATAGTATTGCAAATGTATACAGTAAGGTTCATAAAAGAAAGAGGAAAAAATAGGAGAGGAGGAGTGTTTCTGACTCTGGAGTTCAAAATTCTACTTAAACAATAACACAAGTTTTGGGAGGCAAGGCAGGAGTGCCTTAAACTTTATCAGAGTGCTACACTTCAGTACACACCTATCAAAAGTAATCACACTGTAACTTTCAGGTTAGATGTTAGGAAAAACTTCTTCTCTGAAAGAGTGGTCAGGAGCTGGAACAGGCTGCCCAGGGAAGCGGTGGAGTCACCATTCCTGGACGTGTTCAGATGTTGTACTGAGGGACTTGGGTTAGTGGGAAATATTGGTGATAGGTGGATGGTTAGACTGGATGATCTTGGAGGTCTTTCCCAATCTTGGTGATTCTATAATTCTACATGAGAAACACTGCATAGATGCCAATCAGCAAACCACTGCAAGAGCAGAAGGCACAGCAATGGCATGAGCACCACCTCATCACATAGGGGGCTCAACAGGGCCAGCACGGGGAGAGTAAGCTCACACAACTCCACCTTCCCTATGCCTCACCTGTATAGTAGATGCCTACAAAAATCAATCCCTTTAACAGAAAACACAAGCTATTATTACAGTAAATGATAGGAACAAACGGAATGTGGGCTAGAACAGTGCCATAAAGTGGTAGGAAAGCTGCATGGTTTCTTTTTGTTCAATATTTTGTGTACTGCAGCAACTTTCACTAAAATTCCCATTCAAACAACTTCCTAAATCAGCACGGCTAAGTATTAAGATTTCTCTTATGCCATTAAAGAAAAATATGCTGAATTGAAAGTGAAAAAAACCAGAACATTTGACGTTGAAAAGATAATACATAGAAGCACATATTGAATCATGGTGTACAATATACTGAAAGTACAAGGAATAATAAAGAAATCTCAATTAATGAAATTTACTGAAGGATAAGTTAGATGGTATTAAATTAGGTATCTCCTGAAAAACTAGGCACTTTCTTGCAGACTGTCTGGGGATACTATTAAGAGAAATTGTTTCAATTCATTGTGAAAATAAATATTTTTTAAAAATCAGTACTTTTCCCTTGTTCATTAGTTAACTACAGTCTTGAAACAACTGTCCAACCTTTAGACAAAAATACTACTAAAAGCTTTCCTACAATTCTTTTCTTATTTTTAAAGGAATTTTTCTACTAACTTCATGTAAAAAACTAACTTCAAGCATTATAAAAAATAGCCAAGAAATCAACAGGATGCAACACAAAGTCACACATAAAATAATTAAACTGTACACACAATTTTCAAAACATACATCCTCAAAAACCTTCTCATACCCAGTAGCTACAAAATAAGATCTTGAGGAATTTCTCTGATCTTCTTTGGCTGTATAAAATTTGAAATAATTATCCTAAACTTCAAAATAGCTCGAAAGACCTCAACTGCATGGTCATTGCTCCTTTGTGTTGTTGTTTTCCATTTCTAAACATATGCCTGATGCCTTGGTCTTGCTGGTAGAGCAGTCACCTCACGCACGCAGTCTCCCTTTGAAGCCTCCCAGCAGTGCCAAGAAAGGAGGATGCTGCAGCAGCAGGCTCCCTATTCTCGGGTTATGCAACAGATGACATCATTATCAACAAAACTGGATGACACCGGCTGAGAACAGACATGAAGAATCTGTGAGCGAGTTTTCCTTTACTTTTGGAACTAAGGACTGCTGTTTGGTCAGTTTGAAAGGAGGCAAAAATCACCCAGAGTGAGAGCCCTTCATGTCAGAGATTACTCCTCAGTGAAAAGTCTTATGACAAATATTACAGTCACAGATGTCATTCAGTCATGCTTCTTCCCTAGAAAAAAAGTGTTCCCATTCGTGGTGTAACTGGAAAGAAATATTTAACTCAGAATAATGCCAGTAAGTTTTTACGAAGTCTATTAACCTGCATGAGAACCAAGGTGGTTTCACTCCCCATAGACAAATGACCACATGCCAACGGGATGCAGAAGAGTAGTCCGGCTTCTCACTTCCCTGCAGAGAGAATCTGTGCATCTTACCCAGGACAGACTCATCTGCCCATCATCTGCGCACGTAGAGATCCTACACATCACATTTATCTCTTCTCTAGTTGCTCCACCAACTTCTACATCATAAGTGATGTAAAGTGGCTTTTTTCAAATGCTTCAGTATTACAGAAGATAAAGTACCTACTAATTGGTCAGGGAGTGAAGGCATGGATTTTGAGTCTTCACATGTGGCAAAAAAAAAAAGTATTAATTTCTGAAGGAAATACCTCGCACAGCTCCATCACTGTACAGCTGACAGATCTAGTTGTGTTGTCCTTACAGATAATTGGGAAGGATGTTTTGCACTGTATGAAATAAATCCCTTTAGTCAAGTCCTGACCACGAACATACAGTGAGAAGGAGCGATTATGTAATACAAACAATAAATACTTGAATCTGCTTGATTTGAAAGATTTCAGCCATCAGTGAATCAATGAATCACACAAAAATGAAGCCATCAATGAATGCACACAAAAACAAACTGAGGTTTTAAGAAGCTTAGCTAAAAGCTTCTATACTTTTGACAAAAGACATAGAAGTATTTAGATCTCGGCCACAAGAATAAAATCAAGATGAATCAGTAACAAAGAAATAGGTAAATGGTTACTCTCAGTAATAAGAGAAGCTTTTCTGACAGTGCTTTAATGGACTAATTCTAGGTTATTATAAAAGTGTAAACTTGAAAAGCAAAGCCCAACTTCAGTAGTGCTTTACAAGTTCCTCCAAAAAGAGCACTGAACAACATTGTGCATTTGGTGATATTACAAGATAAATGTAACATTAAAAGTAACGTTACCCAATAGAATAAGGATTATTAAGCATGCTAGAAGTCACATGACCATATAATGTGTTTACAAATACATATTATCATTAGACAAAAGCTTCATCTTTTCGGGTTTATCTGCAAGAGAAGTTTTCCAGATATGAATTTTTTTCTAATCTAATACATCTGGAAAAGTATTGAAAGGAGAAGGTAAGGAATTACGAGCATAACAAAGAGCTCTTGGACTCACTTGTTACCATCCTTGTCTGACACTGAAGAATCAGAGATCTGCACCTTACGGACTCCCTTATGCAATCATATGATATTTTACTGCATGATGAGTCTCCTCAGAAGCACAAACCTAAATAAAATCAGCTGCTTAGCTGGCCTCTCTTCGCTTTGTCTTTCTTAAAAAGTCAACAGTAATTAGAAACCACACAAAAGATTTCCCTCAAATCATGCCAGAAGAAAAATCACTGATGAGTCAAGTTAGTCTGTAAGTGGGACAAAACAGCGTGATTCATAAGTCATTGCTTCAGGTTTAATTCTTGAACGACAAAAAGCTCCATCAATAAAGTAAGATAGAAACCTAAACTCTCATTTTAAATACAATATGTAAAATACATCATAAATTAAGTATTTCTTTTTCATATCTGGATAGCGTTGTTCCATGTGTTCACTACAACGGTTGCAAACCACCAGCAGTCACCTTCAGCAGCTCCTGCAGGCAGGGAGCCCTGCAGAGGACAGTTAGATGTCACACCACATTCCTGGGCTGTCTTCAACACAGCTGCAAAGCAAACTCTCGTATCAACTGCAGGGGCAAAGCAATGAGACCACTGGCTGAAAGCACAACATAAGTCTCATTAAGGCACAGCTCAGTCACTGCCAGTACCTTAGAGAACACAGATTTCCAAAAAACAGTTGAGATTTAGTAACGTTGATGAATTTCTTTGTTTCTTTTCCCCAAATTTAACATCTGAATAAATTATTAAACACCGAAATAAATCTCAGTGCAACGATCCCATGGCAGAGCAACCAATGTGTGCAAGGAAGAGATCACCGCTGCTCCTCTCAGATGACAGCTCAGATACTCAGCACCATGTCAAAAATGACCTCTGCGTCTGAGCTTCTGCAGCAAATCATGTTTTCAAGCGCATTCCCCCTCCTCTGCCCTTCAAATTTATCACATTTCTTTCCTTCCAACCCACATCCAAAAGTAGGAGATCTGTGAAGCAATTCCAGTTTAAACCTGAAGGATATTTACCATAACATTGTTTTTTAAATTTATACTAGATTTAATACAGAAGTCAAAAAAATATAGATCCAGAGGGTTTTTTCATCAAGGAGCTAATAAAATAACAGAAGCATTTGAAACTCCTTCCAAATCATTATGACCTTGTTCAGTCATACGCTTCAAGTTGACCACTGAAAGAAATGTAAAGCAATGCTTGTCTTCCCACATCTCCCATCACAGAGCAAATGACAGCTCTGATGCTGGGAATGGACTGGCCAAGTATTTTGCCTCCTTAACTGCGATACAAAAATTTAAAGAATTTTAAAAAATAGCCACGCTGCTGTTAACACTTCACAATTTAATCATACATCGCACTTGTACTGCAGAAAACATGCAACAAGATTAAACTTCTACAGTGTAGCTGGATTTAAAATCTGTGCTGCGTTAAAGAAAGATTACCAAGCACTGCAGTGCATGACCTTGTGATCTTCCTTCTCATTTGGAGGCATTTCTTCTCTAACAGTTTAAAATCATCAGAACAGTAAGTACTAACATGGACACTACCGAATATACATGCTCTCACAAAGGATGATAAAAATTACTTAAATGTGTCTCTTTTGTTTTATGCACTCACTTACATTCCTCTCAGGAGCAATATATTACCCGTGTCACTGCTAGGAACAAGTAAGTGACATACCAAATATAGTCGTTTATTAATAAATACTGCATTCGTTCTGTGAAGTTAATCTTCACGTGCACCCATGAGGCAGGAAATTATTAGCCAGTATTTCCCACATGGAGGTAGAAGTCACGTTATAGACTGTCCCAGTCCTTGCACCAATTCAGGTGCCAAAGCTGTAGCAAACCATAAGAAATCCTGCCTCCTTTGTTCATTCAGTCATTGCATTTTGCCCATCTGATAAGAAGGAAGCTCTCAGGATGACGCTGCCTTGTCATAACGGGAATGTAAAAATCAGCACTTATTAAAAGCCATTAGAAGCTTGAAAATAATCTTACCATTAAAAGGGGAAATAAGAAAACACAATTTATCAACTGGTTTCCTTTTAATCTTCCAAGGACACAAGGGTGACAACCATTCCACAGGTCTTTGTCTGGAATAAACATCTTCCAAACTGAACTTGAGAATGTTTTCTCTAAGTTTCTTGTCCTCTCTTTACCTGGCTCCAAGTTCTTAGATACTCCCCCTCTGACCAAATGTGAACTGAATGCTAAGAGGGGATATTAACACCACTCCCAAACAAAGTAAGACGAGCACTGAGAGTTCAAGAGAGAGAGAGAAGTTTTGCTGCACAAACAAATCTCTTGCAGTACTCACAAACTGCAGATGCATTACTAAGGTGGAATTCAATCCATATATCAAAATGCTTATTTCTATCTCATCCGAATGAGCACAGTAAGCACCTTCAAGCTGACTAAGATACTGACTCAAAGAGCTCCCTTTAAAACTACTAGAAATTGTAGGGATAAATCACTTAACAACCTTTCATAGAATAATAGAATAGTTTGAGTTGGAAGGGACCCTTAAAGGTCACCTAGTCCAACTCTCCTCCAATGAACAGGGACACCTACAGCTACATCAGGTTGCTCAGAGCCCTGTCCAGCCTGATCTGGGATGTCTCGAAAGATGGGGCATTCACCACCTCTCTGGGCAACTTTTCACATCTCAATCCATGAATTAAGAAAAAAATTAGGCCGCACATCTTGCGGGTTGTCAAGGGCTCTGGGTTCTTACCAGACCAGAAAACATCTCCCTTCAGCATGCACAGCAAAGCATTTCTGCTACCACCCAAAGTCAAGAGTTGGAGAAATAGCAAAGTTAGCAAATAATGAATTTTTAAAGAACATTTAGGAGTTCTGCACGTAGATTTGAGGGACTTCAGTCTGAGTAGGCTTCTTCGATCTTGATGGGCCAGCCTTTTGCTTGTGCTGGAAACACAATGAGGAAATGCTCTGAGGACACATCATTAGCAGCCCACTGCAGGAATGTCTTAAGGAATGTTCCAAAAAATCTTCTGTCCGAATAGTTCTTTCCTTTTCACATGTTTCTTATGATTAAACGAAATGAATGGGATAAATTCTGGTGAGGACAGACAAAGAAGCTCGTCTGTTTCACTGCACCCAAGAACACCCTTTTGTTCACTACTCAGCTCACTGAAGATCAACCAGCTGCACTTCTACCGTTGCTGGATTTTTCCTAAGAGGAGCACTCGTCTCCATTTTCTCTCTGAAACAACTGGAAGGCAACTTGCATCACTGCGAGGGGTACATACATGTCTGTATAGCACAGTCACACAAAACACTGCCCATTTCCACCTTTAAGACAAGTTGAGCAGACAGTCCAGTCTTCACAGTCTGAACAGAGCGATCAAAGCATATTCTTCCATAAGAGCTGAGCCAATATAAATGTTGTCAAAAGCAAAGGGGATGGAATGGGGTGGAACAGCAGCAGAAACAGATAAGCAAATTTCAGTCCAAAATATACTTGCAACAAAAGATCGATTTCATTGTCTTCCATGTATGCAAAAAAAGCAACAAGTAGCATCTGCCTCAAAAAACGCTTTGTGCAAACCTGGAAGCAAGGTTAAACAGAACATTCGTGATGAACCCTTCTTGAAATGCTTCAAATGACTTCTCAGTCCTCACCTTTCTTTGTGGGGTTTCAACGAGCTCCACAGGAATGTTCTTGCGCACAGGGGTCCACGAGATGAATATTCAGTTGCTGACTCATTATTTTACTTGTGTCCAAGAATCATTCCAAACCCAAATGTGAGAGAGTAGTGTTTAATATAGCAATACATAGCTTCAAAATGAATCAAACGCATAATCAATTTTATGCAGTGAAATTCTGCACTTAACTGAATTTCAAAGGCTTCTGAAGCTCAGCTCCAGCCCTTCAGCTGATCATCTAGATTTCTTTTTGCCACTCTAGTAATCAGTAGTGATGGACAGGTAACCTCAGAATCAGCATCAGAGAGCTCAAGAGCTAAGCACTTCTTACAGAAGTACATATTTGAGAATGAGAAAAACATCTTGTCAACAATAACACAAATGAGCAAACTAACACAGTAAGTTCACGCTTTTCTGTTCTAAACGTAACATTTTTTTTATACAGGGATATGTTTACTCAAATGTCAGAAAGGGGAATGAAAGGGGAGGTACCTCCCACCTAGTGGCACCCAATTCAGTACGCACAACACAAGGGATTCAACAATTCACATTTCCTAAAACAGATGTTCAGGCATCTCACACTCCTTCCTCTTTCACAGCAGGCAAAGCCATTATTAGGTTCTAATAAAAAAAATTCTTTGAGTGTATGCAACATTATCAACGAGGGAATAAAGACTGTGTGTCACTGTCTTCTCAGTTCACCCTTTAAGCTTTCTTACACTTTTCAATAATGCTTCTTCCTACAGATACATATTTTCTCTTCTGTCTTTTAGCAATTTAAATAGAGCAGAATTTTATATGACTTTCTCCAAGAGCTAGCAAATACAATTTTTATACACATATATAAACATTTAGAAAATGTGGAGCGTCAGTATTCTTTATTGTACCTTCTCCTATGAATACTTCCTGAAATTTGGGCAACTCACTGTAAGAAAACAACCATCCTCTAACAACATGAACTTCCTCCTCAAGGGTCCCGGAGAACATGACAATCTATTGCTTCGTGGAACAGGCTGCAAACCATGAAATATGCACAAGCTAGATGAGAAGAGTTAAATAAAGCTGCTAAAATTCAGCAGCATTGCAGTCTATTCCAGACTATACTTACTATAACCTACACTGGGTGTCCTCTGCATAAGCACCAGTGTGACTTTGTGGACTGCTGAGACTCAGTCTGTTGCAACTGGCATAAGTTGCCACAGGCGAGTAATCACAAGAAACTGACCTTGGCAAAAGCACATTTTACACTTCACTGCTGTTCAACTGTGTTAAACTAAAGAGAGAGCAAGTGAGCACAAGGGGAAGAGGGAGGGAGAAGGAACAAAGGGGGATGGACAGAAAGTATAAAGTGATCGCAGCCATTTTCAGCTTTACCTGCAGGACTCCGAGGTGCATTGCTTCCAGTGCACAGCGCAACCTGGGGTTTCAGATGGATTTGGGGTTGGGGGGAAGAGAGAGGGATTAAGTCCTACATTAGGAATTAACACCTCCAAAAAGCTCTCAAGAAGGAAGGAAAAAGATGACAATTGCAACTTCACCCTTACCACTACCAGATTACTCACTGAATGTGGATTTTTAAGTTGTTCCCTCCCGGTATGGCTACACCACTTAAAAGTATATTTTAGAATCAGCTGCAACAAAAACTACAGGTATTTCTCAAGGCATGCAGCAAAATAGTTTAGTCTTGATTTTAAAATTTTAAAATGACCTTGACTGCAGTGGCTCTTTCAACAGCCACACAGCAGGCAGCAGGAGCTAGCACGGCAGAATTCCCCCAGCTGAACATGCAGTTGTGCCCTGTCCTAACCATCTTCTGAGTCCCCTTCAGTTTGGATTGGTTATCTCCCCATCCTATCTTTTTCTTAGTTTCTGCATTCCACTCTTTGCTATTGATTACCACATCTCCAAAGCAGCAGCCCTGGCAGAGCAAGGTGGCACGGGATTCCCTGGCTAGCAGTAACCCACATCCTGCCCAAACTTCTCAGCCAGTTGAACACAAAGATCAGCCAGTGGGTATTCTGCGTTTCCAGGATATTCAGAGGTTGAAGAAAAGCGCACAGAAGTTTTGAAGGAGTTAAAAAAAGCAAAAAAAAAAAAAACAAAACCAGTCTCCAATTACGAAATGTGCGAGGTACACAAGTCTAGACAAAATGAGACTGTACACACTTTATATCTCAGTTACTCTGCCACTCTTAACTCAGTGACTTAAGGATCAGAACCCTCAAAAAAAAATCCTACCGTACACAGGTTCTCTTCCAAATCCTGAAGGCTGCTTCTGTCCTGCACAGTTGTTCCATGCTTCATCTGTTCTCATAACTAACTCAAAAACCCCACTACAAAAGCCAGCCTTTCTCCCTTGCGCATATCCAAATCTTTTACACCTCTGTGAGAATCCAGTCCCCTATTCCAGCTCCACCTTTCTCCACTTCGGTTCTCCACATGTCATGTTACTACAGGACAAGGAATAGTGATGTCTGTTGGTTGGTTTGGCTTTTTTGACACAGTCGTATTACCTTAAACCACTCCCACCCAAGTGAGAGCCACCATGGTTTAATGACCTCTGCTGTCACTGGGCAGGGAGATGCAAGACTCAGCCCTGACAGCAGATGGCTCGTTCACACACACTGATGTTCAGCAATTCAACAGAGATATGATCACGTTTAGCCTATAAATTACAGAAACAGCAAATCCATGAAGCATAGCTTAAAATTCCAAGAGACTCAGGTACTTCCAAGTCTGAACTTCAGATCAGGGTCAAAAAGGTGTCAGGTGTGGATGTGCAGAATATTAATCATCTCACCAGACTGCTGCTCTCACAAATAAATGTTTGAAAGGCCCACAGGCACGCTTTGTGACAGCAAGCCAGGACTGTGCCAGAGGGGGCTGGATGGGTGACCAAACTGCTTGCTTCTTCTGTGCGGTATCTAAGAAAACTTTGCAGTGTCTAGGCCGGGAGCACACTGATATCTGCCCTATTTTGCTGACTGTGCATTTCGGCACAAAGTTTAATTATTCAACTTTGTATTGGCTGTGTCCTATAATAAATATGGAAGACGAAAAGTAAAATCAGAGACCGCCCTAGTTCAACAGCAATTACAGCCACTGTTTGGGTTCAGATATGACATGGTCACCATTTCTCACAATGGAGCACAACAAAACAAAGAAAAGAGTGACAAGAAAGTAAGTACCTGAAAGGTACTCAGGAAGACTGAATGTTCATGTTCATCAGACTCAAAGTAAGCATATCATCATATTATATAAAAGTACCCTCAGCTGAAAGCAGGAATTTGGTGTCTTTTATTTCTTTCATGCATATCCTAAACAGGTCATTGAACTATTCTCTTCTCTCCTTGCAGCTCTGCCACTGTACCACTTTACACTCAATGCCAACTGATTTAACAGTTCAGCAACTAGGGTCTCATTTTCAAGACTTTTTTTTTGGTAGGTAAAACTGCGTCTTCCACATCCCAGCAAACAATTACTAATATACTGGCTACTCTGAGCAAATTGCTTCATCTCTTTTCACCTGAGAGATTTCCTTGAGCTCCATGTATTTCCAGAAAAAATCCCAGGCCTCATAAATCAAAATCTTCCTATATCTAAAAATTAGTAGTAAGGTTTAGTTACAGCTATATATATGATTAACAACCTATGCATTAACATCAAAACATGCATATATATGACTGCAACAAAAATATGTATCAGCAAGATCACATTATGATAAGGCAGAAAAGTTATGAGATTAATTTGACTAAGGTATACTCCTACTGCAAGATTAGTTTGTCTGAATTGTATTTACCTTTCTAAAAGTGTTTCAGAAAGAAAAGTCTTGTCTAGTTTAAACTCACCCAATACAACATAGCAATATCCTTGATGTCCAGGGAGTCAGGAGATTCTTCCTCTTCCTTCTGGTTGTGAATACTGAGCGTGACCTACAGGAAAAAGAAAGTGAAAAACACAGTTGGTAGACAATCCTTCTTATTCTCAATGGGTCAGCATTTTCAAAATTGTTACAGAACACTGTGCTGACTTCAGGAGATCGATCACTACTGGTGTTCCTGAAAGATTTCCAATCAGATTGTGTTCTTTCTTAGGTATCTCTACAAAACATACCAAGGGTTCATTTTTCCCTTTGAGATCACTGTATTAAGTACAAAGATATTAAAGCAATAGGCCTGATGCTCTTCTTTACACAGTACGTTATAACGTACCATTACCATTCTGCAATATTAATTCAAATTTATTGTCACGGAATTTGTAACTTTTTGTTGGAATTCACATTTCCTTAAGATTACTAAATGAAAGGAAGGTTATGTTTTCTGTGCTGTCAAAAATACATTCTAATGATGTATTCTAATAAGACATTTTAATACATTCTACAAAACCAACAGCAACATAACTAAAACCCGTGAAAAACATGGAAGTACCCTTTCTCCCGTTCAAAACTTCATTTAAGAAACAGCTATTGGTGCTTAGGTTCAGCACTCAAGAAATTCTCTGAATAAAGATGTCTGAAGCCTCAAAACAGCTGTGGAAAGTTCAGCAAACTTTATCTTCTGCAGTTTTCCACCAACTCCAGGATTTCCGCATTTCTAAGGGAGTTCACTTTTTCTTGACAGCATGCTGAACATGCAGTTTTGCAGATATTTACGCCGTATAAAGCCACCTCGATCCTTCTAGCTCTTTCAGTAACAGCAAGCAAGCTCGCAAAAGCTTTGCCTCAGATTTCACAGGCATGTGTGTGCCTCTCTCAGTACCCAGGCCGCCTTGCCAATATGTAGGATTAAACTTTTTCCAAGGTTGAATAAGCCACCATCTGTCTATCTTGTGTGGTGCTGTGCGCCATCCGGGAGACTTGTCCCTCAGAGCATGTTTCTACCATATGTCACTCCTGAGTGATCAGCTATGCCAAGACATTTGGGAAAAAATGACTAAGTCTAGCTGGAAAACCCGTTCAGAATTCCAGAGGAGGTCTGCCAAGGCTGTATTTGCAAATAACTTTGCATCCACCAATTTCTGCATGTATTGTACGCAGTAATGAATAAACTTTACCTGAGCTGACAGAACGAATCGGATGATGTAACTGCCCTCTATTGTCTAGAACTCACTGACTTTTTAATAAGCCAAGTGGCTCAGGTTTGATGCGTCCTCAGGAAAAACACAAGGAACTTTTACCAAAGAACTGTAATTTCTACCATAACTAAGGTAAGCGGGAAGGGAAGAAAACAGACACAAACAATGGATTCCAAGAAAGACTACTTGGTCTTTACAACAAATTACCAACTTTTTTTCAAAATAATCAACGAAAATACCTAAGGCGACTGAATGTAAGACTTCTTCCTAATATATAACTGTATCTGAAGTGCTTGCCTGCATGTAAAGTAAAGCTAAACTGAATTTTAAACCAATGATTAATCATGGTTCACGCAGTTAGAATTTGGCTAATAAAAATATAAGACTATCCAATTTCAGATTTAAAGAACTGCTTTATGTTCCAATTCCCTAATTATTAAATTAAAGCCCAAGCCAGCATTGTTCTTATGGCCAGCTCAAGGCTGCTCATTTACATAACTGACTTTCAAGGGCACTTCATTATGCAGCAATTAATATCAACAGAGAATCGACCAGATCTGCTACTTAACGTTAAGGAAGATGTTCTTGAGAACACTGAAAGAAGACAGAAACTACTAAGTAGCGATGACAGCCTCCCTCAGTGAGTTCAGCACAGGAAAGGAAATCTGTTCCTGCATACAAAAGCAGAAGTATTAAATACCAATAGACAGGCTATGGGAATCATTACATTTAGTGAAAAAAAAAAAAAAAAAAGAGATGAGGAGTGATAGAAAACACAGCAGAAGATGTTCACAGAAGCATGAGAGTCCTTTGCCTGCGTTTTGCATTCCGGTTCATCAGCACTCTGCCACTCTGGGTTACACACCTACGCACAGGTCCATCTCCCCATTGGTATGGAATGTCATTTGCACGTGTCCCTGAGGAACCCAGAGGGGACTGCAGATGGAGACAAGAGGAAGAAAACTATCGACAGTTGCCAATTGGGAAAATTCTCCCTCTGGAAGAGCATTTGCACTGTGAAGCTGGTAAATATGCTTTTGGATCCGGCTTAATCAGGATGAGGCCCCAGTGCTCAGCACAACTTTGCATTCCACTTCGCACATGTGGTGAGGTTCACCACACACTGTTGTTCTCAGCAACTTTTTAGGAAACTTTCCTACACTCCTGGAATTCATAAGCTTGGGAATCAAACAATCACATAAATGCAAAACTTAACCGAAACATCTGTTGCTAAATGTAAGAGCAGGACAAGTAAAAGGCAGACAGTGAGGCCTATTTCCACTGGAAGCCTCATTTAGAGAAGACCGTGGAGAAAGTGTTTACAGACAACAAAGGCTCTCTCAGAACGAGTTCTATATTTTCTGAGCCACCCATCTGTGGGTTATTTCCAATTTTCCCACATTCATTCAGCAAAGTTCATTCCCCAGCAGAGGCTTTGGGCACTAATTGGCAAGAGGTTTGTTTTTGGGGACTTTTTTTTCCCCACTGACCAAGACATAAAGAAAATACAGTGTGGTGGGAAGCTATCGAACGTCACTAACAACCCCAGAGGAGCCAGTCCTCTAAGAGAAAGTCAACTCTGCGAGCACAATGATACATCAATAAAAAAGAGGTTGTTGCTCAAAACACTAATATAGTATTAAAGCAAAGCGCAGTCCCTCTTCTCATCAGTAATCAGTATTCACAAATTATCAACAGAAAAAAAATCCCTATTTGCAATGTAAAATCAACTTGAGGCCTTTCTGCACTTAAAGGTGCAAAAAGAGGAATTGAGGTAAAAAAAAAAAAAAAAGAAGAAAAAAAGGGCTGCTTTTCCCAAGCAAAGAGAGAAAGCAATTTTCCTCACGCATCGTTCCTCATCTTTGCTTCCCCCTCCTCCACACCAAACCCAAGAAAATCTGCCATTGCTTTAGGTCAAAGGAAAAACAGGCCCAGCTGCCGTAAGCCAAACAACGTACAGGTTTGCTATCTCCCCTGCTGTTTTGGCTCGGGCTCTTCAGACTGGAAAATTCAGAAGCACGATCTCCCAAGCTCTATAAATGCCAGAACCATCTAAGAGGAAAATAGGACAAGGCCACCCCCAGGCAAGTTTGTACTAAAATCTGCTGGCTGCAAGGCAAAAATACAGTAAACATCACATAGGGACAGACTGCGCCTTGGAAAGTATTCCATGTGAACAATACAGCTTCCAAAGGAAGGCTGAGCTGGAGTGGCTTCTGGAGAGCAGAACGCGATGTTTTAGATCCTAGTGAGGAGCTAGCGAGCTAATGGCACGCTCAACAAATTGTGTGACAGGCAATATGCTTCCAACGTTAATCCAAAGAAGAAATGCAAAAGTGATGCTCAGCATTCTCCACAGCGGACTAACAAATGCGACACTCAAGAACCGTACTGCAGTTCACTGAGGAAACATCGTTTTTATCTGACAATTGATTTCACAGAGCAAAACAAGTAATAATAAGCAATTAAACAGTCGATATTTTCTTGTCTTTCAGGGAAGAATATTTCAGTTACATTTTCACAGTCCTTGAGAGATGAACTTTGCAGCTGACTACTGTATGTTTTAATGTGCTCTGCACTGACTCAACCTAGAAAAACAAGCCAAAAACACAAGTTGAAACATCCTTTTTCCTGTGTAGCTCCAATCTGCAGTAGCAAGAAGCTAAACAACATGCTCTCCTCCAGATGGCTGAAATAAAAAGAACACTCTTTCTGATTAATTAGGAAACAAATGAATCTGCTGTTAGCACAACAAGTTACCATCAGGAAACCTGGGCTCCCACTAAACTTTGGTACTCACGCTTGCTCTGCAACTGTGTTCAGAACCTTCCCAAGAGTGGTCTCTCACTTCACAAGAGAAACATTACACACAAGTCTACCAAAAGAGCACACAAAATACTGCACATCTGAAAAGGATTTGGGCCCATCCCTGGAGGCGCTCAAGGCCAGGTTGGGTGGGGCCCTGGGCAGCTGAGCTGGTGGGTGGCAGCCATGCCCAAGGCACTGGGTGGGACTGGGTGGGCTCTGAGGTCCCTTCCAACCCAAGCCATTCTGGTATTCTCTCTATGGACAAACCACCCTGCAAGCCACTCTATGAAGAAAGAAAAGTTTCCTAGAAGAGTGTGTCCATCGGAATAAAAATGACTGAAGACCTCACTGTGCTGTGAGGAATCACCAGTGGCAGAATCATTGTGTGAAAGAACTTAGGTAAGGTTCAGTGAGCAACAGAGGCTGATGCATGTATATTCCAGCTTTCCAGCTGGTCCAGGAAACCAAAATCCCTAGGCCAGACAAAGCACAAAGAACAAGGATGTGACAGCCTGAGCAAGAGGCCAGGCCATGGTCCCTGGCAGGCAGCTAGGGATGATGGTTATCATTTCAAGTGCAGACACTGCAGATGGAGAAGTTAAAAAAAAAAAAAGCACAAAGCACATAAAGCAAGTGCAAAACTAGCACTTGTTGTACATTACAATATATGCTGCTACTAGCGTGCCTCACCTCCAGAAGAAGGGAATTGAGCTCACCCAGCTTGGGGAGGTACGGGGAGCTGCACTGAAACATTTCCATGTTCTCAATATTCCTCTGCTTTCAGTGGAAGACATGCAGCTTCACCACAACTCAGCTTGAGCCCCACAACTGGGAAAGGCATACTCAGAAAAACACATCATACTGCTAGGATGAAGATGCTGAGGCAGAGAGCTCATAGCTTCCTATGAACTAACAATTGCTTTTATGGCCCAAACCTGGGACCTGATACTTCAGCAGCAGTGTTTAAAGGAGGACCACTCAAGAAGAAGCTGGCGATTTACTGGGAAGGAAGAAGCCATGTCTGAGGCTATTGCACAATTTCACCGCTGCCTTTAATGAGCAGATGCATGCTTAAAGAGGGCACAGAGCCTCAGTGAGGATTCAGCAAAACCACACCATTAGAAATCAGAGTACTTCTATGTGCGCAGCTGACGTTTTCAAACACGCTGAGAGTTATTTTCTAGGGACAAAGGGAATGGTAGAGACAATTACGAGAAACTAAATCCATGACTGGTTTTTAAAATCCAGCTAAAGGCACTGTATCCTCTGAAGTAATTGAGGAAGCAGAGCGACTGAAGAAAAAAGAAAATGATTCTTCACACATTAAAAGAACGGATTATAATAATTCTATACCTACAGTGAAGTCACTTAATTCAGTTAAGTGAGCTAATCTCACTTTCATTATAGGCCTGTGATAGTTACCTGCAGCAGAAAATAAAAGACAACAAAAAACTAAGGAAGTCCAGAGTAAATACTGATGTTTCAAAGTGCACCTATCCACTATACAGTACATATAATTACTGAAAAAAAAAGTTGCTTTTTTTTTTTTGGAGCACGTAGTGTCAGAAAGTAAACTTCCAGCAGACACCATATTGCTTGGCACACTATTTCAAGCAGACCCACCTCTCTTCTGTTTGTTTGGGAACAACCACACCTGCCCACCCTTTCACTCACAATACTGCAAACCTCAAGCACACTCCAATGCCTCCTCTTTCCAGGAGAAAGAGAGACAATTTATTTTGTACATAAGGCTTTCTGCAACTCTTACAACTGCTTTCTCCAAATTTCTCCCAGACTAACGTATCATTTCTGGGCTGAGCAGACAGGAACCGCACATGCTACTCACGATGCTGGGGAGCACTGAATTTATACAGCAGCAATATTGATAATGTCTGTTTTATCCTGTTCCTTTATTAGTAATGCCTAACATGTGATTTGTTTTTCTCATCAGTGTAGAGTACTGAGATGGTTTTACATTGCTGTTTATCAAAAACCTCATAACTGACTCATGCATGTTAACCGTGAGCTCAAAGCTCATCACTTTTCAGTTGGATTGCAGTCGCTTTCCTCCCTGTAGATCACTTTCCATTTATGTGTATTAAATTTTACCTGCAATTTACCATTCTACTATCTGGACACATTGTCTTGTCAAGCATTCCTCCAATTTGTTATGGTTCACTTCAACCTTACTATCATGAACAAGTAAACATCATCAGCAAAGTACCCCTCTTCACTGATAAGCCCTTTTTCCCTTTAGATGTTGAGTACACCAACCAGTCAACTATACTGTGACCTGATGGAAGGGACTACTTATTTCTTCCTTATTCCCACCTTCAAACAACGTATTAGTCCATAACATGACCCTCCTTCACGCACAGCTTACTTTCCTTCTGTTACAGAATAGTGTCAGAAGCCTCTGAATGGCTTCCAGATCTTTCTACCCACTTGCAAATTCACCCCTCTTCAAAAGGCTTCAATGACTTTGAAAGACATCACTTTCCTTTATAACAGAAAAGTTGACTCTTCCTGCAGCAAATAATCTGCAGGAAACAAAGTAATATAATTTTACAATGTTTTTGTTCTTGTTTGGTTTCTGGTTGTTTTTAAAGACCTCCATAGGCATTTCCTTATTTTAAAGCCAAACAACCAGGGAATGAGAAGTATCACTGAACTCTCCCTCTCTATAGAGCTTCATGTATGACTAAGACATAGGAAAGGCACAGTAACAACAACTTCTCTTGTAACTTTTCCATGAAGACAAGCCCTCATTCACTTTTCTAACAATTTTTGACCTCGGGAATAAAAAGTAAGGACACCAAAAAATTACTGCAGTTTGGCAGATGCGTGAGACTGCTGGCAACTGCAGAGCACCAGAACACTGTTTGTTTGACCGAGTCCTGGCTTCTTGTGCCTATGTAAGTTCCTACTACTCTTCATCAAATTAACAGACTTATTTCCATCCCCACACTGGCTCGTCTTTGCTGTTCATTACGTTATTGGCACAGTGAACTGTGTCCTTCCAACCTCCCATCCTATCTGTCTCCTGCTGGCACATCACTGAGAGCACGGGTATTGCCACCTGAATGCTGAAAAGATCTGACTTGCATAAAGTTGAGATTCATAGAAGTGAGAGACAGAAAACTGATGGCACTTAATCATGTGTTCCAGCATTAATGGCAGGCACAGTCCAACCCTTACATTTGCATTTGAAACCTGCTAGGACTCCTTACATAAAAGTACCCTACTACCATTCATGCAAGCCCTACCTGTAAGACCCTCAGCATCTTTGATAATATGACTTTCAGGCTCCTTGTACCTAGCTCATTCATGTTCACCAGCATGTGGCCTGGAGCACTGCAGAGCACAGAGCACGGACAAGTACCAGCATCCTCTATTTACATTACATCTCACACCTGACAACTGAATTTTCAACAAGCTGAAAGACTAAGGAAGCAACATTAAAAAAAAAAAACATCGTCAAAAGGTGGCATCATCATTACAATCTCTCTTTATTTGAGCTTTCTTGTTAGTTTCACTAGATGGAGAAGCAGAGAGTTCTCCAAACAGTTTTTCTTAGTTTCCACGTGTGCTGCCAAATTTCCACCCTGCAGAACCAATTTTAAACAGAAATAAGTGTCTCCTTCCCATCCTTTGTACCTCCATGTCATTCTTATAAAGGATATGGAAGAAAAGTTGAATGAAAATGAACTAGTCATTGGGGGGGGGGGGGAAGGGGGATTCAAAAGCTATTTTTTCATTTTTATTTATTTTTTTAAACTTGTCAAAAACTCAGGCTCGCTTTGATCCATAATTCTTCCTTTCTTACAGCTATGGAAAGTTTTTACACTCTCTTTTTAAACTGAAGGCTGCCAGAAATGACTTTGTTATAAATTGGTGTTCACAGTTATTTTTAAGGAATTTTTTCTCAGTAACTTCTAGCTCAAGCAGTTCACACGGAAATATTTCCAAACCATCAACCTGCCTAAATATTTCCAGTAAAGCAAAGTAATCCCCAGTTCCTAAATACAACTCCACTTCATTTTTAAACTTCACTTTATCCTCCAGAAAACTAATACGGCTTTAAAAATGAGAAAGACAGAAAAAGGGGGAAGGAGACAAAAATGTGAGTACTTCAAGCAGTATCTTATGTCTCTGGGTTACAGAAGATGCAGAACTGGAAACGGACATGAGGTATAGGCCACAATTTCCCAGAAGTGTTAATAGTAATAGCAAATTAAATTTAAAAAAAAAAAAAAAAAAAAAAGGAAAGGGGAAGGGGAAGGAAACTGTGATTTGAAATAGCGTTGTACCTGACCCAGGCCTAGTAGAAAGCTCTCAAATCAATCTGGCCATTGCTAGCCTATGCTCACAGCCAGTTTCCACACTAACATAAAGGATCACAGAAAAGACAAAGAAAATCTGATGCGCTTTGTATTAACATTTTGTTTAGTTTTTTCAGGGCAGAAGTGCAAAGAAGTCATTTATTACAAACCTTTCCATATCTGTCAAATGTTGCATGTTCTACGTAACTATCACACATTTGGCAAACTCTTCCTACCTACCCATATGCTAGGGAAAAGCTCAAACCATGGAAGAAAAATCTTCCCTCACAAAGTAAATTTCCTCTTTAACAGGAACTGTCAATTGCACTGAAGTCTCTGCACTCTCCTCTAACCACTAGGACAAATGCTTCCACATCATTCAAAATTCACACTCCCCAGGAAGCAGAGCTGTCAGACCTGTATTTTACAGAAGGTAATAACATAAGCCTTGAGGAAAAAAAAAAAAGAATCACTCCTCCAAGAACGGGGCAAAAAAAATAACAGGCAGTGAGGGAACAGATGCTGAGAAGAGCTCAGGAAGAGTCCAGGTACAGGAGAACAGGAGAGGTTGTTCCAGGCAAGCAAAAAGGACCTGCCTCCCCAGCCTGGGACTTGAGGGACAAATTTGCAGAGTATCGAAGCTTTCACCTGCAACGTATCTATATAATTTTAAAATGTTTCCAAATAAAAACAATTATTAGTTCAATACCTTACATAAATGTCAAACTAAAGTATTATAAATACAAGCCACAAACAGTCACAGCACCATCTCTCAGACCTTTAGCAGGTTCAGTAACGAGACTGGGAAGTAACTAACCCTTACCTCAAATACCAGGAGTTAGTGTGGGGTTTTCAAGCCTAGATGGACCAGCTGCTTTATCTATAGGACTGTCAAGTCAACAATCCTTGTTGACTTTGTTTGAAAGCTACTTCATGAGCCTTTGGAGCCCCCTGAGTTACTGCAAAATTCCCTGTAAATCAAACATATTACAGCTGTGATACATCTGAGTTAGGAACTCAAGAGTCAGCAACATGGCAGTGTTTCTGAAAGATCAAGAGTCAATGTTAAGTGAGTAAAGAGAAGGCTGCAACATGACTTTTCAATGCATTTGTTGAAATTTGTGGAAAGTCCACCCACAAAAGAAGAACAGAAAAGAGATGTAAAGAATAAAAAGACGCAGCACTTGGTTGCTGATCTAGAAGATTAATCCTACATGGAAACATGATAGAAAAAAGGTGAAATGGACAATAGTATGCTGCACTATAAACTCACAGAACATAGGGAACCTGTCTTGACTGAATGGGTTCCAGACAAATTCTTACCAATGCCTTCCTCAGCCAAGGCAAAGAAAACGGGAGCAAATCGTTGTACCATCCCACTGGCCCACTTGAACACAACTGCAGAACTAGATCTGAAGTTGATGGGCAGAAGAACACTTCGGTGAACAGAACAGAAAAAAGCTGAATCATTTGTCAAGTAAAAAGGACTGTAACAGACTCCTCCCATGAAGTTCTGCCCTTCTGTTATTTCTACCACTGTATCACAGCTCTGCATATTAACTTCTAGAAACCAAAACAAGCTGGACGAGCTCAGAGAAAACGATCTTTTTTGCAGCACCAACTGATGCCATACTAACTAGGAAGGACACGTTTTATTCAAGTAACGTAAATACTCCTAGCAAATTGTTTCAAAAAGCTGATAACAGCCTGCAGAAGTGGCAGTTGGGCTTCTATGCCTGAAAATCATAGAAACTAATGGTGAGTTCTGGAAGGTATCTTAAAGGTATTGAGTTTTTTAAACTCCTTTTTCATCCCAGTGCCTTACAAGCAGAATGCAAGACAAACTGCAAAAAATACTCACTTCACAAATACACCAATACAGCAGACACATTAGATAACATTCTCAACCTTCTTAAGTCTCTGAAGTATACCGTGTATAATGTGCTCACTTACTAAAACAAGAAATAACACCCCAAAGTCTTGCAATGATTGACAGAGCCACAGAAAACAAAGACAGCAACTCACCAGTAATTTTCAAACAGCCAATTATTTCGTCCTTGTTAAAGCAAGCGTGAAGATTGTAAATTAAAGTATCCTGACACAGACATATACTGAATCTCTTCTCCATATGCTTTGTGATCCTAATTTAGGTTTCAAATTTGCCAATAATGACACAACCTGTATTTTTAAAAGTAGTACTAAATTACTTCAGAAGCAGAAGTCGCAACTCTTTGAACACAGCCCTAACAGGAATTACTTTCTCCTTTGGTTTAGTAAGCTGCTCTTGTAAGATTTCTCTGTAGGTGCGTTGGAACCTGTAGTTAGAACATCTTCTAAAAGTAACCAACTTTCTCTAAAAAAAGTAAAATCACCTCAAGAGCTACACCATGTATTCTGTGACAGAAACCCTGAAAACAAATCATTTCACAAGTATACTGTACAGTTCTAATAAAATTACTTAATAGTCAAATTCAAGTAAGAAACTTAACTTTTTTAAAGAAATTGTGAAAAATAAATATATCCACGTCAATATCTCTGCAGTTAACTCTAGATTTTTTTTATATAAACAACTCTTGTGAAAATTCATACAACTGTACCTTGATACATCAAATATATACACCCATTACACTGCATTATGCCTGATACACTATTTTACACACGACACTTGCAGAAGGCAGAACATCGCCTGCTACTCTGCTCCCTAAGTCCACTTCTTGTAAGGCAGTCACACGGACATCTCAAGACTTAAGACATTTTATGGCCTCAACTTGCACCAGGGGAGATACAGGTTGGATGTCAGGAAATACTTCTCCGAAAGAGAGGTGAGGCGCTGGAATAGGCTGCCCAGCGAGATGGTGGAGTCACCAACCCTGGAGGTGTTCAAGAAATGTTCAGATGTTGTGCCGAGGGACATGGTTTAGCGGGAAATACTGGTGATAGGTAGATAGTTGGACTGCATGATCTTGGAGGTCTTTTCTACCCTAGGTGATTCTATGATTATTAATCTGTAGTCAAACCATCGGAACGCAAATGCAGTCATTTTAACTGTCCACATTTCTACAACTCTGATAGTATTAATCCTAATTTGATCCACGCATCTCTATAAAGTATTGCAAGTATACTGATGCTGCTTAAAAATCTACATGCCACACGATAGTTTCGGTTATGCCTACTGACATATTTGTTTCTCTGCTTGGAGAAACTTCGTTTGGCTGAGCAGCAGCACGTGAACCAACACAGCAGTCACCGTCACGCCTCCATGACAATCACTAGGGAATACCGTGAAACAAAACACATGGGTAAAAATACATAGATCTATGTATGTATGCACTTCAGAACTGTTCTCTCTCATCCCAATATTTTCATGTTTGCTCTTTCTGGTGTGCAGTCAGCAAACAGCGGGTCCAGAGAGGTACTTTCCCTTTTCCTGTCATGAAAATTCTGCTAAGCAGTAGGGGTGAAATCTTACTATAAAAACAGGACAACATTTTAAAAAATCAACATAAATGACTAGAAATATTTCAGCAGCTTTACTGTATGGAACTGCTTGTCACTTGGTCAGTTCCAAGCAGTAGCTTGGCTTGATCATGTCACTTTATTTCTTGTATTAATATAGTACCCACTGATGAAAACATCTGTGCAATGGAAAGCAAAGTAAGGGAGAAGGGGCAGAAATAGAAGAAAAAGGTGTGAAAATCAACAGGAAAAGGAGAGAACAGATTCAAGATTTTGGAAACTGCAAAAGCAGATGGTTAACAAAAAATGGATTTCATAAAAACAGAGGCCATTTCCTTAGGCAGTTAAGTATTTTCATCTATAAGGAGCACTTCCTTAGTACTTATTTCTGTATGAGAATATTAAAAAAATCAGAATTAAACAAAGGGAAGAAAAACTCACACTAACTATACAGAAATTGCCCACTCTTTCTGTCCATGGCCATCTTTTTCCTCACTGGTAGATGTGGAACCTCTACATTAGCCCAGAAAGAAGACCACAAGAAGCTTAAATATGACAGAATGCAGACACTTGCCTTGCATGCACACTGTCACCGTGAATTAGACATGAGTTGACAAGCTAAAGACCTGGCTTGCAGTCTCATCATTCAATCATCTATCCAATCTCATCAATTGAGCAAGACAGTAATACATGTCCCCTGCAGCTTAAATGACAGCAAAACTGTGGGTTATAATCACAGGTCATCTTCAAAGGACACATCATTAAGGACAGTTTTGTTTCGAATCAGTTGTTTGTTGAGAACAGTATACTACTTTTCTCTTTGCTCCTTTTGACTGTTTAGAAGAATGTATCAAAATGAATATTTCATCACTTATTAGGAATAAGCTAACAATAAATGACACTGGGTCGAATTCAGAGTTAGCCATTTACAGCCCAAAAACAATGACAAAACTGAGGTCATGCAGACAAACTTCCAACTGCATCATTAGCTAGTGCTAATACACAGTGCCTCTGCTGCAGTCTAAACTGTTTTATTAGAATCACAGAATGGCTTGGACCATTTCCTCTGTCCTATCACTGCCCATGTAAAAAGTTGATTTCCCTTCTGTTTCTAAGCTCCTTTCACATACGGGAAGGCTCCAATGAGGTCCCCCTGAAGCCTTCTCTTCTCCAGGCTGAACAAGCCCAGCTCCCTCAGCCTTTCTTCAGAAAAAAGGTGCTCCAGCCCTCTGAGCATCTTTACGGCCCCTTTTCTTCCTGTTCTTTTCCCGCTTGCTCCATCAGCATTCTTTGAGATCGTATTTTGGAGGACCTAGTCCCCAAGTTACATAAAGGGAGGGAGACAGCTACTGCTAAATCTTTTTTTGGAAAAGAGCAGTTAGGAACTAAATTCTGATTTGGCAAGGTTAGAAAAAAGGGTGCATTTCATACACGACAAAAACATTAGATGCTACTTATAGCTGAGGCAGTGGTTTTCTAGGGTGCACATATTGTTATTTATATTTTGGCTTATTTTCAAGTTTTTTATGTCCAGGGCAGTATGAGACAACTTCTCCACTTAAAGATCACTTCACAATACTAAACGGTTCAACAGTATCCTTAAAATTTTAAATTAAAAAAAAATACATTTTTTAAAAGACAATAAAATTTAAAATAAATGACCTTAAATGTCAGTGTTTTAACCAAGATCTTCAAGTTACAGGCACCAGCTGACCTGAAAGCAAAGACGTTCTATTTGTTTTTTTCCCCTTCTACAGTATGAAGATCAGACTCAGCATATGCTAGTGTATCAGCTGAATTCCCTTATATGTAAATAGTACTGGCTAGAGCAAAAGGGAACACATTTTGCATTTGGATTTTCAGATTTTGAAGGCTACAAATAGCACTGAAGATTCTGAATCACCAGAAGCGTTCTCTGAACTGATAGCTCATCCTGTCCCACTGCAAAATGAGAAAAAAAATAAATTACAGCTGTTATAAACAGGTAATTATAGCCACAAAAATATGGGGCCAGAGCAAGGACTGGTTTAAAGCTTGAGGGTTTTTTTTTTCATTTTTTTTTTCTTAAGTTTAAATTCTCTTAAGTAGAATAATAAAAGAAGCATTGAAAATTGTTTTTTTCCAAACAACAACTGATTTAAGACATATTTTGGCAATTTGATTTTATCAGATTAACTACATAAATATTTCTCACCCATGCAGGTAGAGACTCGTGATTGTACTAAAGCATGTATTTTAAGGGAATTCAGCTGAGAGAGCTGGAGACTGTATTTGGTCATGGAAGTGTTACTATTTTCAACAGGAAGAAATACTACTGACAGTGGGTGAATTTGAGAAGTCACTGCATAGTAAAGTAATCTAACAAAATTCCACCAGAGATCAACTTAAAAATTTTAAACAACAGATGTTTAATAACTTGCGTTTCTAAATCCTAAGGAGAAGTATTAGTAAGATCCCAACTCAATTCTCCTAAAAATTAAGACAAAAAAGGCTAAATAATTCCCCAACACGGACACTGAGCAAAGCAAGTACTCTAGGACACACACATCAGACTGAGCCAACCATATCTAATTTTCTTCAGGCTCTAATTCATACTACTGTATAGGTAAAGTTATTTTTTTATTTAATCTTTGACCAAATACACTTTCCTTCCTCACACAAATGATGACCATTTTCATTACATTTCTCAAGTGATGGAGTATTTTAAATTTACTTTGATACAGTGACAAAGAAATGGCTATCAAAAAAAAAAAAAAAAAGACAAATATTTGAATAACTTGAAAAAGAAATTCAGATGCCCAAGGAGAACACTAATATGTTAACACAGGGAGTGTCCCCCCCAAAAATGAGGAATCGCAGAAACACAGATTTGGCATATCCTTGATGACAACAAAGTCGTCTCCTCACAAAATCCCTGAAGAATGGTGGAGAACCTGCAAGTCCTTCCAGTCATTTCTTCATATTTAACTTTGAGAGCGAATGGTGGCTTTCCATTTTATGAGTTACCCAAACATCCAAACATTCCTTGAACTCCAGAAGCTCGGCCCTGGGCAGCCTGTTCCATGCCCACCGCCCTCTGGGGCAGACCCTTTCCCTAACCCCCACCCACCTCTCCCCTGACACAGCTCCATGCCGTCCCCTCGGGCCCTGTCACTGTCCCCAGAGAGCAGAGCTCAGTGCTGCCCCTCCGCTCCCTGTGAGGAGCTGCAGGCGCCATGAGGCCTCCCCTCAGCTTCTCTGCTCTGGGCCCTACAAACGGAGTGACCTGAGCTGCTCCTCATGCTCTTGCTTACTAGAGCCTTTGAGTTGAATTGTTCCCGCGAAGATTAAGTGGTTGTTTAAGAAGTACCAATAGAGGGCACCAGAAATGGTACAGAAGTTCTCACACTGCTAGTTCAACTGTTACAACAGGGAGCACAGGATCTAGTGAAAATCCCTAACAGTTCTTAATCCTAGGTAAAACATGGGCTGCCCTGTATGTATACTTAACGTACGATAAAGCAAACACAAAAGACAGTGGGCAGAGAAGTGCAGGCAGATGCTAGGACTTCAGTATTGGGGATATCAGTGCAGTGCTTCTTCAAAAGAAAAAAAAATAATCATGAAGAGAATGCCGTTTGCAACTCAGTTTTGGCATCCTCATCAGTTTACAACCATTCTTATGTAACTAGCTAAAGAACAAGGTAAACTCAAATTTAGACACCAGACCCAGTCACTTTTTTCTGAAGCACCGCTTCTCATGTTCAAGGTGAAAGCCTGGCACTAATGAAATGCAGAGTCCTCCATTTCTCTTCATAATGATAAGCAACAACACAGGAAGCTTCTCACATTGTCCAGTTAAATTTCCTTCTTGCTTAATTATAGATCAGGAGTAATTCCTCTAAAATTAATTAAGTTACATCAGAGACTGGCAAGACAAGGATTAGCCTGTCGGCAGTGTGACACAGGGGAGAGACGACTGCTCTCCCACCACGGCCATCCATTTTCAGCCTCAGAGAATATTAGCCCATCATGTTTGCACTAATGGCCAGAATCACTCAATCTTAGGGGGAAAAAAGCCATGAGCTGAGTACAGCAAGGGCAGCCCACCAAGGACATTCACTGCTGAAGAAGATTCCCTCAGTGTACTCCTTCTCATCAGGACTCCTGCATTGGCATTACATGTTTGTCAGATGAAAAGAAAACACGACACTCCAGCTGCTAGGGTTTTTATTGGCCACCTCAGACAATCAATACAGACTACTAAGAATCCTACTTTCCTGTTTAAGTCTCCCTTTTCATTGCACAGGAATTAAATGCTCTGGCAAAGTCTGAGAGGTGTCTTACACCCACCCCAGCACCATGTGACTGAAAGACAGGAGCACCAAATCTCCATGCATTCGCAAGTCATAGAATCATACCATATCACAGAACGGCTTAGAAGGGACCTCAAAGCCCACCCAGTCCCACCCCCTGACATAGGCAGGGCTGTCCCCCACCAGCTCAGCTGCCCAGGGCCCCATCCAACCTGGCCTTGAGCGCCTCCAGGGATGGGGCACCACAGCTTCTCTGAGCTGCCTGTGCCAGTGCCTCACCGCCCTCTGAGTAAGCAATTTCCTCCTAACATCTAACCTAAATCTCCCCTCTTTCAGTTTAAAGTCGTTCTCCCTTGTCCTATCACTATGAAACCACATAAAACATTGGTCCCCTCCTCTTAAGAGCTCCTTCCCTTTGAGTCACTCCAAAGGTCACAAGATGTCAAAGTGTAAGGCAATGGCTCTCAGGTCCAGGTTGGATGTAAGTGAGGAAACTACAGGTCAAACTCAGCTCTAACCCAAATCCAAGTTACCTGACTTGCAAAACGAGAAGAATTAAAAGCAACAGTAACTCCTCACCATCAGTTCTGGGTATTTTTTACTGGTACCTGCACTTCTTTTACTCATAATTTAGCACTCCTGCATTCTGCTTTTAGTTTATTGAACAGTTTCTCCCACACCCACCTCAGACTGTTAAGTATGCTCCCAGATATTCCCTGCTCTGCTCCATGTATTCCACTTGCTCCTCCTTCCCCATGCACAGCAGTTCGACACTCACCCTCCAGATGTTACCACCTCACTTAGTACTTCACGAGCCACAGCATGAACCAGGCTAACTCTTACCCAGCTACTGGCAGGTCGCCACAGAGCACTTCAGACTGACTCCAGTTTCACTGCATTGCTAGCACAGGCTGCAGACTGGCAGTAGGAGGACAGACCTCAAGAGGAGCTCGGGGAAGAGAAATGAGCCAAGATAAGCAGGGAGACAGACACACCCCGCATTCTTTCAGGCACTCTGTCTGTGCTCCACAGATGTTGTCTTGCGCAGCTCATCACAGCAAGCAGCGTGTGAACAAGAATCCTGGTGCTCCAGACATTTTCAAGTAAAAAACTATGGGAACACAGCAGAATAAAAAAGCAGTGCATACGAGAGAAAGTAAAATTTTAAATGAAATTAAGATTAGATATCAGACAGCTATGAAATTAACACAGGCTGCATTACAGCAGACATGAGTTTAATATTTAAAATGAAGAGTATTTTATTAGCATCTGGAAAAATAAATTTAAAGTAACCAGCACCTGGCTAAATATGATTGAAGACAAAAAGGCTGAGCTGAACAAATCTGAAAGAGTCACCTTTGCACTGATGGCTGCTGCAAACACGAGCTGGAGGCTGGGCAGGCACTTCCCAATCCAAGCCAGGCAGCGCAACACAGGGACGTTCAGCTCTTCTCTGCACTGTACCTATATCAGAAAGCCTCGACTTTTACATGAAACTACTGTAAGTAAGTTGCCAAAAGCTGGAAACAGACGTTTCAAAACATTCTGCTTGTACTTCAGCATAGCCTTTCCCTCCTTTACAAAAGATGGAGACAAGCCACTGGCTCTGATCCATCCAAAACCACATGGGTCCTCTACATTCCTCACAATATTTATTGACATTTTGATGGGGCCACCCTTATTACACACAAGAACAAAGAGAAATTACTTAATGGCTGTGTGACAGATGGACAGAAGTCTGCTTTAACCAGCCATTCCAGATCCATTTCCACTTTTATGTGGTAGCATATGTTGTTGTTATTTATTGGGATTGATCACACAGGTTACTGGCTAACTTTACAACAACTTTTTTTTTCTTTAATTTCTTGGCCTAACCCATAAATAGTGTGTATTTCTATATTTAGCATGATGGCTTAAAGTGAAATAATTTTACTAGCCTATCTACTTCCTCTGTTAAACAACAGAACTCCAGGAATTTCTGGATTCTGCAGGTCTGGCTCCACTGGCAATCAACAGCCCTGCAAAAGCCCACGGCACAATGCTGACAATTGCGCAGGAGGAAGAGACATAGAAACGGTGTACCTTATCAGATACATACCAAGTTAGTATATGGAAGCCTTCCCCTCACTCCAAAGTCAACGACCAGCACTATATATCAACTCTAACCAAAGGGGTTGATTTTTCATTGCTTTTTAAGTCAGCTATAAAAAAAAAATGCCATCCAAAGGCAGTCACGCAACGTGATAGGGAAAGTTATTTTTCCAATGATTCTTCACATTGCCCATGATAACCTTCCCTCCTGAATTCAGCCACTGCTTTGCTGACACGTTAAACAGCCACTTTTGCAACACTGGTTCCACACTGGGTCCTTTATAGAGGCTCCTTGTTTCTAAGTAGGTATTTTTTCTTGTTATTTTTCTTATAAATTCCCACTGCCACCTCCTGCGGCTTTTTGAATGCAGACAGGACTCAGGACCCCTGAAGAGGCATTTTCCCCAAACAAACGACATTTCTCTGTTCATGTACATCTGGGCAGACCAAAATCACAGAGCACACACACATCTGTGCTCCCAAAGTGCTGACAGTGAGATTCAATCTGTCAAGAAACCATCACTTAAACACAGTTTGTTTTCTTAAACAAGATGTTTTAGAGTAAAACACAGTATTGTGCTCCTGCTAGACGAAAGACAAGCTTCAGCAGCAGAGACCATGGACTGTCATCCCGTGCCTGCACAACTTGTTCACATGGCTGCAGTCACACTGAATGGCTGAAATGATCTGCAGGAGCAGTAACTCCCTATTTCCACTCGCAGGATTGGTCTAAATCCATATGATTTCAGCAACCTGGTTTGAAGCACCGCAGCACAAACAGCCGTACTAGTCCAGCTCCAGCCACAGTCAGCTACCAACCACCAAGTCCTCCTTCTAAGAGAGGCCTCGGTCTTCCCACTGGGACAACAGCAACAGTGGACTTCTCTACATTCACGGTCAGAAATGCTCCCACCGATTTGTTTCACATGAAACAGTTCCCAACCCAAAATAAGCAGTCCAAACAGCTTAGAAAATCTCAGCTCAAATAGTTCAAAAGCTGGGAAAGTTACGAGCAATTCGAACAGTCTTCCAATAGAAAGCAACATGCAACCTTAGTTAACTGGTGCTCAGCCTATTATAATTTGAGCATGTATTTGTCCCTCTATACTAATTTATATTTAACGCAACACAACATCATAGTTGTGCTATTTTCCTCGTGAAGATCAGCAGGAGAGCATTTTATGCAGAATACTCTTAAAGCCACTTTTTATCTAAAAAGCATTCTCTTTAATTGACTGATTTTAGTCATTAAAGTATATAAACATTAAGTGCAAGCCAGAAGAATCAAGTTCTTTACCCAAACAAGTTAGTCACTGTTATTAATAATGACGGTAAAGGCACAGTGTATCATCACCTACAGAAATTAAAGAAAGTTGTATCTGAGGCAGAGACAGATCCTCTAACTTCTGATGAATGTCCACTTCCACAGCTGTTGAAGGCAAAGCAAGCATACAGCTGGTTCTTTCTGATTAAACCTGAACACAGGAAGATTCTCTCCCAGAATTTCCCAAGACTGATTCTCAAGCAGAGCAGGCACTCAACTGGGCTCCTACTAAGGGAACAGAAACAAGAGGGGATGGGCGGCCGGGGGACTTCTGGGAGGGGACAGACAAGGCAGAGTGTCAGAATGCAACCCGGTCATCTCCATGGCTGTGAGACACATGAATGATGTATTCCCAAATTACAGCACTCTCTAATAAAGGGGCCTGAGAGCTGATTTTTCACAGCTCCAGTAGAGTAGTAACGTTACAAGCTTAAACGACTTATATATATATTCTTTCTTTGTCGAATACTCTAAAGAAAAAAAGTCCCCACTGCTAAATCTCCCTTAAAACCACAGATGGAACCACAACACATGAGCTTGTCCAAACACATTTACAGCAACTCCCACTCCAAAATACAGTCCCACGGAGGCCCCCGTCACAGACAATGTCCTCACTGTCACCTAACAGCTTTTTCTCTACTCCAGAAATGCTCTGGAGATAAATCAGAATGTTCCTTTTATGTTGTGCCATAAACAAACACAATGTTTCTACGTGAGTTCTGACACAAATTCTATATACTTCCCCCTATAAACTATCATATATCCCCAAGAATAACAATGCTGAGCCCAAACTACCGTTTCTCTTCAGAAATGAGCATCGTAACCCACACTCCTGCTTTGGGAAGAAGTACTGGGAGGGCACAGGGGTGAGAGATACAAGACATACCCTATTCCAGGAAAGTTTGTATATTATTCATATTATTATAGTACCTAAATACCTATTGCTACCCACCAAGTGCAAGCCAACAATTAGCTTCTCATCTTAGATTTGCATCTTAGTAAGAACTAGAATAGACCCATTGGAAAAAAAAATAGTAAAACTAAACAGAAGAAAAAAACCAACACGGTTTTTACCAGTATTTCCAACTGCCGCTTTATATGCCATTGCTTCTACTCTATTACCTCCCAACCACAGCACAAATAACATTGGAAAAGTAACTTTAAAATGGTTAAAAGAGTAAATGAAGGAGGAAAAAGGAAATGATGAAACTTCTAATGGAGGATACAAGTCACCATAAATCTATTACTTGGCTCCCCCAGTGAAAGCCAGGGCTCATCAGAAGCACAAACAGTACGCTGGACTGACACGATTCCCAAACTTCAGTGCATATTTGAAATTCTAACTCATTTAAATGTAATTAAGAGCCACTACTGAATAGGAACAGTCTTCTTCACAGAAAACCAGCATAGGAAAGACATTTTATCACAGAAAAACAGTATGTAAAGCAAATACAGATGAATTCCACTATAAAACCACTATGTCACACCCATGTCTTTGACTTCTTTATGCTACAGATCCAAAACACTAATGCATTTGTCTTGAAACGAACTCTCACACTCAAGTAAGTTTGAATTTTCTGAGAATTACAATATATTTGGACTTGTAGTTTCTTTAGTTATCTATTATTAGCTGGACTTCAGTTGTCAAGACAACAGTTTCCACTTCCACAAAATACTGTGACATTTTGCTTAAAGTCAATACCAAAAGTTCATCAGATTAGCCTCACAGCCAGAATGTAAGAGCATCTCTTTGGGATCAGGTCAGGCTGTCATCAGAACAACAGCAATCAAACAGACAAGGAGACTGGGTATCTGTAACAGATCACATCCACCCAGTAGAAACTGAAGGATTCAAGGTGTAACCCACCCTACACAAGATTGATGGCACTATATGGCTCCTGTGCAATGCCTTGCAACAACAGCCACACCAAACTGGAGTATGACACACACAGTGTAAGTGATGAACATGCATGGTTCAGTAGAGGAAAAAAGCAGTTCAGGCATCAGAAATATTTTGGGATATCGCAGAGAAGAAAAATGAAAACAAAAGAAAACCATCATAGTACAGCAAAGTCAAATTACCAGGAAACAGAAATCGGAGAAACACAGCAGTTGTTATGCACGGAACATATCCCGCTGTAGAATCAACAGGGAAAACTGAACATGCTAGAAATTAGGCCAAGCCTGGTACAGTGAGCAAAACTGAATATACAACAGAGGTTGTTTTTTTGATTATGTGATGTATGCATGACAGCAATAAACAAAATGCAACATGAGACACACCCAAAATCTATAATTCATGAGCTTGCTATCTGTCTGCAAGGCACCTGTGGGAGAGTGCCAACATCCCGTTTAGTTTTCGTAAAACCATGTACCTTAGGATCACATCTCATTTCTTTTACTTGCTATTTTTCTTTCAAACTAAGTATTTTGTATTTAAAAAGAAACAAGCAAATGAACAACAAGAAAAATGCAGACCACTGTAATTAAATTACATGGATAACCTCTGTAGAGTCCCAGACTCCTGGATAATTGTTTTCATGCATAAAGACAAAACAATAAACATCTTGGAAAGCAACTATGAAACCTGCTCTTTCCAACATAGCTGCTGCAATTATCTTTAGGTTTATGAGAGCCGTAGGCTGAAACAACAGCAGAACAGTCTACCCAAAGCATTCTTCCCAATCCACTGGTATTCATTCACTAAAGAACTGAAAAGGAGAGAAGAAAGTATACTCAGGGGTAACTGTGCACAGACTACTCTAAAGGATTTAGTTATCATCAGTCACTTTATTTTAAAGATCCGTGGGAAAAACGTGAGATTTACTTTTTTTTCTTCGTATATACCTGTACATATGCATGCATTTACACTCCCTGCTGCCTTTTATCTCTTTGCCTCTCTAAATACATGCTTACTTTAACTCAGAGAAAGCAACAGTATCCCAAACACCAAGGTAAGACACAATCCTTACTCTCTGAAGAAATGTTTTATAAATACTTACAACAGTTAGTCAGAACATTCATTCTCTTGCAAGAACAGATGGGAATGAGCTACCTGAAAGTATCAATATTAGCTCGTTAACTCAGTCTGCAGAAAACCAGAATAGCTCACTGGCAACAAAACAAAGAAGTGGAGAAGAAAAGAGGAGGAGAGCGTAAAAGAAAAGCACATCGATGTACAAATAACCCTCTCAGTATGCCATTCTGAGGGATATGTGGGTAAGGTGACCGGCGAATTGGAAGCAGTCCTCTTGAGCAACAGGCATTTTTGTCAGATTTGTATTTTCAGAGACATGAGAGTATTGTTTCCTGCATCCCTCTGCTGGAACAGCTCAGCTCAGCCAAGCCATCATTCGTCAGATTTTAAAAAGAGAAGCAGATGCAGAAGCTTTAAGTGCTACGTTTTATTTTTCTCTCCCAGGTTACTTACAACATGTGGCATAGTACCCGTATAACGTGCAAATGAATCATTCAGTTTGCATTAAACAGTGCCACTGATTATCTACTAAGATATGCTTCTTCTCTTTGAAGTCTCCATACTTACCTTCCAACCCTGTGCATCATGAAGGAAGGCTACAGTTGCCTACGGTGTTTCTATTATCATTTCATATTACTACTTAAAGAATATTTTTTTCCCTCAGATGTCACTGCCTCTTTCAATATCATCATAATATATTGCAAGTATCACATGAAAAATAAAGATTTCAGCAGTTGACATAGCACAGTTTTTAATCCCTAGCAATGAAACAAAGATCTTAGATACTCAAAGCATACTAATGCCTAAGCATGAGCAACCAGCAATAATGTTGCACTGAATCAATGTCATTCCAGTTCTAGTTTTAGAATAGAAGAACTTCTCCTTCTGAAAGTCAGTAAGTTAACCATCATTTTTATATCTGGCATAAAATACAAGAAAATCACATCTATGCACATTGCTAATGTTTCTTTTTCCAATAGCTACAGTCAGAGTACTAGCTAGCAACCTTCTACACAGTATTTACCCTAAAGGTGTTTTCTTCTTACCCACTCCCCTACATAAAACACCTACGTGAACATTACTAAAGTGTTATTGAGAGCAAATTCTGATGTGTTCAATACAAACTCTCCCCATATCAAGAGGATCTACATTTGTAGACACAGTATGCAATAACCCAAAATGCAAACACATTTTATTTCCCTCGCAGACAGGAACAGAAGAAAGTTTCAACTTAGAGTAGTCCCACGTTTTCAGTTATGAACACAGACTTTGATATAAGAGGGAAATCTGTCCTTAGAGCCATCAGCACTCTTGCCAGTGAGCACAGCCAGCCACCAACATCAGCACGGGCCTCCTGCAGAGTTGGGATCGGTACATTTGCTTCCCTGAAAACCATACACAGGAAGTATTTAATTTAAGCTCAATCATCTGGTAAGCTGGGAAGAACTGAGGAGGGAGGAAAACCACGTTAAAAAGAATTAAAAATAATTTTAAAAAAATACACCAAAAACGTATCGACCAGGGAAAATACACTGCTATGTACTGGTTTTGAAAACTACACTCTCTTTTATTACGGCAACTGGTAACATGGATTTTACAAGAGGAAGAGGGGGATTTCTCTTTTTTCTGTTTTTTAAATACAGAATTCAAACCATGGGGCAAAACAGGGAATTAAGCAGTACTGCCCGCTTACAATTCATGCTTGTGTCACTTTGCACCTTTTAACAAAACAGAGCAAAGCTGGGGCAAAGGGGTGGTAAAGCATGCCACTTTTCTGTCACCTTGGTAGCCTTCTTGCACTAAGACAACAATGCAACATCTTCATCCCATGCAGAGGCCACAAGAAACCTACTCAAGAACGTTTCCTGAATACTAACAAGGTCAAATTCGGACCTGGCACCTAGAAAAACCTTACTAAGGTACAATTCCCAAAGTTTGGGGAAATAGATGAAGAAATAATCTAATCAGCAGAGAGTGGAAAATTAAATTAACAGTAATGGAAAGGTCCAGAAGTCATCTTAGTGGTTCCAGATGGCAGACAGTCCTCTACACCAAGCAGTTCAATTAAATAATGTAAGGAACAAGGGCATGTAAAAGAACACGGGAAATGGTGTCTTGTTCCTTCCTTAAATGTTTGAGATGGCAGCAATCTAACAGCTGCTCGTGTGGAGGAACGAAAAAGAGTTACAGGAAAAAAATTGTTATAGAGCTTATTACAAACCTCTATAACGTATACTCCAGTTTTATTTGGAAGGCCTTGCTCCTTGCTATAGTTCATACTGGATTTCAAAAATTCATGAACTTAAAATAGGAAGTTTTCTGCAGCCTAGCTTCATTTTAAAGGTTCTAGACTGAACAAGACATTTGTTAAGCTAAGTAACAAATCTACATGCATTATATGCATATTTGGGTGGTATGGTGTTTGTTTGTTTTTTAATATTACCCACATCACTCTGGCCCATTTTATGCAGCAGCTCACAGGGTCTTGTACTACATGGTGTAACTACACGGAGTCTTGTATTTGTACTACTAACCTATTAAGTCTATCTAAAATGAAGATGAAAAACATGGATAATGTCCTTAACCCATTTCCTTAAGCATTGTCTGAAAATGTTGTTTTGTCAGCTAAGTAACATTGTGTACTTAACTGTTTTCCTCAATAATCATTCTTAATTAAAAAAACAATGCAAAAAATACCTCCTACTCATCTCTTTGCAGGACCATTTGACACTACAAAGGGAATACCATCTTAATAAAGTAGGCACAGAAATAATGCAGAGGAGATTGCACAACGATACTCATGCCACTTTAATCAAACTCTAATTAATCTGATGGTTTTACATTCTGACATAGTTTGGATGAAAACAGACATACCTAATTACAACGACTTGTTTATCCAGCAGCTTAAGGTTTTGACTGTAAAAGTGACGTCCATAAAACAAACATGCCCTGTAGCATGTAATTTACTTTGATATGAAAAATGTTGAACCCCCCAAAAAATTATGCTTTGTCAGCAATCAGACAGCTGAAGAGAAATTAAAAAGGTAGCTAACTGCTTTCAGACCTAAGCAGTAAATACTTGAAAACAGAGTGATTTTTTTTTATTTTTTTTTTTTACCATCTAGCATTTCTCGTGGTTCAGACTTTGATGTGATAACACTCTACAGGCTGTTCCTCCATTAGACAGTCTCCATCCACAATTATGCATTCAAGGTCTAGCCCGTTGAGCAATATCGAAAAAAACCTGTTGGCTCATATAGCACTCAAGCCTAATACACAGGAAAGCTCACAGAAGAAACTTTCAAGGCAAAATTCGAAGACAACCTTCTTCACTTTTTAAGCTTTTTTTCTTTTTAACTTTAATAGAAAAAAGATGATAACACAAATTAGCGTCAAAGACTCAACAACAAGGATTAGGACCTTCCAATTTGTCACCTGTTTTTTTCCTCCCATCCTGAATGTCCAATCACACAGTGACTAAAAACATATTACTGAGATACCCAAGCATCAGCATTCCAGAAATTACTCCACGAAAGTGTACTCTATCCTGTCAGGTTTGGGATTTTTTTTTGGTCAGTCAGCGTTACAAACTGTCTTGGTATATATAAACTAAATTGAATAAGACAGTCAAATTTTATGTTAATTACCTGAGCAGAAGTCAAGCATGTAATCTTCTTTCGTAACACAGCACTTCTGCATAACTGGACAGGAACATTAAATGACAGAAAAAATCAGATATTCATCAACACATGAAGAGCTGGAAGAAGGGAAACACTTGGCTAATGGGAAGAAATGACACTGCCACCCTTCAGGACCAGAACCTTGTTTGGCTTGTTATTAGCCTCAATTCAAAGTGAAGAGAATTACAGGGCTGGTTCAAAATGACCAGATTTCTGTGTAAGTCTTCTTCCATCTGCAGAAAGCTCTCACCTATTCAGGATTAGCAGAAGGCAAATGAAACAGGGAAATCAGCAGTAGAAGACATGAAAAAATACAAATATAGTGGGCATCTTATACAGCATCTGTACATGCAAGAAAGAATTGCTAGCAATATTAATCTAAAGTCAAATAAATTCAACAGCAGAAGACAATCAGGAAGACGCATCTTCTATGCAGTAATATGTATTCTTAAATTGTAAAACAAATGTGAAGAGGAATGAAGCAATGAATTAAAGCAACAGTTTTAATAAACTTTCCCATAAAGTTGGGGATTTGCAATGAAATGCAAAGAAACTAAAAGAACTTAAAAAAAAGTAAAGTCATGTCACTAAATAATTTAAAGCAAAGCTCCCAAAGAAGCTTGCAGTTCTCGTAACATTCCTATATAACTGTTTTCCATCAGAAAATCCAATGAATCAAAGCAGAAATACTTCTTGTAATGTATCCTTTTCAAGACACTAACAGTGAAATAAAAACTGAAATAGGCATTTTATAAGGTAGAAATTTTAAAACATTTCATAACATTATGACATTATGATTTTTTCCTTTTATTTTGCATGGAATCACAGAAGACTACAGAAGAACACTGATCTAACAGAAATGTAACTTCGGTTGAAAAATAGAAATGTGATTCTTTCATTCTGCTATAAAGCAATCAAGTTTTGATAAAGTAAGCTTTTCAGCAAGATGTAAAATCCCTTTCTTACCAAAAACTTAATCAGTGTTATTCTGACCCATCAATTACCTCTGTGAGTTAATTAAAACAATCTAATCCATGTTTGGAATGTTTAGAATTAAGGTTGTCTTTTTTCATATTCTGCATTTTCTTCCACTGGACTGAAGCCTTACTCCTCCTACTGCAGGTCACACTAGATGAATTCCAGAAGGTCCCTTCCGGTCTGAATTAACTCCTCAACTTTCTTTGCATCATCAGAAGATGAAGCAGGAGTGAGCACAGTTCACCTCTTCAACCTACACTGTGCAGGACAACTCTGCATTCCATGAAGTTTTCCCCATTTTACTTACTATCTCCTTTTTCAGCTTAAGGCTGCTACTATGCCCACAAGAAACGTTTTACACCTGTAAGAAGAGAGGTCTCTAGTATACAGCAAAGAAACAGAATTGTTTCTGCACCTTATTTTGGGCCTATTTCTCAGCCTTATGTAGGACCTGCATAGACTACTAATTGTTTAATGAAGTTCACCGAGTTCATTTCTATCAATGTCCACTGATTTTTAAGGAAATACTATCAGGTAAAATTTACCAAAGGCAGTAGATATCATTGTTTCCACTGCAAACATATGAATACTTTCATTCAGAAAAAAGTTGCAATGGTCTCTAAGGTCCTAGTGAAATTAATATAACTCTGCATGTGACATCCCTTGCAAGATAGGAAAAAAGATTTACGGATGAACGCAATTGCACAGCTATTTGTCCAAATACACATGCCCACTTTTCAGGTTAAATTCACCAAATTACCTCAACACCAATTAATATAACTGCCATGAACATAAAGCATTCTTTCCCTCCAGATACGCATTTTCCCTGTTGTTCTTTCCCCTCCTCAACTCCGCTCTGACTCACAGACAGATTAGAAATCAGATCAGCCTAGAATTTGCAACAGTGACTTAGCCTCTTTGGACTAAAAATAAACGGTAGATAGAGCGGCTGGAAAAAAAAAATCGATGCTAGTCAGCCCCAGTGTGCTCTGTTCTACCGCAGCAAGAACGAACAGTATCTGAAGTTTACGGGGCTTCGCATCCCACAGCACGCTGCCACCCCAGCTCCTGCAACTCTGTCTTTAGGTCCACCCAAGAACACAAATTTCCAGAATGCATACATTGAAGGCTATGAGCTCCTCAGTCTTGGAATAAATATTTCTGGGAAAGCAACAAAGAAATAATCACCTGGCTTATTCTATGTAGCTGTGCAACGCATTTCCTACGACAGCTCGGGCTCTGAATGCCGCAGCACGCAATCCTCAGGCAGCCCGCGTGCTAAAATAATACCCTAAAGCAGGAGCAGCATGATTGGATTTCTACGTACATCTAAGGTCACTCGGGTCCTGCGTCTAGCCGGCTGCTCCCCGCCACCAGACACCTGCGCCGCACGGGCTGCCCGCACAGCGCGCTCATCCTGAAGGAAATAAATGCAGCAGATCCATCCAGCCGCAAGCTTCCTGACATTCTCCAGAACGAGCAGGTTTCATTTTTTTTTTTTCTCCAGAGCATGGAGGTTTTGATATTAATTTGAACAGGGAGGAAAGCTGGAGCCTGCTACGCAGAAACATCTAGTCAAATAAATACGTCATTAAGCTAACTAGCTACAGGATTGTCTAGCAGATGGATGACATCTTGGTTGCTAGTGGAACGCTTTTCTATAGCCTTGTTTGAGGCAGACACATATGGCTCTCCCAAGTATTGATGCAAGCTCCCAGATGGACTAGATCATTGCTGACACCTTATTATAAACCCTGGAGATGAAAGAAGGGAGCACAGTTTTTGAATCACAACACAGGACTCTGAAACATTCAGACCTCCTAAAAATAAAGTTTATGACAGAATCCTAATTTTTTTTTTGTCGTCGAAAGAAACTACTTTCAACCAGGAACAGTAAATAAGGGAAACGCTACACCAAGAATGATTACAAGAGTCTTGAGAAACTGTAAGGACCAGAAGATCCATAACATGAATGCATACCGTAACTATGGATATGTACAATTATTACAGCTCTGAGGCTGCAAAAAATTATCTGCTGTTCAGCTGTTACTGATACCAAAGAGCTTCCATATGGAATTTCTTGGTTGGGGTGGAAGGGGAAAGCAAAGGAGAGGAAGCCATTTAGACATAACAGCTGCATGACTTCCCTGAAACGTCTGCATCCTGAAGTACAAGAGAGGGAGAAAGAGGTCTTCAGCTACAGGAGTGCCAGGAAAACTAGCAGAGAGATCTGGGAGATAAGAGAACCTGTGGAAACAGCATTTGCTTTTTGGTGCGATGTCAGGAACACTGGAGAACATCACCAAGTACACGAGAGGAAAAAGGCGTATTTTACCTATCATGGTCAGAAGCAGGGAAAACATATCCTTTTAACATTTTTACACTGTGAAAGAGAGACTATTCTTTGCATCCAGTAAGTTCACTTTTTTCATTCACCCAAAAATAAGATAACTGAATGACGAATAAAATTTTGAAAACAAATGAACTCACTGAGACAGGGAACACGTGTGGAATTCTGTATTTTCAGAAGTCCAGGAGAAGCTTAATCTGCAAAAATCTATCTGCATTTACTACAGTGGCCTTAACAAGCATGCAAACAACTTAAACGTGTCAACCAAATGTGTACCAAATAAGATATCACAACTCATTTGTCTCCACATTTATTGGAGACTCTTGTGTTTTCAGCATCTTCAACTATATAATCATTTCAATGTACAGAAATCAAGAGCTGCTCCCAAGTTTTCATTCATCTAAGAAACAATTTTCAGGGAGCATTTCAGCTTCTTGTTGGATGGTAAGTTCACAAAGTTGTTTTGTTTGCTTTTTTAATAAGAGGAACACAACAATCCTTGAATCAACTTATCAAATAGAACGCTTATAAGCAAAGAGAAAGGGCATCCTTTTCCTCTTAGAGAAAGAACTTAATTTCTACTACCATCATATCACAGGCCTCAACAGGAACTGCCAGGGAGTCTTAATTTTGTAATGGTAGCTAACAATAAATAGGAAGTAAAAAAGAATTTTCAGCTACGTACACGGCATCTGCATTTACTTCAGCTGGGCAGTTCCTCTTCTCTTGCAATACAACGGTCCCTCTGGGAGACAAGCACAGCTGGACAGAAACAGAGTAAAGAAGAGAACTACCTTTTTCTCAGAACGATTCACAGTTCCTTTTAACCCTTTAGAATATTAAAGCTTCAAAATGTTATTTGCATTATGTATGTCTTCTATATATAAGGCACAGCAAAGCGCGACTTCCAACCCTCTGCAGCCAGGGTTAATATGACAGAAAGCAAATGAAAGCCTTAAGACAACAAAGGATTTGGTACTCCTGAGGAACTTCCTCAGGTGAGCCGCAGATTAAAAAGAACTGGCAAGACAGATATTAATCGACATCCCCAAAGGCATAGTGAAACACAGCTCAGCCTAGAACCAGCCAGTTTCTGGGCTGCAAGATATTTTTCAATGTTATTAATTTGTTTCAAAGCAAAAGGAACTCAATCTCTCTGCATTTCTTACCAACTGCAGAGCAGGAACAGATTTTTTTCTTAGTTTTACTGCTTGGAGGACTGCCAGTTTCAATATGTAAATACAAAGGATCACTGCAGGGCCCAAATCTGAGGTGATCCCACAAGGTTTTCTCAGTCTTTGTCTCTGCAATAGACTTCTCAAGCAGACCGTGCAAGTAAACCCCCTGTTCCTGGAAACACAGTGTCCCTGGTCACAAAGTAGGATCCTTGGCAGTTCTGCTCCATGCCAAGGACCCTGAAAACACCAGGCCTTCAGCCAAACCACAGGTCACTGGGAATCAAAGAGAGGTCTATCTTGTTTTGGTTTGAGTGAAAGTCTGTCAAATCTGAAGTATTTGCAGTGAATCATCTCAAGCTCAGTGAACTGCCATTTCTGACTAAATTACGATCACTTGGCAGTTTGCAATTAGTTCCAGCTAAGATGCCACTTCATAGCGGCATCATGAAAACTGATCAATAATAAGCAACACTGACGTAAGTCAAGATAAATCAAGTACACGATAAAATGTTGAAGTTAAGGTAAAGTAAACATCTAAGTCAAGAGGCTCTCGTTCGTACGCAGATGGTTTCAGATCACTGTAATTCAAATTATGTTCTGAATGATGTTCTCATTCAGATGTAAAATGACCTTTGATAGATTCAAGCTAGAGATATAAGGCTGTTCTATATTCAATACAGCATTCACACACAAGTTTAACATACTTTAACATATACATCTTGACTTGACACTTCAAGTGATTTCCTTTGGTGTCTCCAAGTATATATGATTAAAGGTTTTATCTCAAACCTCTAACAATACCCAGAGGAAAACAGGGAATGGGAAAAGTCAAAGTCTGCTCCTGGTTACATATTCAACTTCAGAGAGAACTCGTCATCTGAAATGACATTTTCAAGTCATCATATGCATCCAACTTCTCCTCCGCGGCCCACAGAAGCCATCTTTTCCTATTTCTTCCAATTCCTCCTGGTTTGTGAGATTTTCAGGTAATTTCAAAAAAGAAATTAAGAAGAAACATGAACTAAATGCTTCTTACTTCATTTCTATGCATTATCAGCACTCATGAACACCAGCGCTGTATTTCTTTCTTGAAATTTACCTACTTGTCCAGCCACCATCCATGAAGACATTATTTGTAGCTTTCTGCAGTAGAAACATTGCATAATACCAGTAGCTTTCACCAAAAGGCTGTGGAGATCACTGGAACAAAAGAGATTTTCACCTACAGCTGTGAGTTAGAAAGTTAATCTCTATACCTATTGCAGGTGACTTCATCTTGCAGATAAAAAGATTTTTATCTCCCTAATCCTCAGTGCATTAATGCCTACATTAAAAAGTGATAGCATCGCTGTTATCGATCTAATAAGGCATTGTAAGAATAAATATATTTGTAAATTGCTTTGATGAGAAAGCTTTGCCATAAGGTGCTAAGTAGAACAGGTCAGATAAAGCACACATTTGACAAACATTGGCAGTATTTCTGTTCATCAACAGATGGTAGCTTTTTGAAAAAAAAAAATTATTATTATTATAATCTCTGTGAAAGTAAGTACCAAACCGTACCTGTGTTCAACGTACCGCAAGCTGTTTTGATTGGAGAGATGGGTCACTTTAAACTTCCTGACTAAATAAAGATAACTCACAATTTAAGACATTTAAAGTGAAAATAGAGCGTTTTCAAACAGTTAATCTAAAATGTGCTGTTTCTAGAAACTTGGTAGGAAGGTTATTAAAACAGTAAGAAGAATGTGAAAGAGTCACAAATAAAGAAAACATCACTTCTGGAAATATTTACAGAACTCTCTCCTTTTCCACTACCCATACAAGTTTGGTGAGGAGTTATAATTAATGTAAACCTTTCGTAAAACAAAATATCTACACATCAACTCCGCTGGCCAACAAAGGCTATTAGTCAGCCCAACTCTAGCTTTTATATAATCTTTAATTTAAGAGTACTGTATCTTATCTGCGCATACTTTCTTTACAAATGCTCAGTTTCATTTTGCTTAACACTAGTTAGGCAAAACCTAAAAAGACCAGTCATCCATTAAGGTGAAATTACAAAAGAAGAACATAAGCTTATTAGGTAATTCACAGAAGGTGCCAGTTCAACAGCTATGGAGATTAAATTAGGTTATTTTTAAGTCTTCATCACTTCATCTTCTCTCCCACACCTCCTGCTGTGTTCCTAGCTCTGACCCATAGGACAGAAGCCAGGCAACTCACTTCTGTCTTATAAAAATCCCAAGCAAACCACAGCAGACATCCAGTTCAAATTTTGTGTAATACAGGTCAAAATACCTTCTTAGCATCACTTGACACAGTAACTACTGGTTAAGCAAAAGCAGAACACAAAGCAACACTACTTATACTCTGTAGTTTGGTGAAACAATTCCACATGGAGGCAATTACATGTCATAGAATCATTAAGGTTGGAAGAGACTACTAAGATCATCTAGTCCAACCATCAGCCCATCACCACCATGCCCACTAACCCACGTCCCTCAGCACCACATCCACATGCTTCCTGAACACCTCCAGAGAAGAAACTAACAGCCAACCTGAACCTTCCCTGGCATAAATTAAGGCCACTCCTTCTAGTGAGGGAACAAACTAGCAATGAGTTGCTGGTTACATGGGAGAAGAGGCCATCCCCCACCTCACTACAACATCCTTTCAGGTTGCTGTAGAGAGCGATCAGGTCTCCCCTGAGCCTCCTCTTCTCCAGATTGAACACTGCCAGCTCCCTCAGCCGCTCCCCGTAAGACTTGCGCTCCAGGCCCTTCAAGAGCTCCGCCGCCCTTCTCTGGACAGGTTGCAGGGCCTCAATGTCTTTTTTGTGGCGAGGGGCCCAAAACTGAACACAGGTACATTCCTACTAGACTGAGGACTAAAAAAATTATATTAATTACTGCTCGAGGAGTCATTAACACCTCATGGAATGTTTAAAGGTGTTTACAAGTCCAGAGTAATAATGGATCACTCTTAATTAACACAAGGTAAAAATTTCACAAAAATGGAAGAAGAGGTTCATTAAAGAAATGGCTTTGTATCTCAGTCACAGACTGCCCCCTCCTTTCCCTGTATGAAACAGAGAAGAGGCAACAGGTGTGACAAACCAACAGGCTCAGTTACACCACACTGAAAGGTAACTAAGAAAGAATCACACATTTCTCCTTCTCATAATCCCTGGAATCAAGATGAGCTGAAGCTCTGATTAAAATCAGGACTGTTTGAAGATGCTTGCAAGTACTGGACACAGAAAATAAAAAAACAAAGTGTAGTAGCCTTATGCTGGCGTATGCTGGGTATTAATAAGCAGGTGAGTTAACTCTTCAATTCTGAAAACACTTTTCCAGCCTTCTCTCATGTTGAAGAGAGTTTAGATGTGACTTTATTAAGCACTAACACACGTTCTAGTAGAATTTCATACTACTGTCTAAAATCATTACCAAAATATATTCAGTGGTCAAAGATTACGGTAGAATCATTCAAACCTCAACATGTTTATCAGCAAATTATTCATAAGAGCACTTCTTCCCTACAAGTCATTACATCTTTTATGGACAACTTCAGAATACACAAACAGAACGATATACTGAATACAAGAAGAATGAAAATCTACAAACTTGTCTTGTGCAGGCAACAGCAAGTTCAATACTGTGAATAAGTTTTGACAAGCAGATTCATTGCTAGGTTCCATTTATAATGAAAAGGGTACCAGGATGCTTAGCATGGAAAAAATCAAGAGCACCTAGAGATGCCAACTCAACAAAGGCACCTCCCCAACACATCCCATTCTTGCGTGCAGAGTTTGAGCACTGGGGGATTTTCTAGGACATACCATCCTGCCTTTTCACACTAATCCTAAACATGCTAGTTGAAAAACAGAGGAACAACCTCCACCACACTCACCAGACAGGACTCTCCTGTCCTATAGACAGCTATGTCTATACGTCAGTGTCAACACAGATAAAACCTCGTAACATTTTACACAAAGATTTCCACACAACTCCCAAAACATTCCATGCAATTGTCCCTTTTTCCACTGGTACTGGCACTAAAGTCCAAAGACTAATACTTTCATCTATCACTTCAACTTAGTGAAACCAAACAAAACTAAACAGTAAATTATCACTTACTCCTACTCAAAAGCAAACTCAGGTATATGTTATTATTCTAGTGCACAAAACTCCTTGCAAGATGAATAGTTATCCAAAATTGCACAACTGAAACTTTTACTGAAAAGCAAGTAACAAGCACACACAATTCTGAATTCAGTTATAAGCAAAAAACAAAAACTCTTTTATTAGAGTTAAAATAATCATTTTAGACATAGAATTTCAGTCATGCCTATCAACTCATCTACCTACAAATGACCTATATATATAACTATCTACTTTAAAAATGACTATATAGTGCTACCGCTTTTTTGCTGAGCAAGATACTAAAGCCTCAGAAAAATGCTGAAAATGTTGATGTTTTAAACGTGTCATATAACATTCAGTTCAGAATATAACAACTTTGCTTAATCAGTTTCAGTCTTTAGGACTAAGCATTTGGCTCAACGCAAAACAATACATCATGTTTCTACTGTCACTCTAATGGAAAAATGCCTCAACTTAAAAGAAAGGAAAAAAAAAAAGTTTAAGAGTTATCCGGCCATCACACCAGAAAGTCCATGCACTTCTGCTTAACGTGTAGCAAAACCTCAGCAGTTGCATGGGGCAGAAGCCCACCGCTGGTTTACACTGTGCAGCGCTGCTCCGGCAGCACCACTTCATCCATCCCTTGCCATGCACCCTGGCCAGTCTTTCTACAGGGATGCTGGCCATCACTGACTTGCACTGTTCCCTAAGCTAATACGCTTTTCAGTTTTAGAAGATAATGAATTGCAAATCACTATCGTTTCCCATCCCCTTTTGGTCCTCTCCTTGAAAACTACATCCCCTCGCCCATAGACCACTTCCACAATGAAGCAATTTCCCAAGAGTGCATGGCTGCCTCAAACATGGAACATCCAAACTCTTGTGCCCAGCAAGTTTCCAAAATCCGGCAGAAAAGATTTCCAATCAGTTTATCTGTGAAAGGCAGACATTAAAAATAGCAGTGGGTGTGGATGTGCTGCTTTCCCAGCCCTTTCCCCGCTGCACGCACTTCCACCCCCAACTTCTTTGCTGGTTTTCATGCAGATTTGCGCCAGACACTTGGCATCCTCATTAAGTGGTGTCTGGCAAGCTGCCTAAGTTTTAGTGGGTTCTGGGAATGCCAATATATTAACCAGAGGACTGTCTGCATGCCCTAAAGAGATTTTATTCAGGAAAAGTCAACCATTTGGCACAAAGAACGCTTCATTCAAATATAGGAAAGCTCTCCACTGGCAGTAAGAAGAGAAATTGCATTTAAGTTCTTCCTAATTTCTGTCTCCTATCTAAAAGAAGAGTTTGACGGAGAGCAAGATCGTTTAAAAGGTCAGAGTGCTGTCTGTAATAGGATTTTAAGGAAAAGAAAGGCAGATAGGAGCAACACAGACCCAGCGTAACATCAAGAAAATGATTCATTTTCATACCATTGTCTCTTGTGAACAAAATAATCTTGATCAGGAAGACTGAATTCACCTACTATTATGCTGAGCAATAATGAATGGTGAGACGGGTACTTGCAAATCTCCATTGCTTTCAGTAAGAAAAAGCATTTAGCACAATGCACCTACATTTAGCATATTCCAAACATGCTAGATCAAGGCATGTGTTACTGAAATGCATACGTTAAATAAATACAGATGATGAATACAGAGACATTTTGTCAGCATGGAGAACAGAAAACACTGTGATGCAGCCATCGCTCTTACCAACCTGCAGGCTTCCTTCCCACTGCAGTCTCCTCACAGTTGCTATCACTCAACTGACAGTCTCAGAAGTAAGCACATAAACCTCCTCCCTAAAATAAATAACTTATATTTTTCTTTCAAATAGAAGGTTCAGAAGAAAGTGAAGCAAAAAAAGGTCAACAGCTTTCCTTCACCGGAATATTCTGCTTGTGCAGCACACAGGAAAAGTTGAAGGACACCAACGCGTCATTACTTTGTTCCGAGACTGTTTCTGCAGCCTTATATACCTAGAGAATCCCATTAATTTCAAGAAGTTATTCAGCTAATCGAGTACTCCGCTATAATTTAGACACTGTTACCCATTTTTACAAAGAAATTATTTTAAACTGACACTTACTTCAAACCCATCATTTTGATTTGTGCAGAAATTTGCTGGTTTCCTGACAGCGGCTCCAAAATATCATGAACCCCTTATAATGACTAATTAGCACCGGAGAGTTAACAAGAAATCAATTAAAATCAGTTCAGTTTAAATGTTTTAGTGTACATATTAGAAGTCTGGCAAAAATAAGATGATGTTTGGTGGGAAAGAAATTTTTAGCTATCTGGGCTGCCTTTGCTTAGACATCAACCTTCTAGGCAAGACGGCTATCCTTAAAAATAGCTGTCAACTGAGAAAATGTGCACATATGAATCATTTCACTACAGGGTTGGATTCCCAGCAACCAATGCACCACTGTTCTGGCACCACTGCCTGTGCCGAGCAGCTGATACTAGCTTGGTGCCATTGAAGAATTTCACGGTTACCACAGAACCAATCTGCAAAGAAATTCATCTCCAAACTCCTAGAAGTATCTGTATTCCCTCTCTGGCAATTCCATTTGCGAGGAGCTGCTTTAAACTATTCGGAACTACAGGCAGAAAGATAACTTTTCCAAGGCTGCTCAGAAGTTGAACGCAAGAACCATTCCTGCTGCCACGAGAACTGGTGGGCAGGCACACACTTTTTAATGCTTCATTTCTCTCAAAATTAATTTAATTCAATATAACCTCTAGGATACCTTTTTTTTTTTTTTTTTTTAAATAAGAATGTACTTCTTTCTGGCACATGATATTCTGAAAGGACTCTCGATGATTTCAGACAGCATCACTTAAGTGCAGCCAGCTCCTGTTGGCAGGACAGCAACCAGTACAGAAGGTGCTGTAGAGCAGCTGGGAAAAAGAAACCTAAGTTTTGGACAAGAACATGAAATGGAAAACTCCCCTCCAAAAAAGAAAAAAAGGAAACAAGGCCTGGTACCACCAGTGAACGGAGAACTAACAACAATTTATCTTTACAGGTCTCAGCTTGAGGGTCCCATGCAGAGAAAACAGCATTTTATCTACTTAAAGCCCACCACAGGGCAGGTTAGCTCTGAATTATTTGGTTTGGCTACTGGTTGGCAGTCTGCATCTTGCTAAACTCAGTCCTCATGTGCCTCAGTCTCAAATCCCCATTTCTTCTTCCTCCTCCTGCAACTTGCACTGAGGGCTGAGCTCCAGCTCCACCAGCCAGAGCTGCCCAGTGCCCATAATGTTTCAATTAACACAAACCACCGCTCTGAAATATCTGGTCTCACATTGTTAACCCATCCTATGTTACACATTTATCATCGTTTCGGCCTGCACAGACATCTTAACTTGCTGGTGAATACCAGTACGCCTTATGCGTTTGCTCCAATGGTCTCCACATATCAAAGAATTAGAATTAAATATGCTGATATAAAACACAGAATATTTGCAAAGATACATTTTCTCTTCTATACGTAGCTACGTGTATTTGACACATTCCAACCCAACCTCTCCTGGCTCTGCTCACCCCATGTATCACATTAACCAAATGCCAGGTGCCAGAACACCAGCACAGATGCTCAGAGCACCATCACTATCTCAGCGAATGTGGACAAGAGGCCGTTAACATGGACGTGAGAGGACTTCCGACCGGCATGCTGCTCTTCAGCAGGACTTCCCTTTGCTTCACAGCCACAAAGCCACAATATTATTATATTCTCATTAGCGGAAGCAGACACGTGTGCACCACACGCAGTTATTCATCTCCACTCAACAGCGCACAGACGTTACCTAAACAATTTTGGATTGTTGCAAGGAGTGGATTTCTCTGAGCCCCCACCCCAGCAACGAAACTGGAGGGGAGGGCAGCAGCTCTGCGCCCCAGCAGCACCCAGGGCTGAAGGCTGGAAAGCCAAAGGCGCTTTGCAGAAGGGCGCGTCACTGTTCTCACGCAAGGTCCACGTCCTTACCTCACCCACACCCTCCTCACTGGTGGCACCTCTCCTTTTTGGGGCCCTCACAGGTGAGGTGCTGCACGTGCTTTACTCTTCGCACTACGTGCTGCACCTTCCCATTCCCCACGCATTCAACGCAGAAGTTTTTGCGTGCCAGAACAGATGAGCTCTGACATTTCCCTTCTGACAGGAAGGTACCTGCTTTCAAACCCGCAGACTCCTACAGCACCGAGCCCTATTTCCAGCAGCACACGAAACCGTTCACCAGACCGCAGCCCTCCTGCACAGCCACCAAAGGAGCCACACCAGGCTCCGAACCTTCCCAAGAACCAACTCCTACCAGAGCCTTCACCATTCTACGCATTAAGATGATACACCTCTATGTTAAAAAAAAAAAAAAAAAAAAAAAAGTTATTTTCGCATTTTGCCCATTTCCTGTTTTTTCTCTCGAGAGCGCAGACCCCCGCACAGCGGTACAGGCTCTCCGTCACACCACAGCCCGCACCCCGGTGCTGCCCTCCTCCCCGGGGGAGCTCACACCTCCGGGATGCGCGCACCCGACGCGAAGGATGGAGGCGGACGCGACGGATTTCAGAACTACGTTTCTGCGGATAAACTTTAACCGAACCCGAAAAGAAAAGCAGCACGATGACACACCGGTCACCGGAGCGCACCCGGCCGCCGCCCGCGCCCGCTGCCTTCCCGTAAAAGTTGTCCGCCGGCACCTGGCCGCTCCCCGCCCGCCCGCAGCCGCACCGCCGCCGGCCGAGCGCCGCGTCCCCCCGCTACCTGTCAGCGGCACCGAACACCTGGGGGCCGCCTCGAGAGGCGGGCGGCGGGCAGCAAGCGGCGACGGGGCCGCCGGAGCCGCTCGCCGCCTCCCCGCTCCCGACCCCGGGGCCTCCCGGCACTTTCCGCCCGCACTCACCTCCCCCCGGCCCCCGCTCGGGGCTGGCCTCCCGCGGGGCGCCGCGCCGCCTCCCTCCCTGCGCGCAGGCTGCGGCCGCGGCTGCCTCCAACTCATCCCAGCCCCGCCGCCGCCGCCTCCTCCTCCTTCTCCTCCCCCCGCCCTGCCCGCTCCGCTGGCTGCCGCCTGTCTGCGGCGAGTCTGGCTCTGGCGGCCGGGCGCGGGGCCGCCGGCGCGGAGGAGGAGGGAGAAGGGAGGGAGGCGGGCGGAGAGGAGGAGGAAGCGGGGGAGGGGCGGCCGCGCTCCCTCCCTCCCTCTCTCCTTCTCTCCCTGCCGTCCCCTCCCCGCGGCGCGGCCCGCAGCTCACAGCGCCCCCTGCCGGGCGGATGTGCCCGGCGCCGGCCGCCCGCCCGCGGCCCTCTCTCACCGCAGCGCCCGTTCTGCTTCTGCCTGCCCGGCGGTGAGGGGTTGGGGGCAGCCCCCCGGGTCCTCCTTCCTCCGCGCCCGTGTCAAACAGGGAAACTGAAGGGCTGGGGGAGGCCGAGGCTCATTTTTGTCCCGTGCAGAATGAGAAATTTTCTGACATTTAAAAAAAATGTTGCAGGACAGGAAAACCCAGTTCCAGGCACAGCCTGACAGGCTGAACCCAAGGCAGGAGTGGGCCCTGCCCGGGAGAGCTGAGGCTGCACGCGCTGCAGGAACTGTCCGGCTACACCTGGCCGAATGTTCCCATAAGCAGCAGTCTTGCTCACCACCCCCATCCACCTTCCCTGGCTCAGCGGATAGCCCTTGGGGCTTAGGGCTGCCATTGGGGTCAGCCGCCTCAGCCTCAGCTAGGCCAAACCTGATGGCAACACACGTAAAAGCCACAGGTTGGGAATACGTGTAAATGTTCAAAGACTGATGCACACCATTTTTGCAGGAAAAAAAATGTATATTAAAAAAAAATCTGTTTCTACCAATCCTTAAGACCTACCTCTGTTCCCACTCCCACCCATGATGCATGTTGAAGATTTTTCCCTTCATAGCCAAATAGAATGAGTAGAAGTAGCACAGAGAAGGGAACCTGGTGAGCTCTGTTTCCAGCTTTAAGCACGCACTCTTTTAACACAAACACACTCCTGAAGGTTTAGTTCATTCCCTTCCTGCCTCAGCTTGCTCCTGGAGGAGGAGACAGGCATCCAGGCCCCACAGATTGTGAAGGCCATGCTGCAGGACATCAGGTGTGACAGGAAATGACGGAGCGCTGGATTCATTGCAGAGCAGAGAAGCAGCAGCAAAGGATAATTTTAGCAGGCATATTTTGGATTAATCAGCAGGGAGCCAAAGGAGTACTGGCTGGCACGGGAATGAAAAGCTTCCAGTAATCTGAGGGATACATGGGGGCTACACATCCTCAAAGTTGCAAAAATCATCCAAAGTTCACAGGGTTAATAGTCACCACACCCAACTACAATCTGCGTTTTACTGACAAATCAAGAGAAGCTTGATTTCAGGTTTGCTGTGTGGTTCGCAGGCAAGAATCAAGTGCTCAATTTCTAGGTGTCCCAGCAACCTGTGTGTGCTCCACCACGTATGGGTTTGATACGCTTTGGCCGTGCTCCCTCAGTGACTTCGTAAGGAAAACAAGAAGGCACTCACTTCAGACAGAGATTCCTGCTGTATGCAAAGTCACATCCCCAGCCCACAGAAAATTTTGCAGAGCACAACAAAATCACCCATCAAGTACCAAACCACCCCTATATAATACCTCAAGAGTGGAAGAAACGCCTCTAGAAAGGAAAGATATGGGAGAGTAGATTAAGTGGACTGTTTTTCGTTACTCTCTCACAGAAAACTCATCTGTTATTGTGATAACAGTGAGTATCTACTTTTCCCTGTGAGTGCCTCTGGCACATGTGGTCCCACGTGAACTGTTGTAATCTATTAGAAGTCCTGTAGTGGACATGATTACTCTTCTAGATATCAATTCCCAAGTACTGGAGACTGGAGGTGCTTTATTTTTTCCAGTCCTGGTTTGAAGGGATTTGTGCCATTTCTTCATAGTGCCCAAGTCAAATCCTCAAAAGTTTAACTTAAACAGATAAAAAATGACTAGTTTAGCTGCTGCCAAAAACATAGAATTGTCTTTTATAATTCCCATCGCCTAACAAATATGCACATTATTGTTGTCTCTTCTCCTATTTTCAAGGTTTTTTGTTTTTTTTTTTTGTAATTTCTGACAGAAATCAACAGGTCCATATGTCTTCCCAAAGCTTTTAAATTTAAATTAAGTTTGAAATTCCATCCTAAAATGCAAATTTCCAGGACATACATGCCATCTTCTGAGACTAACCAAACAAATTTTGACTTAAAGATCTATGAATTTGCAAGTTTACAGAGAACTATAATGGCAGAAAATTGGGGTATTTGAGGTATGTAGAAGGAAGATGGCAAAAAACAGCAAAAATGCATATGAAGTGCTATGCTTATGTTGATGTATGCCAAGGAATTGAACCAAAGGTATCAGTCAGCACTGCTGGTGTTCTTGTTCCCATCTGAGACATCCCTGGAAGGGACAAGCTGATACCAAACATAATGGTACCTGCCAAAGGACAACAATGCCTCAGGTTTCTCAATTCCTTTACCTATAAATCACTGTCATCGTCATTTCCAGGTTCCCTTCAGTGTCTGGACAGAGTACAGTTCCACTTCAATACATCTGAAGAACATCAGCATTTCTGAAATGTAAAGAGAAGACGCCTGAGACGAGTGTTAAGATTTATCTCACGACAAAGTTATACATCACAGGAGATGCTGGAGCTGTGTAGACATTTCTCTCTAAAAAGAATCCCAGAGAGAGCTTGGAGATATGAGGAGACATTTCTTCTTTTTTTTTCTCCAGATAACAAGTCTCTTCTGGGAAAGCAATACTCACATTATCATGATATTGGGTTTTCATACCCATGAGGTTGCATTGGCATCCTGGCAGTGTTTCCTGGACAAATAAGAGAAAGCTTCTATAACTGATTTAAGGTGTTGGTAAATCTGTGTATCATTTCCTTTCTTTTCCTTATCCCTTCTTTATCTTAAACTTGGGAACAGTGTAGTTATTGGTTTTGGTTACTGGTGACTCATCCTGTTTCCCACCAGGAAGCCACAGACCAGTGTATTTCAGCTGTTACTGATTCCTATTATCTGCTTCACTACAAGAACAAGGAAGATAAAATTAAAAACATTCAAACCACAATAACGCAGCCAAGTAACATTTGGGCACATGTAATAGGATAGTCTTACTGAAGTATGTGCAAAAAGCATGCTACAAGTAAAACAACACCTAAAACTAGTTAGAAGATTTTTCAGCAGGGCTCTTTACCCAAGAGGCCATCTTGACTTATGTCCCAGACAAAAAAATCTTCAGTATATTAACATCCAAAAGACACTACTCAGTCAAGCCCCTGGGGTTGCGAGTGCTGGGTTTTGGTGCGTTTTGTGCTCTAACACAAAATTAACAACAGAGAGACAGAGCCCTCAGCCTGAACTGAACTTCAGAGTAGAGGCAAGGTCTTGCCCTGCACCTCGACGCACAACCAGATGTGCACAGATGGGTGGGCTTATGGGGCCCCCAGACCACACGCAGAGAGCTCTAGGATCTTGGCTGTACTTGTGGTGGTGTTAGATGGTGTGTAGTTGTGCTCCTCCAGCAGCTGTGCTCTCCCTGCTAACGACCACTTTGTCTGCCTTCTTAAACAGGTGCTAGGTATTACAGCAATGACACGAGGGGAAAAATATGCAAGGATATGAGTAAAGCCACAAAAGAAAGATTATTTATAAAAAATATAATGTTGCAAAAAGGTTTCTGTTTGTTCTAGTCATTCACTGAAATCAAGTGCCAACTACTTTGTTGTTCCCAGGTGCACGCACACAGGCTCATTCTGCAATATGTTGTTCACCGGCCGATTCCACCCACCCACCCACCTGCAGACCTCTCCACTAGGCATCCAATTTCAGTCTTAGATAATGACACAAATCTTAAGAGTTGCTTTGGTTTTCTTTTTGTGTGGGATCTAACTGAAAAGGTTTTCATGCTAAATAAAATGAAAAGTCAGACTGTAAGCTTAGGGAGCACTATGAATATTTGGATTGCACCCTCAGGTTTTAACAAATAGATAACATTACAGAGCATAAGATTTTGAACAATAAAAATGTTTGAAAGGACATCATTAGACAAAGTCCTATCAAGAAGGCAACTGTAGAGTCCAGACTCCAACACCCTCAGCTACTGTATACAGCAAGTAATCCAAGAGCCTGGAAGAGACATGGCAGTAATTCTCAGTTGGACACACATTCTGTAGCTCCTGATGAAGTTTCAAAATCTGTAAGGTTGGCCATGATGACATTTCTAAAAGACAGCACCAATGCACCAGTCAATTTAAACCTGTAAAAAGCAGCGGATGAAAAGCTTTGGCAACTATTAATGTCACAGAACTCATACAGAACTGACGCACAGAGAAGACAACTGCCACCTCCTCTTTTTCCTAGGCTTAATGCAAAGTAGATCCATTGGGAATGCACATAGATCAGGTTGCCAGATCTACCTTTAGTTTCTGATAAGTCAGCCAAGAAGGCTATGATTTGGAAACCTGGCTGCAAGAAACCAAGGGAAAGGGATAAAAATGAGATCATATCACAAACTAACAAATACCACACACACTACATTAAAGAGAGAAACTGTAAAAAGAGGCTGAATGACAGAACATCTATCAAGATATAGATCAACATCTTATTATACAGAGCCAACACTGTATAGAGCTATGTGATAACTGACCATCAAATAAGAAAGTATACTTGTCTTAACCTGGCTATTCCTCATTAAAAAACAAACCTTCAAACCATTTTTCTTGGAGTTAGCAAATCCTTACAAGTGTACCTAGTGTCTTATGAGGCAGCACAGACTGAAGGAATGGAATCCTAACCTAAAAAAGTTTTTTGACAGCATTTCTTTAAAGTAAAAATAGTAACTACAGTTCTGAATTGATTTCCTGACTTGTATTTGAAATACCAAACTGTCTAGTTTGCTGCAATGTTGATAACAGTACTACATTAAAATAGAAAGATATATTGTAACTTCCATATGCTTTCACATTCGTTTATCTTCTTTACAAATTAGTCAGTAAATTTTTCAGATGAGGGGGAAGAAGTCCCCAGTGTGTATGAGAATAATGATAATAAAATGCTATTTCCAAATCCTCTCTCAGCACTGAAGTGCTTTGGACACTGCTTCAGTAACTTAGCATATGAATTAATATATACGATGAACTATGAATTTACTATAAATTTACATCCAATTGTACAACTCTGTATATTTTCATACCTGCAAAATAAAGCCTCTGCCATGTAAAAGACACACTATTCTCGTTTATAATAAAATGTCACAAATATATTTTAATTTCTATTCTCCAGGCTCAACAAGCCCATCTCTCTCAGTCTTTCTTCACAGTAGAGGTGCTCCAGCTCTCTGATTATCTTTGTGACCCTCCTCTGGACCTTCTCCAACAGCTCCACATCTTTCTTTAGTTGGGGGCTTGGCCTGGATGCAGTGCTCCAGATGAGGCCTCATGAGGGCAGAGCAGAGGGGGATAGTCACCTCCTTCATCCTACTGGCCACCCCTCTTTTGGCCTCCTGGCCACCTCCCTTCTGGCCTGCAAGCACACATTGACAGCTCACGTTGAGTTTTTCATCAAAAAACACTCTTTTCTCCCCAGGGCTGCTCTGAATCCATTCTATGCCCAGCCTGCATTCATGTTTGGCGTTGCCAAACCTTGCGCTTGGCCTTGTAGAAGTACAGGAGGTTTGCACGGGCCCACCTCTCGAGTCTGTCCAGATTCCTCTGGAAGGCATTCCTTCCCTCTAGCACGTTAAATGCACCACACAGCTTGGTGTTGTCCACAAACTTGCAGAGAGTATACTCAATCCCACTGTCCGTGTCACTGACAAAGATGGTAAATAGCACCAGTCCCAGCATCGATCCCTGAGGAACACCACCTATCGCTTGTCTTCACCTGGACATCAAGCTGTTAACTGCAACTGAGTGTGACCATTCAGCCAGTTCATTATCCACCAAGTGGTCCATCTGTCAAATCCATGTCTCTCCAATCTGGAGACAAGGATGTTGTGCAGGACAGTGTCAAATACTTTGCGTAAGTCCAAGCAGATTACATCAGTTGGTCTTCCCTTACATACCAATGCTGTGACCTCATCATATTGCTACCAGGTTTGTCAGGCATGATTTGCCCTTAGTGAGGCCATACTAGCTGTCATCAAACACCTCCTTGATTTCCATGTGCTGTAGCACAGTTTCTCAGAGAATCTGCTCCCTGATTTTGCTTTAAGAACAGACAGAATTATGTGCTGATCAAAATTTTCCTGGTATATTCTACAGCGTTCTGTCTACTGAATCACAAAGCAGCTATTGACTATTATTTTATACATTTTTACTTTTTAAGTATACCAAAATTCCCCTCTTCTCCAAAAGTAGCCAGAATTACTTTTTTAGCTACTAGTTCTACTGCACTGGTTTATGATAAGCATGGAGGAAGTCATCAGTTTGCAAAATACCTTCAAATGAAAGTCTTGCCAAATGTTGTTGAACATGATCCTAACTCTTTTCAGGTCCGCATCAGAAATCCCACTGACTTCCGTAGGACCAAGATTAGACTCATTTTGTAAATGCACATATGTGCACACACACAAAGCCTATAGAAAATGTATTTGAAAAGAATGTTGTGCCCATCTTGTACTAAAATGAAGTCATGACTTCAAAAGTTTGGATCACCTTATAGCAACAGATGGAAATCATATGAGAAGGCTGCACAACAGAACTGATTACCAATAAGAGCATCAACATTTTAGGCCTAACTGTAATGAGAAAATCAGCATTACAATGTATAAGCATCTGTCTTTCTCTGTTCACCAATCTAATCTTTCCTATTCGGCTGTCCATACTCCTAGCTTTCAAAAGCTTCCCAATAAGTTGACACATCCATGTGCTTTTGAAAACTACTCAATTCTTCTTCTTTAGGGCTTCAAAGAATAATTCTACCTTTCTATTTTATGCACTTCAAGTAAAAAACTGGCTTTTTGAGATAAGGATCATATTCATTGTGTCCCTGGTACAGTACAGAGCAACTTGTCAATGCTTAAACTTTAAAATACAAATTGCCTTCATTTTAAGAACCCTACACTGCAATAAATTTTTTAGTTCTGCCCATCAGCTCTCCCTAAGGATAAAGCTGGAGGGCTCCGAAATGTTTCCACTGTCCACTTACTACTTCTTTTCTCTTTCTCCTTTTATATTTTTCCCCTCACTTTTGGACTCCCTTTAAAATAAAGCCTTTGTATTACTGCAGTGTTGAAAATTTTGCAGACTTTACTATGAAGGAAGACAATAAAAATTAACATAAATAGCTTGGCCAGATTACACTGCTCAAACTGCATATATTTTAATATAAGCAGTAGCTGAGTGTTTTTCATGTCTACCTCACCCTGAGGCATCAGAGGCTAATGCTGTCCATTGAACCTGATACCTGCATTGTCCAGAATGAGAGCAAATGGAACCTGCTGCTGACTGCTCCAGGTTTGCTTCATTTCTTAGTGTGACCAAACACGTCTTTTCAGGTTTTAATGTTTTTACAGAAATACTGAAGACTGTTGCATTATTCCCCTCTAACTGACAACTCCCAAAGAGGCCTTAGGAATTTTCTCTTTCCTCTGTTAAATGTATCCTGGTGACTTTTTTTTTTAAATCTTCCCCACTGCAGGGAAGATTTTGCAGGTTATCTGTAATATATTTTTAATATTAAAAACCTGCAAGCATAAAGTTTAGTGCCTTCCACTAACGGCTCTCAAAGCATTTTGTTGACATTAACCTGTTTGATCTCACTAGTCCAGACAAGGTGTTATGATTTTTGTTATCGGTATTCCACATCATAACATCATGTAAAGCACTGGGAGTTAAAGAGTTAATGCTCCAGTTCCATGGACTGCCAACTTTCTGGCTACCTGGTTCTCAGAAGAGAAGAATAACTACATACCTCAGAGGACTTTGCGTTCAGAGGGAAAGATAAAACTCCTCGCAAGTCACGAGACTCTTTTTTCACTGCCCGGCAGTGACTGTGTTCCCCAGCCGTCTCACCTTCAGTTTTACAGTAAGGCCTTTGGTTTTGGACACTCTCTCTCTCTCATTTTATTTTATTTATTAGCCTAAATTCCAATTATATTGCATTACATTGTGTTATCTTGCATTCCGATATCATATTTAGTAAATTAACTTTCCTTCTCAGATCGTTGCCGCCGTTCTGCTTTTAGGCCCATCTCCCTACCCTTCCCCCTTTTCCCCTTTCCCGGGGTGCGGGTCCGTGGGTGCACCATTAGTCACAGGCCAAATCAGCCTGTAAACAGTCAGCACCCTCTACCCCTGCCCTTTTTCGAGTCAGTGGGCCTGTGGGCCTGCTGTCCCCCTTTCACAGACACAGACAGATCCAGAGATAACTCTGTGACACTATTCTACAGACAAGAAAACAACAACAGAGAAGGCTGAGTGGCAGAATTCATTCTTGCAGTCAGACTAACTACTAGATCACAAACAGCTTGAAGAAAGACAAACGATGCTCTAAGGCACAGATCTCAATGACTGCATTAACCAGACTTCCTCTGATAACATGCTGTCTTTTATCTCAGATACTTCCTTAGCTACTCACTTATTTATAAGCAGGATACCTACAGATCTCAAACATACCTTACAGACTCCAAGAACAGAGCCCCAAATGAAGTCATTAAAAATAATCTTTCCCAGTTATTTTAGCATCAGAATAACAAGTTGAAAGAATGTGAAATACATAAAAATGATAGGTTTTTATATCTTTTTCCTTTACACACTGGCTGTTCGTTCAGCTGGCACTTTCAGCACACTTCACTCACGGCTGAACCACTTTAAAGAAGACGCTTCTAGAAAAATATATTCAAAAATCAGAGACAAATGCTTCCACATTTCAAAAATGTACCTTGTGTAGATCACCATTATATGACCTACCAGGTCATTCACATATTTCTCTACTGCATGCTAACGTACCAAGATGTGCTTTGTCATGTTGTGAAAATGATACTCTGATTCATAAGTTTAATGTAATGAGATACCAGAAAAGAACCTATACTTTCTCTCGAGCCTAGGAAGCGAGAGAGTATTTCACTACATTTAAAGACAGTTTTCTTCAACTGACTAGAAACACTATGCATTATACTCTGCAGAATACAGACTTTCATGCATAAGAATGAAAAAAGCTTTCATAGGTTACAAAATGATTTACCTAAGTTTTACTTTCACTTTACCAAAGGTTAAGTGAAAAGTTGGATTGTAATCCTAACATTGAAGAACTCCTGTTGCAGGTCAGTACAATTCCAGAAATTCTTCTGATACAATATCACTTACCAAAATGTTTGTCAATCTACACAGTGGTATAACATCTATTTTTGTTTTCTGTTATTAAATTTTTTCTCGTCCCCTTCACTGAAGGGAACAGAGACCTCTCAAAGGATGCATCAAGAATACAGAGGTTCAATTTGGTGGAAGCTCTACCTCACCTGTGCAGATCAACATCTTGTTCTTGTTCAGTATCATACTCGCTATGCCACACTCAGTAGAAAATCAGGAACGAACAGTCACAAGCAACACATGGAAATAAACGGCTTTGAATTATCTCATCTTGACCTGACAGTAATAATTTCCATGCGGGCAGTTAATGCAAACAGCTGTCTTATGGTAACTTAATTAGAATAAGAAGTTAGGGAGAGAAGGTAATTCGTGCAGGTATACTCTCCATATACATGCACCTACATTATTTCAGACAGTCTGGCAACATTTTCATAAAACACAGCCACACCTGTATCTTATGCCAATCTAAATTACATTGTTGCCACAAAATTTCACTTCTTCAAGCTATGTCTTTCTGGCAAGATGACAAATATGTGAAATACTCTCTTCCTTCCTCAAACCTGAGACTTTTCATCAGCGTGAATACATGGGCAAATTAAAATGTGCTTATGGTTTACTTGTAGCTATGCCACAACTTTTTAGCACATTACTATCCCAAACTGCATTGCTTCAAAACTAGACAATTATAACACAGTAAAGGCTGTTCCTCCCCATGGGTATTAGAATATCTTCTTAGTGTTTATTTTTGTTTAAGCATTGTTTTCACAGTGACATTTACTTATTTCTCTGCTATACTCCAGAGCAGTTGTTATCCTGAAAGCATGAGCAATAACTTGAATTACACCACACGTGGTGAGGCCACACGTAGACCTCAGAGCCTCCGCGGGGAAACAGTCACACTGTTATCTCCAAGATCTGTCTCCCTTCAAATATCTGCCCTTCTGCTGAGGGCAAGACAACAGAGCAAAGTAGACATCGTTCTGTTCAGCACCATTCCTAGCTCTAGTGTCCCAACAGGAACATGAAAAACTTGGTGTGGAACAGCGCAACTTGGAGCGTGTCAGCAGCTGCATGGGGCATTCAGCCGCAGGCTGCACAGCTGCTGCTCCAAGCTACCGTCTCACCTCCTGAGCCTCGCAGCTCTCACACATCTCTCACTGACTCTGTGAAGGTTGGAACAGTACCAGGCAGACTCTGATCCATCCATAAGTCCTGCTATTAGCTGCTAGAGAGGCTACTTGGTAGCTAACTGCGACAATCCAGGCACAGGCTACGTGCTGAGTTCCTTTAAAGAAGCCTCAGAGAACTTCAGAATCCCACCTGCCACCAAAAATTAAAAACTAAAATACTGTGGACCCAACATAGCTGTAAATCACCTGTTCTCAAAGAGAATTACACGAGCATAGAAATTTTGTCAGTGGTCAATCTCAGCTCTGTACCAGATAGATACAATTTTATAATAAATCCAGATGTGACTTTGAACAGAGTCAAAAGTGAAACTAAAATTAGTACCCACTGAATGACTTTTTTAGAGAAAAAATACTCCCTGCAGCTTAAAGAAGGAACTGTAAAAATATCTAAAAACCCTGTATTTCTCTAAGCAACGTCACTTAGTTTTTCCTCTCATACAAACATATAAATGTAAAGAAAAAAAAGTGGAAATTTTTTCATGTTTCTGTTTGGATATGGCTCATAACTTATGATTAGTTTATGTCCCTCAGTAGTTCCTACAGCATACAGAGCTATCCACCACTACAGTTTGATTTACACGCACAATATCTACCTAGAGGAAAAGTCTTCATGCACTGAAAGAGACCAAGATAGGCTTTCTACATTTAACAAACAAACAAAATGACTTTCAACAGTCTTAGACAGTAACAGCTTGCAAACAATCAGTACATAAAAGGAAAAACAAACAACCCACTTTGTTTCCTTTTTTTATGGTACAGAAACCCTAATGTTCTACCTACCACTCTGTGAGTTCACCTTCATGCCATGTTGTGCCTACCCCAAACTATAGCACTCACACACTTCCACTGAATAAAACTCTGTTTTATTTGCAATGATTTAAATAAAGATCTCTTTGTTCATGAAAGATGACTATTCTTTTCAGCAAAAGGCATGATCTCATTCTGATATAACTGTCCCAGTAATTGCATGAAAGAAATTGTGCACTGCCACAGCTGAGGGAACACTCTAGAAGGTGAATCAAGATGTCTGGAGGGATGTTTACAATTTACCTCATCAACAGCGAGAAGAATGTATGTCACTTAGCTATTCCCTAAAAATGAGAAGATGCAAAATCCGCACAGGGTAAGGCTAACTTCAAGGTCAAGATGCTATTCAGAGCACTCACCCCAAAAATGCCTCAGCCTCGTAGTCTTTTAAGATCAGTTGGCCCCTACTTGCTGTGCAAAATCCCATCTCAGAAAGGGATTAGAGATGCCTTTTGACCAGGAATACTCAGTTGCCCCTTGAAGAACACCTGTTTTCATGGTTAGTTCTATTTTCTTCTTCATGATCTTCTTTAAGCTCTGCAAAGACATACTATACCTAGCTTTTAGTCCAACTGTATATTTTTGATTTTAAAAATTTCAGACTTGCAAATTACAGCAAGGCAAATTTCAGAAAGAAATGGTAATACCACTATAGTTATATTTTCTTCCAAATCACTTTTCCTTCCAGATGTCTAAACAAAGAACAGAATAAGAGAGAAACAGATACAACAGCTGTATGAAAGAAAAATCCTTTCCTTCAGATCTATCCCAGTAAGTAGATCACTTCAGCAACTAAACACTTATTCTCGAACTGCTATGAGTACTTGAATCATTTCTAAAACAAACATCACGAGCTAGCTACAACAGAAACATGTTACCCTGCAGAGCTTTGAGAGTTTCAATTTATGAAGATTGACATCTACAGAAGGTTGCTGCTGACACAGAAGTACTGATCTGGCTGCAAGAATGCTGCATTAAACAGCCATCATGTTCCCTAAGTTCCACTAAGGAGCCTGAAGTCCTTGCAATCATACCATGTTCTTCAAGATTCAAGTCAGAGGACTCAGGAATGTGAAGACACAAGATCAGGCCCATATCCTAATCATTAGAGAAGGCAAGATCAAACAAAACATCATCTCCACCACTGGCCCTTCTACTTTTCTCAGCTGGATTTATTTAGCACATCAACACTTCCAATGCCAGAACAGACTTTTAACCTTTCCTTTATCTCATAATCTTGCAGCCCTAGGATGGCAGTGCTATCCTTTTACTCCCACCACTTCTACCTGTATTTCATCTGAAAGACTGAGTTTGCCTTGTTTTATGGTTTCAGAGTTAGTCTCTGACGTACCCAGTTCTACAAGCATGGCTGTTAATCTGCTTCTCTTGTCGTGACTTCTTGGACTTTGGGACTGAATACAAATACATCTTCATCTTCAGACAAGAAGATCCATTTGATGGGCAGTGTAGTATCTGATCTGCTAGATCACAGACTATCAACACAATGGGAGGGACTTCATTCCGTCCCAGGATAATCAAGTAGGGCAAATCCGTGGCAAGGGGAACAAGAATTGGTTTCCTTTGGAAATTAACTTTTATAGGGTTTCACATCATCAAATATGCACATTAGCTGGACTAAGTACTGCGGAGCTTCCTCTGCAGAGGAAAAGATGCCTCCCATACTAATAAGTATTCTCACTCTTTCTTTGTTGTTTTTGCAACTTACTCTACGGGACCTGCTTTAGCAGGGCATTGGACTAGATGATCTCCAGAGGTCCCTTCCAACCCCTACAATTCTGTGATTCTGTGAAGTACAAAAACCTTAGGTTTTATTGTTTAAGATGGGGCCTGTGACTCTTTTCTGTATTGTCTACAGATTCTGTACAGTTTTCTGATGAAAACTATTGTTCATAAAAAGGTAACCTCACTGCAGCTGTTTCCCTCTCTGTTTGAGAAGCAGAATACCGTCTTTTCCTAGGACCAGAACATGGCAGAGCGTTTTTCTTTGTTATTTCTCCTGATATGTCCAAGTGAGTAATATTTTGTCCAGGCTAAAAAGGGATCAATCTCCGGCCAGAAAGTAGGCAGAGGTGCACCTCTCCACAGTTAGACTCTCTGACACAAGACTCTTTCACATGACAAAATAAATATGCATAAGCAGGTAGCCTGGGATTTACGTGTCAGAAGTGTGAAGCCCATCATTTCCCAAGGAAACTGTCACGCAATTTCCACATGACAAAATTCAGAAAAAAGGGTCCAAGAGTATTAATAGACCTCACAGTATTTGCTATTGCTGATGGAGCAGCTACTCCCCCTGTGGTTGCAGTTAGGAGAAGAGAGGATCTAGGTTTCAACCCAATCCCGTGAAATTCACAAGAAAATGACACCAGTATGTGGGCTGGTTTCCAATCAAGCTGACAAAAGCATCCTACTCATTCCAGCCTGGCCCACTTTCAAAGATTTCTTTCAGGCCTGGTCAGGATCTACATTAAAAAAACAACAACAAATTCTCCAGTTCAGAAGTTGTTACCTCCATCTGCCAGTTATCACCCTTCTGCTAAATTATCTGCTGGAGGGGCTTTTTAGTAGAAATGTTCTGTGTTTCTTTCAAAAGGAACTAAATTAATTTTTAAAAACAAAGTAAATCTAACCTAACCTTTGACAGACAGGTTAGAGAATAACCATACTCACAACTAGCAGACCTTGAGACTATTATAATCATAGCTGAAAAGACAGGGACAAGCAGATGAGGGGCAGTTATCTATTCTGCAAGCATAGCATGATCTACGCTAACATCTGCCCATTACTTCATTAAACTACTTTTGTCTTCTAAAAGGCAGCTTATTTTCTAGACGTTGCAAGAATCCAGAAAAACTATGTTAGTATGCTTGCTCATCTATGTTGCTAAAGCTAGCACCTACATCTCCCACAAACATCCCTTTTTGCACGGCCCAGTGTCAAAACATCCAAAGTCTCTTCCCAAAACCTTTTTTAAAAGACCAAGCTGCTCCTTTGCCTTCTGTATTCTTAACATTTCTCACCTGTTTGTCTCATTTTCTACTGCACCAAGATTAATAATAATTTCAATAGAATTTGTGTTCCAAATTCAAGCATTATTTCAGTATATTAATTTCTATTTCATTCTATATTCATAAATGTGCCTTTGCAATCACACAAAATAAGATACATCTTTCAACAAAAGACTGAATGAGAACAAATATCCACAACATAAAATAAGATGCATGATAACCCCTTTCCTGAAGCCATGCAGAACTATCTTACCTTCATCTTTCACAATAGGATAACTACTGTATTGTGACAGCTGGTTTCATTTCTGGCGAGGCTAGTGATTTTGTTTTATATTAGCAGTTGCTTTGTAGGTTTCGTCTGGTTGGTTGATTGGTTGGTTTGGTTTTTAAGACTCAAACACCTTTTCTCATTCAAAGCAGTACTGAAAATCCCAAGTCTAGTTCCTATAGGTCGCTGGGAGTGGCTACAAAGGAGACGGGTGCATAGAAACCGTAAGAACGTAAGAACTATTCAAGAAATGTATGGCATATGGAACAAGCTTTGAAATGACTTACTAACATACACCAGCTGACTAGTGCATATTGTTTGAACTCAGACATAGCTATGCAGATGTGAAGGTGCAGCAAAAGAGGTCTGGGGATATGCATAATTCACCTATGTTAAATGGTTTACGCAACTAAATAGCAGGATTAAGCATCAGTTGCTGTTCCAGATAGGTAAATGCTTTGAATATTGAATCCCACAATTTAATTCACTTGATTTCTAAAAATATCAAACCTCTTAAGTTACTATTCATCTAGACAGCAGGTTGCTAGCTTTTAAGCCAAATCTTTCCATCCAGAGACAGCGTTTAAGCACATGGTCATGTTTTCACAGTTACAAGCAAGTAAGAATCTTTATCACATGATCTCAGGTTATGTTCATATCCTGTTCACACACATTTAACTTTCTGTTTGGTCACAAGGGCAATACAGCTTGCACACATTATATTATCAATTCTGTCTTTTCACTAAATTCTTTTAGTTCCTTAATTCTTAGAAAAATACTAAAATTTCACTTGTCAGGTCATCCGATTAAAGTTAGTTATCTTCTGTACATCACACTCAGCAAAGCAATTTAGGATAGAAAGCATACTTGTTTGAGAGAGGCTCAGAATGGAATACAAAGCCCAAATATTACCAAATTTTGGAAAACCTAAGGAGAGGTCGTATAAAAAAAAAACACAGCAAAAAAGTGAGATGAACACTGATGAATTGATAAGTGCATTTTAATATTTTGCACTTGCACACTTTGTTTCCATAGAGAAAATAAATCAAGAAACCATTCCAATACCAGATACTACTACAAAGATAAAATAGATAAAAAAGAACAAGAATACTAAAAGTTCCTAAGCCCCACTGGACCTATTCTCAGAGAATCAATAGGGGTGGAACACCTTGATTTACCTGAAAGGAAGAAGCATTTTTCCATCTCTTTGGATCTTTCACATGGCAGTAGGTTAAATCATGAGCCTTCACTGCTCTGGCATTGCCTTCCCACTCCTTGGAGGCCCTGGGCTCCAAACACTGAGAGCATCCACAGGAACAAACAAATAGAGGTTCTGAGCTGATTTTCACACAATTGCTGAAAACCTGTAAGATGAAGGTGAAGAAGATCTGAAGAGGTTATTGAAAAAGGAAAAAAAAAATCTGCAATATGAGGACACGAGATATTTCTTTCTGAATACAGAAACCTCACTTTCTAGCTATCATTCTTTACCATGAACAAACTTTCAAAGAGTGTTTCTATTACTCATGAGTCATTTTCTAACACCGCGTCTTTGGCGGGTTGAAGCATTCTGAAAGTGGAAAGCAAACAAAATTGCTTTTAATGCACTCAGAAGAGGGTACTTCAGGTTTTTTAAAAGCCATTTTTTTTCTCTATCTTTTAGCTGCTAGGAGGCTTTAAATGGGACCCCTGTAGGTTTTTGTCTGTAAACCATACGAGAGCATAAAAGCCTGGAAAACTTGCAGAGATTCTGAAGCAGGTTCACACAGCTTCATTGAAACTGTGTGTGGTTTTGAAACTCACCAGGGCTCTAGTCACCAAGATCCATTTAAAACTGCCAACTTAAAAAACAGATTTAAAACTCATAAAGGATTATGAGGAAAAATGTAAGACTTATTTTGCTAGGCTTTCAGCTTGAAAGAAAAAATATTATTCTGTAAATAGAGAGGAATGAGTTTTCTTTCACTAAAGGGTTTTGGGTCTTGTTTCTTCTGAAAACACAAATAGTACCCTCAAAAACGGATCTCGGTAACCTCTGTAAACACAGCCTGAATTAACCTACATCAAAGTGCTTCACCTGTATCGAAGAATCAAACTGATGAATTCATTATATCAACATAAGGTGAGTCAACTATCGCAAAAGCACGAGTGATGATTACAATCAAAATGCGTCAAATCTTTCTTTGCAGATGACGCTTCTCAACACTTCAGTATCAAGTCAGAATATCCAGAAAGAAGAAGAACCACTGCCATCCATAAATACCTGGAAAAGCCTGAAAATACTTTTATTTCTATGAAGAATCACTCAAATATAATTTGACTTACACCATTATCTCACCATCACAAGTTTCTCCTTTTATACTGTAAGATGGCTTTGTACTACAAAAGAAAATGAAGAAATATTGTCTTGAATATCAAGAAATGAATACAATATCACTGTAGAGACTAACATGGGATTTCTTGTACATACACAGATGTCATTGAAGCCTGTGAGAATTTTGTGAGGAATGATTGTGAGATCGGACATTTTCTTCAATGTTAACATCTGAGGAAGATACCAAGAAGCTAGTGGAGAGAAGCGAAACTTTGTTTTTCACATTTTCTGTTGGCAAACAGTACAATGGTGGACTAGGTATGGTATTATTTATATTTGTTGTGGGACTTATTTTACCACCAGTAGTTGCTTTTAGCTTTTATACTCATTACTTGTAAATTTTATAGTCAGTGATGCTGAACAATACTCAGTGTTGTTGATTTCAGATTTATCGTTAAACATGTCATCAGCTGTGCAATGCCAGGGAGCTGATGTTCACTAGGAACACAAAGAACATGGGAATGATCATGGATGCCTATTTTTCCACAACTACAAGTAGCAATAGAATTAATTCTTAACTCGGGGTCTATGTAGCATCTCTTCTACTAAAATATAACACTCCAATGGTTGTTACGTTTTTTTTCCTAACATCCTATTTGTGTAATGTTGGCCCACATTAAACAACAAAAAACTACAGTACGTGAGACACTGCATAAAGTGGGAGAAATCAGAAAATCGAGTTTCGTTAAGTCCTTGGAACAGCTGAGTCTTAACTTACAGTGCTCTCAGAGGTCCAAAGCAAAATGTTCAAACCATGAAGAAGAAAATAACACGTTTATACCTGCCTACCTGCATTGGAGGTGACAATGGACCTGATCCCAAGGAATGGCATGGTGAGCATGACTAGGGAAGTCATCCTGCCCCTGTACTCGGCATTGGTGAGGCCTCACCTCGAGTACTGTGTTCAATTTTGGGCACCTCAGTACAGAAAGGACATGGAGGTGCTGGAGCAGGTCCAAAGAAGGGCAACAAGACTGGTGAAGGGCTTGAAGAATATGTCCTATGAGGAGTAACTAAGGGAACTGGGGCTGTTTAGTCTGGGGAAGAGGAGGCTGAGGGGAGACTTTATTGCTCTCTTCAAATACCTGAAAGGTGATTGCAGTGAGAGCAGGACTGGTCCCTTCTCACTGGTGACAGGACAAGGGGAAATGGCCTCAAGTTGCGCCAGGGAAGGTTTAGGTTGGATATCAGAAAAACTTCTTTACAGAAAGGGTTGTTAAGCACTGGAACGGGCTCCCCAGGGAGGTGGTTGAGTCACCATCCCTGAATGTGTTTAAAAACCGTTTGGATGAGGTGCTGAGGGACATGATTTAGCGGTGGGTTGTTAGAGTAGTAAGGTTAGGTTGAGGTTGGACTTGATGATCTTGAAGGTCTTTTCCAGCCTGAGCAATTTTATGATTCTAAAGCAAGATGCATAGAAAACATGCGTGCAAAGGACTTGATTCTCAAACTACATACTAGCATACTCTGACAGCCCTGTGTGTACAATTGCAGCAATATTCAATTTTTCCTAAATGGAGGAGAAAAATGAGAAGCAAAGCAAAAACAAAAAGTAAAACCAAATATTTCAGAAGCCAACGAAGGGAAATAGGAATTCCATCCTGGATCCTACAGGTAAGTAGCAAGTTTGGGAGCACAGAATTAGTACACCACAAGTGTCGTGTAAACAGATACTCAAGTCGTCTCACTCTTTAAAAAAAATGAAAAGAGAGAAAGGGGGCGGAAGGGAGAGGTACTATTAAAGTACTACTCAAAGAGTAAAGTCTGGAAGAGTGTGGCCCAGGGCTGGCTGGCATCTCAGTATTTCTTTTCCACCAGTTAGACCAATTTGAAGAAAATCCCTGCAAAGAAGCTTTCATAAGATGGCATTTTATTGACTGAGCATAGCACCAATATTCCTTTTGAGTTTTATAACTGTTCCTAGAACATTCTTGGCAATGAATTTAAACTTTTTGAAAGAGGTTGCATTTCACTGTAAATGGTTATCTGGTATTCACAAAACAAAATAAGCATTTGAATATTTATTGTGAGCACACTGCATTTTAGGGAGAACACACAAAGATTCTTACCACAATTATCTTGTTCCAGCTTTAAAATACTAGCTGTCACCTCTTTAATGGATCTTGTGAGAAAGGAAAGTTTCTTTCTTTAACTCTCTTTTCCCCTGAACGCAATTACCACCTCATTCAGAGCTCTTTGTGTCCACCTAATCTCTCTGATTATGTCTCTGACACCGCCACAATACTACATGACTGACATACCTGACAGCTGTGACTAGTGACAGAGCACTCACAAAGAGAACCAGCTCTATGCAGGATGAGTATTACCTACCGCCAGCCCCACAGAGCAGACATGGAGGGAAGGTAAAACAGGGGTGGGGGCATTTCACGGCTAGCCTAACCCCTACCGATTTTCCCTCCTTTTATAGCCAAACAGCACTGACAAGCAGAGCCTCTTTGTACATACCTACCTAATGAACCAATTGTTGGCTGAATACAAAAGAATGCCCATTAGTATTTTAATTTTGAATTTATAGAGTAGAGAATGCATGTTTGGAGACCTGACTTGCAAGTAGGACTTGATGGATCATTTTGTCTCTCCCCAGTCCTTTTCTCTTTCTCTAGGTCATAACTCCCAGCTGGTGCTCAACTGTCAGATTTGCGCAGGTGGCAACTGATGGGAGCCTGAGGAAAGCTATACCTGAAAACACCAGTCTCAGACAGCAAGCTGCCAATGGAATCAGACAGAAACTAGTTCAACATTCAACATTTTGAGACATAAAGAATGAAGGAGTGTAACAAAGAATTGGCTAAGAAAATATCAGCAATGAGTACACTAATGAGGAAAAATAATAAGGTAGAGCGCTTTAGGAAGTGTCTTCAAGTTCCAACTTTTTACATGCCATTTCATCCTGTCAGCACTAACTTTGTACCTGGTCTGAGAATAGTACAAAGCTATTTTTCACAAATATGTTGCTCAGAGTTCCTGAGCAGCTTCACAAATTATGCATTGCCAGAGTCAAAGAAAAGGGACAGTAATCAAAAAAACCTTTTCAAATGGGAATATCTACAGGTCAGCAAAAAGGTAGAACTCAGTTTTCAGAGACGATCAGATAACGTTTACACAGAATTAAGTGCTATATATCCATCTGCTTTCATAACTGAAAGTTGCTCATGTAAAATTTAGCAGAAAAAAAAGTGAGCTTGAAGGATATGCTTAGGAAAGCTTTGTGGTCAAAGAGTATGTTATTGTTTCTACATTCACTTCCATATGTTGCAAGGCGTTCATGCTGTTACTGGAAGTTCAACACAACTTTACAGTTACTTTTAGGAAGTTTAAGGAACACTTTAATTAAATGTATGACATGCTTAAAGAAAACCCTCTTTTTAACTCTGCATGGTTCAGCTTGCAATACCTGTTTTTGTACTTTGTTACCTCAGTCTAGTAACCTGTGATGCATGCTGCACATGTGATGATACATCAGTGAACTAATACAAAGCTGTAAAGAAAAAATGCGTTAATGTTAACAAGAACATTGAAAAAACCTCTCTTTTGCTGCTAATGTCAGCTCAAATTTCCAAATGGGGAAATAGAATCGATATTTTAACTGGTAGATTTGGTGAGAAAATTGGTATGATGCAAACATTGCTGCTTCACAGTTAATAATAGTCATCTTTCTTACTGATTATTGAGGCATCACTGCAGACAGATGCATTCTTCACACATTTCATGTCATCTTACTGATTGTAGGACATGCACATTCTTCATCTATACTATACAATTAAAGTAGTAAGCATGAACTTCTATTATCTAGTTTTATGTAAAAAAGAAAGAAAGAAAAGTTAAAACAAGATGGCTGTGAATAGAAGTCAGAATACTTGATTACAGATCCAGGGACAACTGATTTTATGTCAAATACCCATTCTTTCATTAGCTTCTAAGGACTTTTGATCCCATTGTGCCTTTTTTTGTTTCCAAAGATGCCACCACATGAAAATCTAGTATACTTTACTAAGTATACTTTACTTTACATATAAGATATGTTACCTGCTAATTCTGCAGTGGTCTCCGATAGCCCTACAGCCCCTCAACTCTCCCATAAATCCTACAGGCAAGAGTATACCAGCATTACCCTTAACAGTTGTTCCTATCAGAAATGCCCAAAGGTTTCTAACACTACTTCAAAAAGCCACCACTGCCCTCAAAAGCCTACTTCATACACTAAAAAATCCCTTGCAAAATTCTCTTTACCATTTTAACCTTTTATATAATCAAAATAACTTCCCAGACAGTCAGGCCTTCATGTGCACCTTTACTAGGATTTCTGAACACTAATTAGTTTCAGATGCCAGGGCAACAATCTCCAAAACACACTGAAGCACGTGTGCAGAATGTATTATAACTCCATTTATAGTCAATGATGTGAAAACTTCACAAAGCTGTTGAATAATTATGATTACTAATATCCCAATTAGGCTGAACAGGTTCAAAGATATCCTCAGTGTTAGACACTTAATGAATTTCAAATAACAATTTCTGAATTTTCTCTGATTGATATTGAAATCAACATGTAAGATTATTATAATTAAAAAGACTTTCTTCTAAAAAATTTGCCTGCTTGGTGTGTTTGAGCCAATCATCCCAGTCTGAGACAAAGGACTGCATCCAACAGGAAAAAACTGGAAGAAGTTTCAAAGCCAACAGTGACAAAAACAAGAGACTTAGATACAAAAAGCTTATATACACAAAGAGAATTATATACAAAGCTAATTCTGATTCTTTAACTATAACTGGTGTAGCTTAGACTCAAAATTGATTTGCAGTCTTTGAGTCTGGTCACAATTTTTCTATTTTTCTGTATTAAATGAGGTTTAGATGCTGTCAGCATCCTAAGGTCTACACTGGGAGTATACGCATGGCATTGAGAAGCTCTTTTGCTCTAAGGAGCACAATGTTGGTGCTTTCTTCAGTCTTGCAGTACACATCTGAAAGTTGGACAATTGCCTCCTCCGGGCCCAAATGACTAATAGCTACTGCTTGTTTGACTACCTCGGTGCAGCCAGTTTGTGTCACTGTACAGGTATTTAGAGAAGCTAAGCTTAAGGAAGTTGAACAATAGTCACTTGCTACAAGACAACTGTCAAAACAAGTTAAATGCAGTTCAGTGCTGGGTAAGACCTGAGTTCTTGTGCTACCAGATGGATACCGTCTCACACGAATAATGACAAAACCTTATTTCAGCCTACAGGAATTGCTCACTAGGCTACATGATTACAGATAAGAGTGACTTCCAAGGCTGTCCCTGGGGTAGTAGACCTTGCTATAACTCTAGAAGTGTGCAAAATCAGCACTAGTGTTGATAACAGTTTTTTTTTTTTTTTTTGTGAGAAACAATACAAAGTCCTTTATGGGCTTTACTAAATGAATCTGAGAAGGCAGCCAGTTGAGTAATTTGTGTGTGCCTTCACCAAAACTAGTTGTTCAATGGAACTTGAAAGAAATCAGTTATGTGTTTTAAAGTACCAATTCCATAAAATTTATTCCATAAATACCTGTTAAGAATAATGAAAGACTGTCATGTCATAAGTGACAAAGCACTAAATAAAGTGACTTGAAAATTCAATCCATCTTCCCCGAAGAATGATTTTAACCACTCCTCAGGATACAGCCTCAGATGATGCTAAAGGTTGCCTTTTTCCACAGGTCAGCACCACAAGGCAAGGATAACTCTAAAACAGAGGGCAGCCAGAAGATATTCAGCTGGGAAATACAAAGGCTTTGTAGATATCCACACACTGAGATCAGTCTTTTTCATCTCTGAAAGGAGATTTCTGATTATGTACCCAAAACTGAACCAATGGATGTTTTTGAACACGAAGTCTCTCACAAATAAAGAAGCCAGGAAAGAGAAAAGACAACAGACAGCAGAAGATTCCCATTCCAATTCAGTATTCTGAGTACACAACACATCAGCTAGGGAAATGTGCAAGCAGTATCATCTAGAGAGGAGAAGTTGGCCACAGTATCTAGTATCTAGATAGGAGATTACATGCTTTTGCTAGGACAAGGGAGAATGGCTTTAAACTTAAAAGGGTAGATTTAGGTTACATGTTAGGAAGAAATTTTTTCTCAGAAGGTGATGAGGTGTCCAGAGAGGTTGTGGATGCCCCATCCCTGGAGGCGTTCAAGGCCAGGTTGGATGGGGCCACAGGCAGTCTGATCTATTGGCTGGCAACCCTGCCCAAGGCAGGGGGAGTGGAACTAGATGATGTTCAAAGTCCCCTCCAACGTATGCTGTTCTATGATCCCGCTGATGGAAGAATACACAGGGAACAAGACTTCTGATGTCTAGTTTAAATTTCTTCTAGCAAATCTTCCCCTTCTCGTGTTCAGTCTGCTGAGAAACTAGGTTTTAACAGAGAAAAAGCACCTAGAGTATCCTTTAGTATACTTTATCATGACTGTGGTGGAACATATCAGACAATTCAGGTTTTCCCTCCCAGTTACCTTCAAATTTGACTTATGTTGAAAGTAATTTGATTTTCAGATGAGACTGTAAGATTTCACTCATACTTTTATCAACCTGAAGGAAGGAATAATGTATGTAACCAATGAAAACAAGGCTATCAAAGTTACATTTCTAGCTTAAGGCAACTTCAGACATACAGCTACATGATACAGAAATGAAACAGCCGACAGCCAAAGGGTGCAGAGAGTACACTAACAATGAGTAACTTGATTGTAGAACTGTCATTCATTGAATCCTACAAAGTAAGAACTGGAGAGCACTCAACAAAATTCTAAGAAGTCCATTTAGCACATAGGGAAAATCTTCTCTTGAAAGAGCAGACAGTGAACATCTGGAGCTTGCTGCCACATGAAGTTGTGAACACAGGGTGTCAAAAGGTTCAAAGAGGCATACGGATAAATTCATAAACAGGTCCATAAATGGAAAAAAGGGATAGGTGGGAATCTCTGCCTCTTGTCCTTAATATAATGACTGTGGATATCTGGGAAAGTGCAAGCAAAGGAAACCAAAGGCAGCAGATCAGGTTTTTGTGATCTCCTGTAACAACTCTTTTGCCGCTGTTAAAGACAGAATAGCAGGCTAGAAGAATCATTCTGGAGTGATGAAGGCAGCATTGCTCATGTTGAATTGACAGTGTTTTCACATTGCTAGGAATAAGAAGCAGCGTTTAAGCCCACCACTGAACTGACTGTCTGAGCTTTACCAGACAGACACGATATGTAACAAGTCGGTTTCTGTACTGCAGTCCCTCCCCCCCACACCCTGAACCCAAAATAACTAGCATTGCTAAGGAGCAGGAAGCTTAATCCTTTACATACAGCAAGGAACCCACTTGCCACCAAAGACAGTAATCAGAATCAGTAGTTAACACATACTTTATTTCTGTATTTACAAGGTTGAAAATAAAATACATTGTATCTAGCTATTCCTGATAAATGCAAAAATAGAAACTTCCCTTTCCAACAAAAGTGCAGAAACATAAGTTAGAACATGATAACTTTAAAACATAGAATATTATTTCTCAGTGTTTTTACTATAAAAATGTACTTGAAAAACAAGCACCATAATTCATCTTAAAGAAGACTTTCCATCAAAGCAGCATCACAGGGCAAAACAAGTAGAAGGTTAGTATGGAAATGTAGTAGCAAATCCTTGAATATTTTAAATGGCTTAAACCATCCTAAACAATTGTAAACTGTCCTGACTATTCTTTTGCAATGGCTTTACCACACAGTCGAATTTTAATACAGCCATATTTGGTTGTGTGCACAGCCAAGAGACCTTCAAAAATGCCTTCTGCCTGTGGCTTGAACTGGACTGGCACGTTGATGTAATGATGGGATCTGTAAGGAGACAATTATGTGCATATTCATCATCAACAACCAAGCAAATTGTACCTGACATTGAAGTTCTAGTCTTCATTTTCACCAAAGCTATACATTCGATGTGTACTAGTTCATCAAGTTTATTTCTATAGTTTCGATTATTACTCTTCTGAAGGAAGATTTTAAAGGTGATTCTTTTCTACAGGCTATGCAAAGAATTACAATATTTTACTGCTGCTAGTTTATCTGGATATGTTTGTTCTACCTCCTCACAGTAATACTGACAGCGCATCAATTACACCTAGAGCAAAGTTACTACATTTCTTCTCTTTGTAAGTCTGTTGATGAGTATACCGAAATTTACAATTCTCAGTCAATTTTAAGCTAGAAATAATTGAAAATATTTTACCAATCGTCTCTACATGAATAAATATTTCACCGAATCACCACAAACCAATACACCTATCCTCAACCAGTACTTTCAAGACGTTGCATCACATCTTTTTAGGTTAAGTCCTCTTCTCTTCAGACTGCATAGAAACATACCAAATAGTACAATTCAGCTGTAGGTAGGCTGTAAATGGTGGCTATCTTAATTGTCAAAAGCCTAGGGTGAACATGCCAAGATAAAAAATATAAGCTATACAAGCAAAGAAGCTGGAAATGCTGAGCATGATGCCATGGCATCTGATGGAAATATCCAGTACGAACAAAGAAGTAGCAGTAAGAGGCACATATGAGAATAAGGAAAAACAAACAGCAACACTCACTAGGACAAAGAAAAGAATGTTTGTTTTTACACTTTATCATAACTCTAGCTCTCCGCTTTTGGCACTATTTAGTGCTATCCAACATCCTTTGGAATGTGTTCCTCTGCTTTTTATTATTTTGTTCCTTCCTCTAGATATCTGTTTCAACTACAGTAATCCAACCTATCATAATTAGTTTGTGCTCATATCCTTCTCCTACATTTTCAAGTCATAATGCTTTCCCTACATATAAGCCTGATCCTAACCTTTTTTTAAGCATAAAAATATATAACAGAAAAATATTGAAAAAACAGAACCTGTTCAGTGAAGTAACCTGTTTGATGTACAACTTATCAGAATATGGACTGATGTGCAATCACTTTTTTTTTTTGAGTTAGTACAAAAAAAAGCTCTGATTGTGAACTACTGGATTAAAATAAACAGAGCAAAGGATTTCAGCTAGATAAGAGTTTAATTACTTAAACTGTACAATCGACTTGCCAAGCTCTGCCTCTTCAACCACCTTCTAATATATGGGACGAAGATATTTATTCAGCTGAAGAACAACAGTATGACCACTTCATTTGTAACAGACATATTGTATTAGAAAACAAAAAATGTAGTAAGAATTGAAACTGAAGCTCAAGATTCAGTCTGCTCAAGACTTTACAAAAGTAAAAATAAATTCAGGAGAAAGTCAGGTGTGCACAAGTCTATATCTTCAGAGTGATATGTGTATGCTTCCTTACGTATCCTAAACTTACTCAAAAAGAATATAACCGAAATCAGGCTTATACTATCAAAGCAACAGTAAGTCACGTATCACTCATTCAAGAGATGTCCACATTCAACTTTCAAAGACTGATTTCCAAAATAGCTATTATACAACCTCAGTAATGGCATATGGCAACTATATTCAGTTTAATTTGGCCACAGAATTCGGGTATCCATTTAGTTGGTGCTATATGCTGTCTTTGGAATAAAAGCAGAATTAATCAGGCATTCCTCAGAGTTTGCTTTGCAGCAGCCAGTTTATTCCTTATGACCAGGATAAGGCTCAACACTTGAATTCTCATACTTCCTAATCCAGAGGGAAACATGCTATTTTCACTTTCATCAATAACTAAACTGGGAAGTTCAGACTCCAATTACAGCAGTTCTTTGGGCTACTCCACAGTGTACATGTTCTTAGAAATGGAAGCAACCTGGAAGATTTTTCTAAAGTACAGTAGAGCCAGAAACAGTCAAGCAAAGAACTGTCAGGACAACTGGACTTTACCTGCAATTAACTTTTTTTTTTTTTCATCTGAATGAGATGTTTTACTTGACTCCAAACTTTTCTTTATGCCTACAACTCAGTTAGTCTATGAAGGCTTCATAGTCTTTTGAGGTTATTTTATCAGTTTCAAATGGTATTTCTGAAGCCTGGTATGTCTGATGCCTACCTCACAGTCAAATACAAACTAATACTGTAGTCTTCTAAAATCAATATTTCAATAGAAACATAACTGGTAAGGTGTATCTAAGCTACAGTAACCAGTCAGGCCTACCAGTAATGAAAGATGAATCTCTAGAATAGTGGCTACTGGAAATAAAAATAATTAGTCAAGCAAAGAAAAGTTTTGCCTTTTAAGAGTATCTGAAATTTCTGCTAGCCTGTAATCAGGTTGTTTCAGATGGCTTTTGAAGGCTATAGAAACACCTTAGTATTCAAGCTTTTTTTTTGTAAATAGGCACAATCTGGCAGTCCTTCCAGAAGCAGAACTTAGTCAAAGGTTCTTATAAAATCGAGTGCTTTAAGTTTCATTTATGTTTGAAATACATATAACAAATACTACAAAAGGTACTTTAACAGCTACCTTAACAAAATAACCCTTTGCAGTAAAAATAATAAAAAATCTATTCATTAACAAACAGAACTCATCTTTTTAATATAAATTCATGCAAAGAATGGGTGGGAAGAAATTCTTTCTGGACTTAAACTAGCTAAAAAAATCTTCGTGGTTAAAAAGACAGATAAGATGGATAGATAGATGCTTTAAGATACACAGTGAAGATTCTTACAGTTGCTTACTGGTTTTGCTCCAGATTTGGTTGCAAGATGCTCTATTTGGATAAAGTCTGTTGTTATTTTCAATTCAGCAAACTGTGGTAAAGGACACTGCTAACTTTTGGTACTTGTGAACATATAACTAATTGAACAAGAAGTGGCATGTCACTTCATCAGCTTCTGAACGTGAGATTCTTGATTTTAAAACCAAAACAAAAGCCTGCAAATCCATTATTCAGATGTAACACTTGATGATACATAATTACTTTCAAATTTGGCCCTCAAAATGAAAAGCATGCAACAAACCATCTTTATTGCCTAACATTTTTGGTTCAAACTGTAGACTGGTGATGCTTCCTATTTTTACACTCTTATTAACAAACTACAATTCAAAGTTCCTGCAAGCAGTTTTCTTATCTAATTGCTTTTGAATATTACTTTATAATAATGCCCAGTCAACCTAGGTTAGATGACTTTCTTGAGATCCTCCTTCATGCTGATCTGAAATAAAAGCCACTTACAGAACTTCTTTTAATGTTGTTGTGTTTTTTGATTATGTTTTTTAAAGCACTTGTCCAAGTTAAATAATTCTTCTCTGCTTTATGCTCTTAAACGGGAGGGGCTTTTTCAGAGAGCTCTGCTGATTTCAGACAAATGAATTTTTAAAAGCCAGACAAGGTCAACACTTATAACTAAAGAAAAACAGCCAAAGCTACTAAAAAAAATACTTCTGGAATGTGATTAGAAATAGAGTATATTCAGCTGATAACCTTTAGAAATGACATTGAATATTTGACTTGTTAACTCTACTTTGGATTAAAGCAATAGGATTTCATCAACTCCCATAGAAAATATACCATGCAGCTTTGACTGCCTTCCTCAAGAGTATTTTTGAAACATTTAAGCGTCTTCCATTTAAGTTACTCATCTTTTTTCATGGACTGTCAATTCATCCTGTCCTGTGCCTAAAGCTGTAGAGCCTCAGATAGATTTAGCAAGTTGTCTTTATTTGAGTAGATTTTCACTTTGTTAACCACTTCTGTTATAAACCCTTCAGTGGCAAATTTAATTTTAAAAAAATGCAAGTGAAGTAGAGGCACTGAAAAGTGCCTGAGTGCAGTTAACAACACTTTTTGCTAGAAACTGGCTTCAAAATACCTTGAACACCTGCGGTTAGTAACATAATATCTATTACAAAGATGAGGCTGTGAAGAAACAGAGTACCCAGTTCTATTTCTGACCTTATGCACAACTTCTATTCTGCGTATCTTTAGTTTCCTCATCTTTAAAATGGGTAACTACCTAAATGCTGAAAATGTATGCCGTATGACTTCTAATGAAATGGTTGCATTTTTATTTTCCTGACACTCCCACTGTTACAGATGAGCATGTTAGATGCTGTATCTCTTTATGAGATAACTAACAGGACTGTCAAATACCTGCAGTAATCAACTTTCAAGATGGCTAGGTTTATTTTGAAGGACTGTTATCACCAACATGAAAACTTCTTTTATGCAAGTAATATGCTGAAATACTTGGTATGACGAAGCAATTCCACTGGCTGCTCAAACCTTATATTTGCAGAGAATCTTTGATGCAGCTCTGCAGGTTTGTCAAATTAGAAGCATGATGAAGGCAATTTGGTCTGTTGTGTACAAAGTATAAATGGAAGGAATGACTTGATTGTGCACAGCAGGCCAAATGGTTAAATGAAGCATTAGGTTTAGCATGAAAAGCAGCAGCACTGTTAGAAACAATTTGCAGTGAAGAAATTGGCAGATGCAGGAGTAACCATGTGGGTTCATTCTGCTTCTAACTAAGATTACAGAGCACAGCATTAGCAAAAAAACACGCACATATTTAACTAGACAGCCAGAATGCTGGGTCTTTATATCTACATTTTAGCACTGTACGTTGAGAAGATATTTATCTTACTGCATTAATTTCTTTCATTGTTGTTAGGCAAGAATGTTAGCACGAGAGTTACTTACCTTAGAGAGTATTTTGAGTGCTTGATATAGAAAGGCTCATTGGGACTCAAAAATTTCAGCTGCAATTTAATACAAAATGCTTAAAGATCCACTGTATCTAAGCTTATTACATTCACTTTACAACATGGTTAAGATAAATAAGGTAATTCACAAATACAGCTTTAGATAGACCCAGTGTTTAAAAATGAAACATGCCCAGATTTGCGCATTTAAGAAAAACTGAAATCTCAGGATGTTTTAACAAAGTTAAAAAAAAATAAAGATAACAGGAAATCTGTTTTTTTTTTCCTTCAATTGCATAGTTTACAAATACCCTCACCGACTCAGTCGAGAAAAAATTACAGAGAGCAAAATTTTTCAAATATAATGCTGTCTTTTGAAACTAACAAGACTACTGTCTTGACTATTGTGATGGCACTATTGCCATCTCACGCCCAGAGTAAAAAAAATGAAAACCTACACAGTACAGTTGAACTGCTGAAAGGATTTACAAAAACACGTTTAGAAGAAACCCCACCAAACTTACCAACTGCGTTCTAAATGAATTATTTCGCAAGTTGACCTTTAACGTGCGTGATTCCCCAACTCTTGTTGGAAGAAAAGTGTACAATTCTTCTGGTGCATATACCCCACGAGTTATCTCATTTAGTCTGATATGGAAAATGGAGTTAAAATATTAACATTTACTTATATGGTCTGGATATATTGATTACATACTTTAAGACATTTGTATTTTCCTATGAGAATAAGCAAGGAAAAAGAAAGGAAAGACCTTGAAAGCATCAACTCTCTCACCCTTACCTTTTATAGGTTATACATTTTAGCCATTGAGAGCCTAATGAAAGCATCACTGCAACACAAATTTATGAGAGCTTACATAAACTTTTACAATCTGCATTTTCCCTCCATATACTTTACTAGACAGTTAGTTTTTTTCCAGGGATTCCATGTTTAACCAAAACATTTTACTCTCCTGCCATATTCACATCATCCCATAGTATAAGACTTGTAGATCAATTTCACAGACAAATAGCAATGTTAAGACATGCAGTACACCGCATTCCTACAATGAGCTTTAACATTTTGTAAAGCCACCAAAATGGGTCAGTATACAATTCCGCTGCTGATTCCAGTTTTCACAACAACAAATTATGATTAGGCAACCTAGGAACTTAAATGAAAAGAATGTGAAACTGAACAATACAATACAGTAAGAGGTTTGGTCAAGTATGCTTTTGCACTTATTTGCTCTTTACTATAGAATTAAAGGATAACTGAGATAGGAAGAGACTCGGGAGGTCTCAAATTCAACCTCTTGCTCCAAGCAGCATCAGTTCTAGGTTCAGAAAAGGCATTTCACAGGTTTTGTCCTGCTAGGTCCCAGAAATCTCCAGGAGCAGACAGCGCAGCCTCTCTGGGCAGCCTGTTCTACCACATAGCTTTTGTAACAGCAAAACGGTTTGGTTGCCTTTTTTAAACCTCCAACCATTTGCAGCATCTCATTTCAGTTCTTGCCCATACATACCCTGCTTTAGTTGTACATGCTTCAGAGCAAACCTTCCTTTTTGGTATGACTGGGCTTCCAGTTTCTGTGAGGGTATCCGTGGAATCCTTTACAATCGCAGTTGCATCTTCTGCTTTAGTACCCTATTGGCAAAAACAAGGAAGCCTTTAAATTTTGTATTCAAAGGTATTCAAGTACCTAAGTCATTTTTGTAAGCCAAGGGAAGGAAGACAGACTTTTTTAAGTATAGTATTTCAGAACAGTGAAGTCTAGATCACAGAGACAGAACAACAATTTGGGATGAATGCTGTAACAGGCTTTTGTGTTTTATGTATCGTGTTTTGTCTTTAATTGTTAAAAGTTCACAAAACACTAGTAGTGCAGTGCAGGTGGAATCTCATGAAGGCTGAAAGAAATTTCTCTGCAGACATTCTTGAGGCCCATGTGCCTCAAGAACAGCAAAGTCAGCAAAACAGCTGCTCAGAGAGGAAGACAGAAGTCATCATTACAGTTTAAATTCTCACCAAAGCACAAAGCTTTGTATACTTCTGTTTTACGAAGGACACATCATTCCCAAAGGAAGATCACTCCATAGAAAAAGAATGTGATAATGCACTAAGTGATAACAGTCACACTCAGAAATTAGGTCAAAATATTTACCATTGTCACAACCTCTATTCGATGTACTCTCTAACACAGGAAAACCAGATCACCTGAAGGGAATATTTTGCCAAATAGCTAACTCAAAATTCTTCACTGTCAGATGAATCTAGACAGCTACTGTCTAGAGTCCCTTGGGTCACAACATCTTTAAAAAAAGACAAAGACCTAAAGAACCTCCCACACTTATGGTCATACAACATAATCTTATTTTTTTTCCCCAAATAGCACTGATGTTTTAGACAAGCAGTTGATTCCCTTATGCAGGGAAGACTTAAAAAATAGTTTCCTCTTCAATAGAGCTGCTATGACAAACCTGTCTTTTAGACATTGATTTCTTGTCTTGAAAGAGCTGCTAGTCAGTCTGCCAGAAATAGCAGCAGCCAACAAAAAAAACCTTAATTTTAAGAAGAACGTTCTTCAGTTGCAAATAAGCCATGAACCACAGTAGAACCCAATACCTAAAGATTAAAAAGAAATTGCATATATGTCTGGTTGCAAGAGCTTTTAGTTTTCCATGTAGGGAAAAATGATGGGTGTCACGCTTCAGTGTTATCATTCAAATTCTACTGGATCAATAGGGCAAGTTCACTGCATAAGAATAATACACATAATGGAAAATAATCAGAAGTTCTGTCTTCCCTGATCTTTGTAAAAGTATCTTCAAGTACTGCTTTACTTGACTCTCTACTAATTTCTTGTTTCAAATGAAAATATTATGTTAAACATTGTCCAAATGGTTCTCAAGCAATGCTGCTCTTGATCCCAAAGTAACTTCAAAAGCATATGAATACATTTAGCTCTAAAATTGGAATTAATTTTGCACACTGAACTTAAAAAAGCTTTTTCCCGCCCTCTTGCTCCTGGAATACCCAAATAAGATGAAGCTTCCATACTGCTAACAACAATAAAAATCAAATCAAACTTTTAGTAAAATGTTTAGTAAAATGTATTCAGAAATAGAGCTTGATTTGTTCACTTTGTCTCTTACAAAATAACACACTAAAAAGTTACTTACACTGCAGTTGAAGTACACAGATTACATTAAAAAAACCAACATGCCTATCATTTGTGGTATCTTCAAACAATATTGGAATTCTTTATGGAGTCTTCAACTTTCCACACACTAAAGGAGCCGTCATAGACTAGGTCCTGCCTCAGCTCCCTAGCAGGTTCTTGCTGATTGACTGCTTCAACCAGAAGAGATCAATACTTAAACCAAAACACTAATCCAAATATTTGTGCACGATAGTGATGCTCATTTTTAGCCCACTGATCTTCCACCAGCTCCTCACAGCAAGTGTTCCTCAGGAAAACGAAAAACTAAGTTTGAATTGTCAGCATTGACAGGGAGAGACTGCAAAGGGCATTCAGAGTCCCTCCTTTCTCTGTCCCTAGGATCAGATGTGGAAACAGGCTCTTCTGAATTGCAGACCATGGTTTCTAGTGGTGGGAACCACAAATGCCAACTGAGCGTCATCAAATTCACAGCTAATTGGCTTTTTAGGAAAAAAATGAAAACAGTAAGTACCATTGATTTTCCTAACTTCACCTTGTTCTATTTCTTTCCTGATGTCGTTCACATTTCTTTCCAATTCTACTGAAGCAGAGCTATAAATAAGTATCACTCTGTCATTGTGAATGACAGTCAGTCTTCTTCCTACTTCATTTTATCAAAAATCACAGCAGTAGCCCACTTCACCTCAGCAAACCCAGCAGGATACAAGTCCTTTCCAAAGCTGTAGTAACGTAGTATACACTCTTGGTTCCTAGGACATAATAGGCAATAACTGATTTGTCTTCTCCTCTAAAAGAGAATCTGATTAAAAAGCTGCAACAATCTAAGTGAATGTTCTGTGTTGATGCCTCTTGCAAACTGATACATAGTTTCCTTACCTAGCTGATAAAAAAAAGCTGTCCTACGCTTTATCAAAAATGATCTCAACACATTTCAAGTATTTTCTGTAATGTTTTTTTCCCAGAAGTATAAGGAGATGCTGGAAGGATCTAATAGTTAACAGCTTTAAGTAGAATCAAGAGGAAAGAGAAACAAATCTGACGTGCTAGTTCAAAAACACTGATATCAAGTCATGCTGCTCAAAGATTTACACAACTCTGACAACTAGTCATGTTCTCAGAAGAGAATTATTCAGAATTCTAGACTTCTAATAAAGAATTCATCTTCTCTCAAGCTTTAAACAGTCAACTGACAGATGTTTTCCTCACTTAATGGAAAATTATGTTCAAAGTACTTGACAAAAGCTTAACAAAAATATCAAAACAAACACTATACAAGTCTCATTCTTCCAGACAAAATTAGAAGTCATTTAACATATACATTATTAACAAGCCCCCTTTTCAATATAATTAACTTCTGGGAAGAACAAAGACCCCAGTAAGTAAAAGGTATTTTGTCAAGAAGGGTAAAGTAAGGCTCCTACTACTGAGGCAGGCTTGGTACTCTGAAGAAAAAACTCAAATCTTTATCCAGGCTTCTCAGAGAAGACATGAAAGCATATGCAGTAATCACACAATACTGAACAAAATTCTTCATATTCAGCTCATGTAACTAAGTATTAGAATTTACTTCTCTTAAATATTTAAAAATAGATTCTGTGTGCTATGCAGGCTCCCTTTGCATAAACGGTGAGGTAGTGACTAAATGTGAATTAAGAACTGATTTTCTGTGCTCCAAAACCCATCTCCCTGGGCCTCACCATAAAATTAGAGCTCAGGACCATGACAAGAGCAAAGAATAGCTCCAATTTAATTACCCCCCATGTATAAATCTTAATAATTACCCACGTCTATGCTCAACTCTGATAAAATACCCAAATCGATTCCATCAGAAACATAGCCATATCTCCAAAACAGGTGATAACAAACTCCAATATTACATTAAGTTACATATTGGATCAAAGGTCAATTACTTTGCTATTTATTTACAGAAATAAACTCAATGCATTTAGTGTCTGATATAAACAAATCTGCCCCTACAGAAACAATTCCCACAGGAGTTCATAATATAAGAAAAACAGCAGAACTCAGGCTGACATAAAATATTACCTTTTTTCAGAATAACATTGAGGCATATCAGCAATAATACAGTATAGTGACATTAAGATGTTATCAAATATTTATGCTCAGGATAGAGTTTCCAGCATTTATATACTCACTGTTCCAGAAAGCTGAAATCTTAATTTGTGTTTCCAGCTAGGTTTTTCAACGGGGTGACACTCAAGGTCCCAGAACTGGGAGTAATCCCCATTTTCTCTAGGTAAAAATATTAGAGCAACCTACAAAAACAAGAGGAAAAGTTTGCAAAAGTCCATTAAAATGATAGATAAAACTCCGTAACTTTACTTGCACAAAGTTACAGTAAAGCCAGCACAGTATTTATATACTACAGAAATAGATGCACGCATTCCACACACAGATAATCTTGCAGAAAACATTATCATTCATCCTCCTTTGCTTGCAAATGAAAATGTTCTGGTAAAACGGGTTGTATAACCAGATGCACAAAATTTGAGTTTGGCTACCTTGTCTTACAAGATGTGAGCAAGCATTTGTACAATTATTTCTATTAGGAAAATGAGGGGAGAAGGGGACCAGGAGGGGAATGTGAATAACTGAACTCTTCCACCTCACATCTATAAAAGCAGCCTGTTCTACAATTACTAGAAGGACTGAAAATTAAACTAAGTTACAGGTCACATATTCGATTATCCTTAAAGGTCACCTATGTAATAAAGGCTCCTCTCTCTATAGTGTTGTACCAGGGGAGCAGCGGGTTAGAATAGATCACTACAGCTATATTTTTTAACCAAATATTATCAGATGCACTAAAAAAAAAAATCATGATAGCAATCTGTATCTTATCTTTGATAAGTCAACGGCCTCATCTACAAATGGTGAAAGTCTTGCACCCGAACTAGGATTGCTAAGGCAAACATTGGTTTAAAGATGCTTTTCTACATTAGCAAAAAAAAGTTTTCAACTTTTTTGTAAATAGATTCTAAATTGAATAATCAATATCACAATCTATAATGATTAAAATATAGATATTTGTGAAGATGAACAGTTAGAATAAAGTAGTATTAGAGCAGGAAGGTGAGGGAAAAAAGCCCCACAGGAACCCAATCAGTACATCCTTGGATGTGTTTTATAATTGTGGTTATGAAACCCTCTACTGGCCAGGAGATAAAATTGTAAGTAGGACCAAACAACTGTTGAAGAATTATGACAAGAAGCAAGCTCTCACACCAGTTTTGCAAAAACACAGTATTAGTTATAATAAACCTGTGGATTTTACAAAGCATTTTAAAACAATTTTCTGTTCTAGAATATTTTCTAAAACAACAAAAACAAAGTAAAACTACAGATTGCATGAAATCTTAGAATCAACTCAGCTGACATTATAACACCTGTGCTAAGTAGATACTGATCACTTAATATACACAGATATATTTAAAACCAACTTCAATAATTCAGCTGTTATTTCAGATAATTTATCACGGAAGGTACTATTTTACAATTAAGATAAATTAATATGCTTGAAATATGTCAGTCTACCTTCTCTTTTCCGTGAGCTTCAAGTGTACCAGAAACACGGTAACATCTGAAAGCGGAGTAAGTAGCCCTATAAGCAGAACCAGTTCCATCCATGTCCTGCAAATGAAGTTAGGCATCAGATTCAGAAGGGATTAGAACACACGCAGCCCTCCTCCCCAGCCCCACACATCACCCTTACAAAAGATTGGAAAAAAATTGCATCCAATAAAGCTATTTTCAAATAATATTCAATCCCTAAAAGCAAATAAACAAGGACTTGAAGCTACTACAACACTTACGCAGTCATCGTGACTACTGACTACCAGTTTAGAAGTGGTGCATAAGCTGAAACACTACATACTCTGTCTTCACAGTCTTGGATACATTTACAGAATTTCTAGGATATGAAATGTTTTTCATCATTTCATAACCATACCAATTCTAGCACAGAATCAAAATGACCATTCACAGCATTCACCTATGAAGAAATAGGAAACTTTACAAGTATTAGTTACAGCTTCAATAACTGCAGAAGCAATAGTAGCGTAATTCAAATATCCTTGCCCTAACTTTAGACTACCTACAGAGATATAATGTAGAACAGAATTGTAGAAGCGTTAAGTCTCATAACAGGGCGAGTTAGACTGGTATTCTAGATCACAAATGAACTCATCTTACATTAAACAGTCAAACATACATGAAATCTGGAAGATGACACTAGACAAGGAAAAACAAATATAAACTCTGTAAGTGAACCAGAAACAGGTTAACAGAGCACTGACTCCCAGCCAGAGAATATACTAGAGATGAAAAAGGGAAAAATTTCCTTGATATGGACAGAGTCAGAATGATTGTGAAGAAAGGCTGTAACTGAGTTCAGGCTCAAGTAAGCATACCTTCTTGAGAGGCTGGAGGGAGAAAGAGTGACAGGAAAAGGGAATAAGGAAAAAAAATAAATGGAGAATTTGCATAAAACACTCTCAGTGCAAGCATTCACTCACTCTAACATAGGGTGGAGTAAATGATGACAAATTCCACCTCACATTTTCATCCCCCTTATTCTCCATTTCCAGGTAACTCTCTGCAAGAGAAATACCACACGTAATTATTCAAATATATTGTCTTTGTTCAAATACCTTTAGTTGAATGAATTTGAACGGGAAGTTTGTTTAAAAAGTAAGCACTTTATTTCTAGGTACAGTGAAGTTTACTGACAACTGTTTTTATGATGCCAAATAGATTTGAAACTTCAGGAGCAGACTCAAATAAAGCACACTATCATAAAATCCTTGCAAGTTTTTACAAATATATTTGGAAGTAAAGTCTTCCAATGAAAAATCATATTGAAGATGCTTACAAGAAGCTAAGTGAGACCTAAACTCAAGAACCCTAAAAGAACAGAAGAAAACCCTCCAAAAGGCCCTGAAGCATAGCAAAGAAAATTACATGATTGTATTGTCGGTACGAGGAATTCAGCTTCTTGAAAATCCAGAATATGACTATTATCAAAGAGAAATTTAAGTCAACTCCAACAGTTTCAATTTACTGCCTTCAGATTTTTGGAGGGTACCTTCACTTTCTAGTGTACAAAAAAACACACCAAAAAAAAACCTCAAGATACCCAACTCTTTTCCAAAATGTTATTTGGCTGCTCAGGGAGGAACACTGACAGTACTGTTGTTCGGGACCAAGCATCCAAAGTTGTATCAAGCAGTCCCTTCTCATTCCATTATGGATTTATAAAAATGAAACAGTTAAAAAATAAAACTCAAAGTTAATGCTTGACTTGTAGAAAGAAAAGTATCTGACTGACAAAGTTATCAGAAACTCCCAACTTGTGATCATACCAGTGAACATATTTCACACCTTGAAGTGTGCCTCTTGCCAAGAATCAATGGGATATTTGTCAGATCGTCTCAACCCAGAGGAGCACTTCAGGCAGCTAAACTCCACATGTACTATACGGGATATTTATAAAAATGGGAAGTGATCAACTTCCATTTTTGTAGATGTAGCAAAAAAAAGGAATGATATAATCAATACATTAAGCTTCAGCAGTTCTGAAGGTAGTTAAATGAAAGTGTCGAGTCAGTGAATCACTACAAAAAATACTGGGTACCTAGAAAAAGATAACACTAACACATCTAGTATTAGATAACAGAATCACAGTTCCATACAGTAATCAGAGGAATTTAAAGTATTTACTGGAACTAATAGTACAGACAGATTTTTCAACAACATGCTCCTAGATCATTAAGTACAAGATTGGAACAGCCAGTCTCAGAGCTGGCATTCCTAGAAACTTAAGGCAGAATATTTCTCTTCCACACGTAGATAGATTTGTCTTTGGAACACATACAAGATGAGAATGGGTCTACTGCTCAACAGCACTGATGCAAAAGAAGTTCAACAAAACACAGTAAATAATGCCCTCTTTATGGAGGCACAGTTCAGCTGCATACATCATAATTATTTAAGAGACTGGCAACTTATCTGCCCGTATACAAACCATCTGCAAGAAACAGCGTTACTATGAAGGAGAAAAGACGACTTCCATCACAAGTACTAACAATTCAATGGATCAAAATCAAGACATGGTAACTGGGACTGTATCAACAAACTCAAGGCATTCAAGTTCCCAGACATTCAATACAGAAAACAGAAACACTGAACATAAGCTATCTCAGATGTTACATTTACTAAGTATTATTACCTGTGCATTCACCAGCTCTTGTTTTAGGAAAAATAATCGATTTGTTCTTTATTTCCATTTTTGTTAAAGGATGCGCTGCGAGAGGTTTTGCCACATGAACGGTAGGACTTGCAGACTGTAGAGTAAATAAGCCACGTCTTCTAGATGGAGAGCTTGTTCCAGACACATCCTGTGCCTCGCGAATCTGCACTTTAATAAACTTTTACACAATTTGGAGAGTAAGAAAGACTTAAACAGTGAACGTTCTTACATTAACAAGTCAAACTATTCAGGTCTATTCCCCTGACCTGTAAGAACTCATATTGTTCCGCCTCACATTCCAACAGAGAAAAAAGTCTAAAGTTAAACCACTTGGCCTTCTCTAACTTTTGTTCCTAAAATTTTAAGATTTTAGGATAAATTTAATTCAGGAGAATGGGGAAAATTTACTGAGCACTTGCTATCTAGAAGTTTTAATTCAATACTCTAGATGATCTGTTTAATCTGAACTCCACTCCCTATTGCCAACTTCTGCAAATATTTGTAGTTTATTACTTACAAACTGTATTTTCTTACAACTACGTTTTGTAACAAATGTTTTGCAACATATTTTTATTAATAGATCAGCAGTATTATTCTTCAATAAGAGAAACAAATTGATAATTTATATTGAATTTAATTGCCTATTGCTACAATATTATCTATTTGCAGAGAAAGAGACCGGGGCTGTCTGAGACAGAGTGAGCTTTATGTTCATTTTTGGCTATGTAAACAATGCTTCTAAAAACTTAAGAAATCTTAGCATACTTTCTGCTTTATTGGACAGGCTGCAAAGAAATGGCAAAAGCATGACCAAGTACCAGATAGCTTACAATTAGATTAGTTTGGATACACCCTCTACTTTTGTCATACTTGGCTTCTTCTCTTCAACTTTTTATTGTTATACAACATAACACAGTAAAAGATGTACACAATGCCCATTTCCTTCTCTACTAACCTCCCTGCACTTTTTGTTGGTGGTTTTAGCACGTTTTTGGTTTGTTAGTTTGTTTTCCTCATCATAGGACAGCTCAGGTTGGAAGGGACATTAAAGCCTACCCAGTTCCAACTCCTGGATGTGGGCAGGGGCATCTTCCACTAGATCAGGCTGCCCAGGGCCCCGTGCAGCCTGGCCTTGAACATTTCCAAGGGCATCCACAGCTTCTCAGGGAAACCTGTTCCAGTGCCTCACCACCCTCACAGTGAAGAACTTCACCATAATACCTAAGCTAAATCTACCCTCTCCCAGTTCAAAGCTACTACCCCTTGTCTCTACAATCCCTGATAAAAGGTCTCTTCCCAAGTCCTCCATCTAGAAGGTAAGTAGATACGCTGTTTTAACCTTTCAGTGCCTTTCATTTCTCTTTATGTGTATCATAATCATTAATCCAAAATACATAACAGCCATAAAAATGACAATTAGATATGTATTTCTTTGGGGGAAACTACCAAGGAGACTTTATACTTTCACACTGAAGAAAGCAGAAAAATTGTTGAATTTTATTAATATGCCTTAATTGAATCAGGGCAAAGTCTTGGATTAAAATGCATGAGAAGCAAGAACCTGTTCTACACATTCATTATCACAGACTTGTCTGCCAGAAGGTTAAGTTCACCTTAAGGGAGTCCCAAGGGAGCTGCGGTGTCTTGTCCAGCAACCTAATTTAACTCCTTTTGTCTTAAAAGATTATACAGATAGAGATACATATAAACACACTCTCTACATATATAGTCTATATAAACAAATATATATACACATATATAAAAGAGCAGAGATATATAATTATAAATGTTAAAATATAAATTCAGCATTTCTAGAAAATGATATATAAATGGTGAGTATACAGAAAAAATTTTGATTGGCAACGCAGTCCAATTGCTCACATCATAATATTTCTTTAGAGATTAACAAAACAAGATTCTCAATTTTCAAAACATGTTTTGTTGCTTTGGGTTTGCTGTGGGTTTTTTTTTTCTGTTTTGTTTTTCTGTTTGCTTGTTTGTTTTTGTTTGTGTTTTTTTTTGGAAAGACAATCTTTACAAATTTGTGGTGTGGAGGGAGAGATTTTAAATGAGAATAAATTTTACAGAACTTGCATTACACGTATAAAGGATTTTGGCAACATTACTAGCCACTTACTTTTTGCCCATTATCACAGTGGATGTAGATCAGCCCACTCCAAGGAATTACAGAAGGCTTTGTGGCAAGTGATGGATTAGGACTCACGAGAATTAGTGCACGGCTCCTAATAAAAGGAAAAAAAAGTATTTTGTGTAACGAGGATCACGCTAACAACTATAATAGATCTCCCTGGCTCAAGAAAGGATGCACTTTTAAGACAGTAGCTAAGCAAAGATGATCTATAAACAAATATAGTATTTTCAGATATTCAATTACTACCAATGTTTTGTTAGAAACTTAACAATAAACCTGCTGTATAAACTTGTTTTTGATGTTTCTATAAGGGTACAGAGGGAAAGCATAACATACACATTAAGAAACAACCTATCAGGCCATCAAAAGCAAACATAAAACTACATGAATCAGAAAAAATAAACTCCAGAAGGAAATTGTTCTGTTCAAACAAAGTATGCACAAGTGGCATCTTTGAAACTAATTCTAGCTTTAAAGAAGTTACGTGCTTTCCTTCCTCCCACTCACAATCACTGACTTTGGAGAAAAATCTTTTAATGGTTTCTACAGTTCTCTAGGTGGAGGACATCAAAGAGTCTACTAAATTCATTCCAAGTGATTATAACATGAGACAGTAATTTGACCAGTGAGAACATAAGTTCTGATTTACGATGTTCCATTTTCAATATCATAAAATTGAAACATAAAAGAGGGCAGAAAGTAAGCAATGAAGTATTAAAAAAAATACGAGTACAAAAAAATCACTATAGTAAAGGTCACTGATTTTATGTTAGGACAGCTGATGAGCAAAAGCACTCAAATCATCCCAGAAGAATTAGCTTGAAGTGTCACTAGCAGAACACTGTGCATTTGAAAAGTTTAGTGTAAGAACAAAATCAGCCCCTATTAAAAAGTCAGTTCCATAATAAACCTCACAATATAACCTTCTCATACAAGTTTCAACTAACAGATATCAATAACCTTATACTAATCCAGGATATTAATATTTCCTTAAAGAACCGTTGGTATTTTAGTTCCCATTAGGAGGAAGTCTTGCATGGACACAGCCAACCGCTACATACACAAAGCCATTTCAACTTTATTATTTTAGATGAGAATATTTATTATTACTATTATTTTTAAATTTCAGTAGTTCTCAGAACCTTCACACTTATCATTCTCTCTCTCACACACATATACAAGCTGCATATGTGAGAACATGACTCAGATCTCAGTTACTACCTTGCTGTCACAAATTATTCCACTGTCTTTATTCCTATCAGCCTGCCTTTGACATTTACTGCCAACTTCATATGCAAATCCAACCTGCATGGAACGATGAACCAGGTGTCTCAAAAGGGTCACATTCAACCTGCAGATAGTACCTCTCAGCACTTTTGCTGCTGTGAAGTGGAGCAGTCTAGGGAAGAAAAATTCTGCCTAACCACCCTTTCAAATCTTATTCAGAAGGGAAGTCTCGAAGATGCTTTCTAAACAAGGCACTTGTAGTCTTTCCAGATTCCAACAGTCCCTGCTCCGAAAGTACAATTCCTTCCGTAGCGCCTATCAATACTTCCAACACTGAGACATCGATGATAATGTTTCTTAGAATGCTACCAAATTCAGTAGGGACTTAGGATTTAATGATTCCACATTCAGATAGGTTAGAGGTTGCACCTATCACATTCCAGGGAGTTCAAGGACTTTAGTTAAGGTGAAACAGGAAGTGGCCTGCTTGATCTGACAAGCTCCATGATTGCAAAGGCAGTCTTTGATCTTAGGCCTTTCACTATCACTGAGGCCTATCACATATTAGACCTTCTCCTTTCCTGGCTTAAATCAGCTCAAGAATTCAATGCAGCTCCAGTTGTCACAGTGCATATTATAAAAGATTGCCTGGCTTCTATCCTGATGCTGTGACTGCTCTTGTCACTATATGGAGATTGTCACAGAAAGCAGAAAACCAGGTAAGCACAGCTTGTCATGCCTAAGTCAGCTGTTCCCACAGGCCTGTTTCCTGCCTGCAGGCTTCTGTTCTTGATCCAGACTACCTATTTGGACCTGACCTGTTTGGCCACAGATCATTCTTTTCTAGTGAAAAGAACACAACATAATTATGCAACACAAGAAAGTTGCTTCAAGCCCACCACCAATTCTCTCAATTAAAAAGAAGAATTGAAGGAGTCCAGAGTGTAGGGTATGAGACACTTAACACATCCTTGTTTTTAACTATTGGAAATTGCTTATTGTCCTCTCACTGTTTTAATCTACCACTCTTTGCAGATATTAGAGCCCCTGCAAAGAATCCACTTCATTTAGTTCTGACTCATGATAAAAGTCCCCCAACAATACCTTCAAGAATTTACATCTAAATGAGTACCAAATTAAATATTTAAGTTCATCATACCTTGAACAATGATGCAGGACTGAAAAGAAAGTCTCTGCTTTGTGTAAACATCTAAAGCTAAGATAACTGCTTAATCTTTTAAGAGCCTTTCTGAATTGACCATAGTTTTAATTCAAAAATGAGAAGTGGTAAAGCATTTTTGTTGACATCTGCTATGAGTCCATACAAGCAATGATGGTACAACGACTGCTCCAAAATATTGCTAGTTAAGGTAGAGGTGATCTGACATTAACTTGCCGTAACAAGTACCAAGAAGCCACAGGTTGAGCAATAATAACCAATTTTGTCAGAATATAGAATCAATCAAGTTCTGATAAATATCAGCACATTACCAAGTCAAAGAAATATCCTGTTTTAAACATATAGGTCATTCAAATTTAAAAAAAATTGTGGAAGGACATTTTTAAAGCTTCAGTTTTGTTGACCTGGAAAATTACATAAGAATAACAACATATCAAAGAACAGAAAACTCCTGGTCTCCTGGTAACTTCATATATGACATAAAAACATTCCCTATATAAAGGACTATAAAGGATAAAGTCAAATGAGTAAGGTTAGCTTTACATGCCAGTTGACAAAATGACTGTACGCTAGAATACACTACACTAAGTTGCTCTAAAGCCTCAATATACTTGTATATAAAAAAGGAACCTAGGTAAAGAAACTTACTCTGGTTCAATAACACCGTGTTGTGGGGTTATAGTAAGGCAGTGAGCTGGCCATGAAAGCTCAAACGTCAGCATCCTGCTAGAATTGTTGACGATTTGTACATGTCCAGTATCAGCTGTTCCACCTATAATACAAAAAAAAGCTGTAAGAATCTAAGAAGTACAAAAATGCACAAAAGCAACCAGGAGTCAGAGATGCACCAGTTAAGACAAAGCATTTTCTGTCCTATATTTTTTTTTTAATTAAAAGTGCTTTAAAATAATATATATTATGTAGTGCATATTACAGGTATACAAACACACATAGCACCTTAACCCTCACAATTTAACCAAAACTCCGTTCAAATCAGGTTTATTGTTTAGGTGTGATACTACCACAGCAAGATTATCGGTCAAGTCACGTTCACAAACAAAAGAATTGCAAACACAGCAAGCAGTACAGTTATTTTAATACTAAAATGATTGATTTATTAAACAAAGAAAATACTTACTAATGGAAGGAGGTAACAAAATCAAGTGCTCAGGCTTAACAGTCCAAGTCTGTTGAGCATCTAGTTTATTCTGAACTAGCTCATTGGTTTTCACAGATAATGAAGGACCCTGAGGCCCTTTAACTGGAAGAACATCCAAAGTTGCATTGATAAGCCTCGCAGCATTCTCGGGTCTGGAAATAAGATAGCATTAAGCAAAAGTAGTAATAAAAATGACTTAAAAGTAATTATAATAGCTTATTTGTAGTACCTCTCAAAATTTAACACTGAAATACAATGCTGTTCATGAGGACTTTCAATTTCATTCCCCCATTACAAAAAAAAAGTCAGCAGCTATATTATGGCTTAGGTAGGAGAGGACATTAAAGGTCACTGAGTTCCAACCTCCCTGCCATGGGCAGGGCTGCCATCTACTACATCAGACTGCCCAGGATCCTATCCAGCCTGGCCTGAATGGGGCATCCACAGCCTCTCATCACCTTCTGAGTAATAAATCTCTTCCTATCACCTAGCCTGATTTTAGATGAAGGGAGCCACACTTCAGCTAGGCGTTACCCAGCAGTTACTCTTGTACGTTACCGGTTTGATTCCAAATGACGTCCAGGAGATTGCTGAAAAACATCCCGATTAACAACAAAATATCCAACCACAGTGAGGATAATTTTTCGCATATTTGCATAGAAAAGTCGGATGTCATTTGTCCCTCGTGGGATATCACATACTGAAAGAGTAATAGAGCAATTCGAGTAAGAATGAAAGAATTGCACTCAGAAATTGCACAACAGATTTAGGATATATTCCTATTTAACTTTCTGGTTAAGGTATCATAGATCGTTCCAAAAACAACTTATAAAAATTATCAAGTATAAATCAACATTAACAAGAGATGTAATAAATTTAAATACACACACAAAATTTAACTTTTTAATTATAGAAATGTTTTCCACCTTTATGCAAATGATATTTATCTGATTCTGTGCCCAACTAAAGTCAAGTTTAACTTGTTTACCCTGACAAATAAGACTTAATGTATTAAGTCTTCACAGAAAGAGATTCAACTTGAGAGAAGTTAATTTTCAATTCCTGACTACTCAATCTAACATCTCATTATTTAATTGCACCTGTAAATATCCAAAATCCAGAAATGCAATAGCACAATTTAAAAACAATTCTTTCCTCAAAATGGTTGAATAATTAAGTCAAAGTTTACTTCTGTGCTTTAAGTAACTTCATGTAGAATTGACAGAATGAGAAAGCGAACACTTCTCACACAGGAGGCATTTGATCCTTTATTGCTGCTGTTGCACAGAAAATTTTGGGGAAAATTGTTGATGTTTGTACATAGCTTCTACGCTTCAACTACGGATAAGACAGATTAACATCCTCATGATTATGAAACTTAAGAATGCTGTAAAATTCATACTCTTACAAGTATGCATATGCTGACTGTCTAGTCTAATTGCATGTTTCATGCACACCACACTGATGCATCAAGCAAGTAGGCTGGTGAAAAACTGACAATACACTATTTCAAACACTAACATGAGTGCATAATATTAGGGTAATGAGGAGGTAATGAAGGGTTTTAAGTCTGTATCAGTGTTTACTTAAGAGCAACTCTTTCTGAACTTCTCAAAGGCTTATTTGCAGCGTTATACAAGTCTGCTGTTCTGTTCCTGTTTTTTTTTTTAAATAACAATCTTCACCTCAGTATATATATATTATTTTTTGCATTCAGTACGGAAAATACTAAATAGAAGGGTAAGGATCTTTTACTTTCAGGATAAATAACTTTCATTAAGTAAAAGGATTGTGCCCAAAGGGGGAAGTAAAGAAAATTAAGTCCTACTAGTAGTAGGGATCATCTTATTAATAGAGAAGTAAACAACTTCAGAGCACACTCAAGAGCTCAGGTATCTTATCTTCACTAGGATCTTCCCTCAGACAAGATGAATGATCACTTTTCCAAGTAAAGACAACATAAAATCTATTGGGACAGAATCAGGCTACAGCTTTTACTTTACAACTTTTACTCAAGTGTAATGGCATTGTAACAGTGAATTCTTTCCATATGTAAATAAAACGAGCTTAAGAAATAGGGTTTAACAGTAAGCTTCTTCATGACACTAGAAGGACTTGATTTTTTTTTTTAATCTTAAGGACACCTTTACAATACATTCTGTTCTGTCTTAATAAATTCCTTGCTAACACAACTTTTGTACTTCCACATATGATACTAGTTAACTTGGGAAGGGAAATACAACTGTTAACATCAGCAAAGTTAATTTCCTCCAAGTTCTCAAATACAGAATATATATCTGTACTAAAACTTGAAACTTTCCAAGAAATGAAACATCAAGGCTCTTTTTCAAGTTTTAATAGCTCTTCCAATAAACCTGACAACTGTCATGTCATAATATTCATAGCTTTATGTTGCATTTTGAAAGGAAAAAAGAGAAGTAAACAGTTTACATATGTATTGAATAAAAGTCATCAATTTTGCTTCTGCATTTATCAGAAATTAAGGAAAAAGAACTAGGATTCAAGCCTAAAATGCATTTTTCTCCCATCTCCAAACAAGTATTACATCTTTGTTTTAAAAGTTAATAGGCCTACCTTCTGTCACAAGCTGCTCCCCTTGAAAGTCTTCATCAAATACAATGTTTCTCAATAAGCTGTTTTCCGGGACTATGGGTTTTGCTACCTCCAGTTCGCACATCATAGCTCTGGTAGAGATGAGAAAACCGTTTCATTAAATTACTCAAAGCACTGAAAATATTGATCTCAAGAAATTGGTGAGATTGTAAGAATCTACAATCATTAACTTTTACCACTTCTGCAATATTTAACAGGCTGAATTGTTATCAAGATCATTGCACATGCCGCTTTTTATTCAAAGTCCAATGGTTAAATTCAACTAGTTGTAATACTTTATTTGGCTAACGATACAATGACTTCAATGAAGTTTCAAGCAACGGTGAAAGATTCCTCATTCACAGAAAGACATTTTGCACTGAATGGTGATCACTGACTCTTCAGCATTTCGTATGACCATAACATGCCATACACAGCGCAAGTCAAAAGTGCCACTTACGTCATTAAAAGCAGAACACAACATTCTGTTTTTGGGCATTCCTGTTATACAAATTGAAATATAAATCCAGCTTCTACTTAAGCTTAGTTAGATATATTCTACCATTCTGTGAAATATGCTTGAGTGGGAAGGAACCTCAAAGATCATCAAGTTGCAATGCTCCTGCTGTGGACAGAGTTGCCAACCAATAAGTCAAGCGTTGGATCAGGCTGCCCAGGGCCATATCCAGCGTGGCCTTGAAAACCTCCAGGGACAGGGCATCCACAGCTTCTCTGGGCAGCCTGTTCCAACACTTCACCATCCTCGCAGTGATAAACTTCCCCCTGACATTTAATCTCCTCCCCTTTACTTTAAAACCATTCCCCCTTGTCCTATCACTATCTACCCATGTAAAAACCTGATTTACCTCCTGTTTACAAGTTCTCTTTAAATATTCAATGGCTGTAATGAGGTCTCCCTGGAGCCTTTTCTTCTCCAGACTGAACAGCCCAGTTCCCTCAGCCTGTCTTCACAAGAGAGGTGCTCCAGCCCCTGGATCAACTTTGTGGCTCTCCTCTGGAACCTCTCCAGAAGTTCCACATCTTTTCTGTGTAGATGTTATTTCTCTCACATACCCGTTCACTCACATGCTGCCTTTCTCCATATAATTTAGCAAATCAAGATGCATATCTCAATCAAAACTGAATTTACTGAATTTCAGTACTGCTCCTTTCAAGACTCTTTTTCTAAAAAATTAAAGCTATGTATATATCGGGATAAAAGATACCAAGACAGAAGACAGCTCTCTTCTGATAAACACAAAAAAAAGCAAAAATCCTTCCCCCAAAACAAAAGACTCACACTCAAAAATGTGGAAAGAAAACAAAATCCTTAACTAGGATTGTAGCAACAGTACATAAACTAAATGAAAAAAAAATTCAAACTATCACAAGGACTCACTCTCAAATAACCTATCAGATGTAGGACTTACTGCATCTGTCCTTATCATCTACATTTCTTGTTTTGTGCTTGCCATTTTTGGAAGCATATTAATACCATACCCATGGCAGCATACACTTCAGTTTTAACATTTCAAGAAATATACTGCAAATATATATAGCTATATATTTCAAGAAATATATAGCAAAAGGACACCTTACCTACGATATCGCTGCCTGGAAATTTCATCACCGCAAAAGAAACATATTGTTGATAACAACGTCTTTGGTTTAAGCACGTTCCTTTCCTTTTCTATGGGATTCCATGTTACTGTAATCATCTGATAAAATAAATAGACAACATATTTGGAAAAAAATCTTCATTTTAGTACTAACGTATGGAAAAAATTAAATGAGATTTTAACAAGGAACTAGTGAGATGTTTTCATTAAACACATTTTAATCAATACAACTTGTTCATAATCTGGCACTATACTTACTTCATGTGCTCCTTCTCTCAGTATGAACTTCTCTGGAGATACCGTCATTACCTGAGGATCCACAACTGTTTTTGTCTGCAGGTTTGCAAAGCAGAGTGCTTTAACATACGCAGCACGAGAACCTGTATTTCTTATGCGGAAAGAAACTCTCTTTAACCTTGAAGGCATCAATCCATCCAGTGTTAACATGTAGTTGTCTGACGTTTTCTTAACACTCTCTAAAATTATACTGCTGGTTCCTCCATATCCAGATAAAGGTATCTAGGTAAAAACAAAAAAAAAAACCAACAGTACTTCAAATGAAAGTCTTCTCACTAAAACTTCTATAAAGCCAGGTTCAACTACACAAAGATGCACGGCAAGAAAACTGAAAAAGCTTAAAACATGAACTGAAGAAATTTGGCAAGAAATAAAGAAGATTCAGTTTATTTAATCTGATTCAAGTTTTACTGAAAATTAATTTATGGCTCAGTTAAAAACATAGGCTACTGTTAAAACAGTACATAAAACATTTCTTCCTTCTTCACAAGAGGAACAAAGTACATACCAAAGTTAAGGCTACTTAAACTAAAAATTCAATACCCATATAACTTTCTAAGCAGTATACTTATACACAGTGGATACCTTGAAATGTTTCAACTTCTTGACAGAAAAGGCTATTCAGAGCCAGACTTTAAACAATAAAGAAAAATCTGTGTTTAAAATTATCAGAAGTTACATTAGGATTCTTACAGTAAACTTAATTCCTGGCTGTGATCTAATTCCCAGCTGTTTGATTTCCAGCTTTGCAAAGAAGCAAGTTACACGAGTGGGTGTAAACACCAAGTAGATATTAGTGTCTTCTTTGGGACGGATTTTGAGTTCCCAATTACTAGTTAAACGTTCTTCTGATCCAAATATACTTTGCAGCTATAAAAAAAATGAAGATACCATAAGTGAGTGTCTACAATGAGAAAAACATAGTTAATAAAATTTATTTCATTAACAACCCAAAATTAACTTCATCAAAATCTGGATTAAATAATTGACAATGGCAGATACTTAAGGCTGTGACACTTCATAAAAAACAGAAAAACTAAGTTCAAGATAATTTATACTCTCACAGTGAGCTTTCACTTTAGATAACAGAACTTCTTGGGTTCAAACCCCAATACAGTGTGTGAAGCTGAACTTCAATAGTGCTACATGAATTCTCTCTCATTTGAAGGTTTAACATATCAGATCTGAACAGCTGAGGAAGAAGGGCTATAAATCTATGCTGACTGTATAACAACAACAACAACCCACTGTTGTTACAGTAATTGCAAAGGCTAATTCTAGTTCCTCCTTCCTATATATACAGTCCCTTGGAGTGAGGTCTTGAATCCCTTCTGCATAAAGCACCACCAAAAGGACTGTTCGACCAGGTACTGAGCCTGTTGCAGTTTAAAGAGTTGTAAACTGAGCTCCAATCTGTTGCAACACTGTTACGGTTTCAGCTCCAAGGCTATCAGTATACCTTCACTATCAGGTTCATCTAGGCAGCGAGGAAACACACAACCTATGGAAGTACTAATCACAAGCTGTAGGTTGAGCTGGGAGACTGCAACTTTTGAAAGTGAGAACAGTTTAACGAGGCCCCTTCACAAGTTTCAGGGTAGCCAGAAACAGGTACCTTAATACTCCTTTCAGTGTAAGGGCCATTTGCTCCTCTGTTCAATCAAGAGTCTCGTTATAACAGGCACTCACAAAGAATGAAGAGGCACACCAGACAGAAGTACGAGCTCTTTAATTAAGAAACCATGTCTCAGCCATATTAAGTGTTAAACTACTTAGCAAGTTCAAGCATTCTTGAGAAAAAAGCACGGGTAGGGAGGAATAACATGCGATTGCTGACTCTAGGGAGGAGAAAAACTGGAGAACGGAGAAAATGGCATTCTATTTGAAATGTTAACTCTAACTGTCTTTACCAGTCAACAGACTCCCAGGCTACCTGCAACAACTGGCAGATTTATCCTCTTAACCATGGCCTACTATGTTAGTACAGAGAAAGGCACACAAATTGTTCCAGTAGTTAGTACTGTCAGTTTATTTTCTGGTTTCAATGGGAACAGAAAGCAACAGCCTACCAAACAATTCTGTCCAGACTACCTTCACTGAAGAGTAGTGAAACTTGAACCATATTGGCTGAAAGCCTCTCAGATTGTTAGAAAACAATCATAAGTTTGACAGTGACCCAGAGAATCTTCAAAGGCTACAGATCAACCAGTTAATAAATGGGAGTTGAATTTTCTGATAAGCACAAGAGAAACATCAAGTACTTCCAGAATAAAAATAAAAATCAGGCTCTAACATCCAGAATTCCATACAACAACCAAGGCACCTAATGTGTTATTACATACAGTTACAAATGTTCTCCTTTGTGAGAAGTCTAGAATTCAAAACCTATTTGGCACTTTGACCATATCACATCTCTTCAAGCTGCGACACAAGCCTATCAACATTTCAGAGTGTGTCTGACTCATCTCTGCTTATGGATAGTCAACCCAAGACAAAGATGGGCAAGGTCCTCCATCTTGGTGCCAAGATTTAATAGAGCCCAGGCAGAAAGAGCAACACCACTGACTTTGATCTCTACCACCTTCAATCAAGCGGGCAAAGCTACAAAGAGCTATGGTCAACAGCCTGATCAAGAGCACCGCCAGAATTTACTGCGTGCTTCAGAGTCATCCTTGACCTGAAAAACAATCTGAGGAGGCTATCACAACCTAATTCATGGTTGGTATGACTTCACATGACTAGTGAAATTGTACACAGCCTCAGTCTACGTCCATTGATATGCAGACACGGTCCAAAGGTTAGCACATGGGACATGACAACCAGAGAGGACCAAGAGAGTAAACAAAATCCTCATCAGTACAGTACACAACCATATAATGGCCCAAAATATTCTGTTGAAAAGACAGGCAGAAAATTACATGCTTATTTAAATTGCTTATAAAATTCTGCATGAAGGTACATATGAAATTCCAAGCAAAGCAGAAAAACTATTTTCAGTTTTGCCATTCCACTGACTTAGCACAGCTATACATTTAATTTCTAACCCCATTTAAATCTTCTGAAAAGTGAGCTGCTCTTCCAAAATACCAAATCCAGAATTCATTTTTTTGTGATGAAATTAATTTGCACAGGTCTTCTACAACTCTATTTCTAATCTAGCTCAGTTATCACTAAGGATGTGTTACAAGTGAGACAGATTTTGACATTTTTGTATTATATTATCCCGATTAATTCTAAACAGAAATCTTCTTTACAGTCACCTGAAAACAGTCCTGATCCTGACCTCTTATCACCAGTCTTAAATGCTGAGTCACAGATGGAGAGTTATTTCTTAAAGTTAACTTCTGTTGGCTGAAAAAACATGAAGTTCAGTTATATTTTGCAGCAAATATAAATTAACTGTATATATTTACTAATGTGAGCAACGGAAATAGGAACATTTTTAAGTCATTTCATGAAAAAAACACCTCTAGTACAGCAGAAGAAGTAATTACTGTATTGTCAATCTTACAGATCTTACCAGCATTATATACCATTAACATCAGTTTTCATACAGCAGAAGAGCTATGTATATTACTTAGCAGCTTTATCTCTTAAAGAACACAGTTTCGTCAATACTAAAATTCCTTCAAAAATAAAAAAATAACACTAAGACACAGATAAAATTAGATTATCCAGAACCACTCAGTTAAGAAAAAGCAGTCTTGTAAACAGTGTGACCCAGATTCATTGGAACACTGGCAGAAAACTAAAGTAAGGTTAACTTTTTCATATACTTTTCAACACAATTATAGCACAAAGTTAGAGCCATTTGGCAGCATCAGACCAATCAAAAAGTAATATATATTTTTTTTCACCTCTCTGATATATCCTGGCATTGACCAGACATCTGCTACCCAGATTCTTCCTCAAGAGAGGTAGGAAACCTCTCCAGTAAGAATAGCTACTGCCTTTTCCATTTTAAGTGAGGCAGAAGCCAATCACAAAACAATCTGACAAGCTTTAAAACTCGTAAAAACAATGAAGCATGACCACGTAGCTTCTGCAAACAGAAACACGAAGAGAGAACAAAGCCTCTCCCCAGTTTTCAGGAGCAGACACTGCTTTGTACTTTGTTAGAATTAAAATTGTAAAAAAGAATTTCCATTTCCTGATAGATTTTGGTGAGTCAAAACTACTTTTCAGAATGAACAGAAAATATAAAGGGTTGAGAAAGTCACCCCCAAACATCCAAGACTGCTATTTTCGATATAAACTACCTTGACAAAACAGCAAAATGGCAATGTAGCTATCAGAAGTGATTCTTGGCTATTAACATGGATTGATCTAAAATGATAACCAGGAACATCACCAGATTCCTGCAGAAGTTCAGTATCACACCAACAGCAGATTAGTCCTCAAAGTAGTACAAGTCCAAAGATCTGCAAAACTTGCAATCTTGGCATACAAAAGAAGCAATGAAGTATACCTCAAAAGTTACGAACAGCTTCCCTAAATCTTAGAATAGTGAAGCTGGAATCTTGAAATTAAATAAAAATTCAGACATGTAAGAACTAGCTGGAATGGTAAGTTATTGTAGTGATGCAAAGGATTCTCTCTCTCTAGTAGTTTTAACATCAGAACATAATCAAATTCAAATAAATTAACTCAAGAATGATGTTCTGCATGAACTGCTACTTACACTGATTCTCCAAGTTTTACTCCTCCCCAAGCAACAAACTGCTTGTTGGAGAGAATAGGTGGAATGTCTGCAGCAGCTGTAGAAACAGGTCTATTTTCCACTGACTCCATCTCACCTTTTATCACCACTTCGTACTGAGGCCCAGATGGCAGCACTAGGATTTTCAAAACACTTAAAAAATAAACACAAGTTTTAATCCCATCATAGAACAAGATTAGCCAATGAAAACATAACATAACTGGAAAAAAGTTACAGACAGGCCTTTTAGAAGAACCGTCATTAAAGGGAAATACACTCTATTTTATAGTGAAGGCCAGCTTTAAGTGTGACAAAATTTAAACCCTTTGGGCTATTTCATATAGAACAAAGACTGATTAACGTGCAAAATATGTGAATGCGTACATCTGTGAATGAAATGTACACATTACTGGTAGACAAGATTTATACACTAACTTCAGTTACAGCAGTCAAAATGAATTAATTCATTTGATCCTGGTCTGTGCTTCACTCTTTCATTTGTAAATCAGAAAGAACATTTCCCTTGTCTCAGTGGGGTGAAGAAGTGGGAAGCAACTGAAAGGGCCACTAAAGGTAAGTACTTGAAAAGTTAGTTGTACCTTAGAAGCAAGCTACAACAAGATCTCTGCTCATTTGAGACAGGAAAAGAAATAGCAACTCATTACATTATGTAGAGAAAATGAGGCAGGAAATCTACGAAACATGTGGATCAGCAAAAACCTGGGACTCAAGAAAGAAACACAAGTTGAAACAACCCCCTTGTGGATAAAAACTTTCACATTTGTTCATGACCTCGATGTTGAAAATTACTGTTCAAAATATTTATGTTACCTTTGAGTAGTCGTTACATTTTTTGGAGAAAACTTTACAGTCACTTCTTGCTCTTCTCCAGGAAGAAGGAAGAGATCATCAGGTTCAACAGCAAAGCAATTGTCCTGTTCTGATGTCTGAAGGTGTGTGTGTAGGGCAGGGGAGAAAGTGTTGGTTATTCAAGGGAGTCAACATCTCTATAACATATAATAAAAGCTGGCTACCCATCTGTTGTATTTACAGCTTCAGACAACATAAATGTACCTGTCAAGTTCAGAACTTTTTCACATAGTCCTGCTCTAGCCAAATTCTTCCAGTTGGAGAGTACAGCATAAATATCTCTAACAGAAGACATCTTAAGACATCAACTGTACATACAACACCAAATGAGTTTCAAAGAAACGGAACAGAGCAATGATAGGCCACGAGCAAAGCAGCATCACTAATCTCATCATGGGTTACCAACCATTACTCATATCATTGCACAAACATAACATTAGGATGCAAGACTAGAATCACATCTCCATGGCTTCTATTCTGCAAAATGATGTGGTCACAACCGTCTACTTTTTGTTTTATGCATATACATAAACAGACCATAGCATCATAGAATCAGTCACAGAATGGCTTGGGTTGGAAGGGACCTCAAAGATCATCAAGTTCGAATCCCCCCTCCCCCCCACCACAGACAGGCTTGTCAGCTGCTAGATCACGTATTAGATCAGGCTGCCCAGGGCCCTATCCATCGTTGCCTTGAAAATCTCTAGGGATGGGGCAAACACAACCTCTCCGGGCAGCCTGTTCCAACACCTAACCACTCCCTCACTAAAAACTTCCTTCCCCTGACATCTAATTTAAATCTTCCTTCTTTTAGTTTAAAACCATTTCTCCTTGTCCTATAACTATCTACCTGGGTAAAAAGTTGATTTCCCTCCTGTTTATAAGCTCCCTTTAAATACTGGAAGGCTGCAATGAGGTCTCCCTGGGGCCTTCTCTTTTCCAGGCTGAACAAACCCAGCTCCTTCAGTCTGTCTTCATAGTAGAGGTTCTCCAGCCCTTGGATCATCTTTGTGGCCCTCCCCTGGGCCCTCCATATCTTTCCTGTGTTGGGGGCCGAGGACTTGGATGCAGTATTCCAGCTGTGGCCTCACAAGGGCCGAGTAGATGGGGACTATCACCTCCCTTGCCGTGCTGGCCACCCCTCTTCTCATGGAACCTAGGATACCACTGGCCTTCCAGGCTGCAAGCACACAATGCTGGCTCAAGTTCTGTTTTTCATCAACCAGTATCCCTAAGTTCTTCTCAGCAGGGCTATTCTCAAGGACTTCCTCTCCCAGTTTGTATACACATCTGCGAATATCTTGACCCAAGTGCAAACCCTTGCATTTTGCTATGCTGAACCTCATTAGGTTCACAAGGGTCCAACATTCAAATTTATTAAGGATCCTCTGGATGGCATTCCTTCCTTCTGCTTTAATCAACCACAAACACTCAGCTTGGTGTCATCAGCAAGTTTGCTGAGGGTGTACTCAAACCCATAATCTATATCACTGATAAAGATGTTAAAAAGTACCAGACCCAAGATGGATCGTTGGCGGACACCGCTCGTCACCAACCTCCACATGGACAGAAAGTCATGACTACGACCCTCTGGCTGCGACCTTCCAACCTTATCCACCAAATAGTCCACCCTTCAAATCCACACCTCTCCAATTTAGAGATAAGGATGTGGTGGGAGACCACGTCAAAGGCCTTGCACAAGTTCAAGTAGATGGTATCAGTTGCCTTCCCCCTGTCCACTGATGCTGTCACTCAATCACAGAAGGTCACCACATCGGTCAGGCACGACCTTCCCTCGGTGAAGGCATGCTGGCTGTCTTGGATCATCCATTCATCCCTCATGTGCCTTACCATGTCTTCCAGGAGGATCTGTTCCATGGTCTTCCCAGACACAGAGATGAGGCTCACTGGCTTCCTTCCGCCCTTTCTTATAAACGGGAGTGATGTTTCCCTTTTGCCAGTCCCCGGGGACTTCATCTGACAGTCACAACTTTCCAAATATGATGGAGTGCGGCTTGGCAACCACATCAGCCATCTCCCTTAGGACCCTGGGATGCACGTCATCCAGCCCCATGGACTTGTACACATTCAGTCTCACGTACAATCTCAGACTTGCTCTGCCCTTACACTGGGTAGGAATTTGCTGCCCTAGTTTATACCTAGAGGTTCAGGTATGTGAGGTTCAGGGATGTGAAAAATCTAAGTGCATGCCAACATGAGGTATCTAATTGTGAAATGAGACCTGAATGCTCCTTCCTTTAACCTTAAAGTGCTAATTACAATGAATCTAGCTATCTTTCAGTCTATATGAAATATAGACTGAATACCTGAATATCGGACTGAATATAGTCCGATACCTTTCGGACTATATGTTCCATACAATATATCCATATAATTTTCTCAGGAAAATTATAGCCATGTAAAGAGAACGTATATACCTGAAAATCACTTAGCTTTGTACTTGACTTGGCAAGATGTCCACAGAGAACAAAAGAGGCTTTTTTAGAAATTAAAGCATTAAAATTCCTCTTTGATCTAAATGTACTTCACTTCACCAACTAACTAACATTTGCTACATAGCTCAGGATTCACTACTTTTAAGTATAAGAAGTTTGATAAAATCTGTATGTTAAGATAAAAAAAATGTATTTGTTGCAACAAATAGAACTGAAGCTGAGCAACAAAATTCTCATCTGTTTTTTCCCATTATACAAGCTAAGCTCTGTGCTATCTTTCATTCCTATGTGAACTTGAAAACTTTTCAGTCAAACCACAATTAAGTGAGGATCCCTAATCGGCTTAGCCCTCGTTTTCTTTTTTCCCCAAATACAATGTTAACAGCACAAAACATGATTTCAAGATGGAAAAGCCAGCCTACCTTAAGTTTCAAATTTACACCAATGTTTCCAGCATTTTTCAATGGCAGTTGCTGTTTGGCTGTTGAACCCACACTAGCAGACAGATGCATTGTCTAGAAAAAGGAAATAAGTGTTTGTGTAAGCATGCATACATATATATTCTAAAAACAAACATATTATCACAAATAGGCTAGGAGAGGCAAACTGTTCTTAAAACATGCTTTGTAAACACATGCAAACCTGTAAGTCCTTTGGAGCATGTATCCTGGCTGTTCCAGCTCTTGCTCGGAGAGGAATACTTTCAATCACACTACTAGGTCCTGGGCTATCCACTTCCACATCAACTCTTGCCAAGAATTCATCTGCTGGACCCAAGGTATCTAGGGACAATTCCACGAATGAAGTAAGCAAGCAAGTCTGCTAGCAGCCATACGCAAACACACAGACATCAAGTCTCACAGGATCATACTTAAGTTTTTTGTTTTTTTTTTTTACCTTTCTGTCAAAAGTGCATGAAACTGTCTCTAAAGCACACCAAGGAAACAATATAAACTTTAGGACATATAAGGCAAAGACTGAATGTTTCAGTTCAAATCTGCAGCCTGTTCCTGAAATTCTAACACGTGTATACATTAAAAGCCTTTTTTTTTTTTTTTAGCTAAAATGAAAAACAAATTGCTATACCTGAAGAAGAAATTTGTTTCCTAGGTGCATGAAACAGAACCCAAACTGTCAGAACTTCAGGATCCTGTAAAAGAAATTGGATGACTCATCTTATGGTGTGAATAGAATTACTAGAGAAAAAATAGAGCTTGTAGTAATAAAATAACACTACTCAAATAGGCAGATTGCAAAATACATTACTGTGAATTCATGATCAGAACGCATTTCAGACAGTAAGTAATAGCAAGAATCAGTAAACTCCAAGTACTCACTTGTCCATCATAGCTTGCATGGATCACATGATTTACAACTGATGGAGCTGCTGCCTGAGGAACTGCATCCATTTGGAGTGACCGCTCATTAGAAGAATTAACTGGTTCTTTGGAAAACGTGAAGCAACGCCAAGCTACTGCATTCTGTCCATAAAATAAAGATTTTTATGTATTAAAACAGTCATTGTCACAAAGCTGACAAATCAGACAAATGCAAGGCTCTCTATAAGCAATTTAGCCTGGAAAAAAGAAATCAAAAATTAGCCTGTAGTTTCAGCTGGTATGTCATGGTTCAGAAAACCCTCTAAAAATAGTTAGAAATTTTTTGTAATAGAAAGAAATGAGGGAAGGTTTAGGCATCATAAACCTCTCTCTGTCTGCTGCCTTACTGTCTTAAATCAGGCAACACAGGGGCAGCAGACCACAACTGGGCTGACTAAAAAGAAAAACAGGACAAGGTCCAGTTATCCCAGAAGCACTTCTGCAGGTACCATTACAGCTGAATTAGATCACCAGCCAGCAAAAATTTGTACTTCCTGACTAACCTCAGATACTTCTTGGGAATTTTACATCTAGCATCAAGGGTATATTTCAGTAAAATAATAGTGTTTTGGTATGAAAATTCAGTATCACAAGAAGTTATCTTTCATATACAGGAATTTTACTGTACTTACTGCATTAATAATAAGTCTAATTGGCACAAAAGCATGGGTTTTGTTGATAATTTTTAATGGAAGAGCCTTCCAACTGCCAGAAGTCAAGTCACCAAAATCCAGATAATCTTGTTTTCCAGTTTCCACCTGGTTTTAAGACAAAGCAAAACTTTTAAGGAAGGAGAACCTTGAAAATGCCCTAGAATACAAAAGCAGCAGGAAGCGTTACTCCTGTAGTGCTATACCCACATACAATACACACCTTCTACCAGGGGGAGGTGGTATCTACATAACATTTGCATAGATATGAAAAGGGCATATATCCAATTGGCTTTCACCCACATATCTTGCCTAAATCAGTTAAGTCAGTGTTAGTGCAATATTTACCCACCAAAAACCAGTACACAGTCGAGTTAATTTTGGTTAGTATGGAATAAAAATAAAACAAATTTGAACTATGATTACTGCTAGCAAGGAGAATATGCCACCTATAACATTTTAACTAGTTAAGGAAAACAACTGAAGAGTTAATTTTGTTAGTATAGAAACATTTGAGTGTTGTGATCTGAAATAAAATGCCACTTTTATTTGGCACATTACCCAATCTTAATAGTGTAACAAGATGCGTAGGCATATAGCGTAGAATTTACTTTTAATTTAAAAATGAAGCAAGTTTCAAGGATCCACATCAAGAAGAACATGGACAATGACGGATTTTGTCAAACTACTGATGAAAAATGCATTTAAATTCAAATTTAAGGAAAAAGTATGAAAGTATTACACCTATTCACATATATTCAAGTAGGAGATCATTAAAATTACTTTAAAACACACAGTTTGGCCAAGAAGGTTAACAGAGCAGTTTAAGACCAAAATAAGTATTTGTAAGCTGTGGTCAATAGTGAAAAATTTGACTACTGTCAGCAAGGTCACAGACAACAATGTAATTTGCTGATACACCTCCAAAAGTAATATTGTGCACATTTCTGCTTGACCAGACTCTGAAATTCACAACCAATAAATCCAAATCTAATTCTTGGAACTGATATTACACTGTCTCCCATCCACTTGCTCTTCATGATGACAGAAAACAAAGAAAGTATTCCATATATCCACTTTTAATTATGAATTAGCCTGAATGAAAATATTCCCTACAATGATAAATAAGCTTAAAGGAATAATTAAACAAGACAAAACCCGTGTCATGTAATTTTAAAAAAATCCTTACAATTGGAAGTAAATGCTTTTTGCTATATTTTAATGCTCAGTGATATAAAAAATAGCAGAACCCTGAGAAAGCACTACATGTTACAAAACTCATCCATTCTTCTAATAATGAAAAAACTACTATTTTCAGACAGTTGCTTAATAATTTTTTGTGTCCAGCTATGTGCTCTTCCACAGTTAAAACTTCCTCAGTTATAAGGAATACATACTCTCTTATATTCCCTACTCATTCCAAACAGAAGAAACTCCAGGTTCCTATGAGGAAGTGTCTTTCATTCCTACACTTCTTCCTCTATCATTAAATTATTCATAAAATTCCAAAAAAAAAAAAAACAACACAAGTAGCTACTTACTTCTAAATTAGGATTTTCAGCAACTGCTGTCAGAACTACCCTACTTGCCAAAGCTTCTGCCTGAACAACTGTCTCAGCATCTGCAGAAACTGGCCAGGACGAAACACTGAGAATACACTGGAAGATCCCCGAATGACAAGGTAAGAAAAGTATTTTCAGGTCATCAGTAGAATGGGGTCCTACAATCGTTTTGTTCTTGAACACCAGACATTGATATTTCCCAGGATCCACCTGAAAAGCAAAATCCACATCAACTTCAACAAGCTTTTTGTTAGAGGATGGCTTTGTTCAAAACACCACATTTATCTGGCACCTTTGTTCAGCACAGACATCCCGCATCTATTTTCATTTGATATTTATTATTGCATCACCATTTTTATGTCCCGCTTTCACCTGACTCAACTGTAAGCATTTACTTTAAAACTACAGAGTTAGGTAAGTCAGTCTGAAAGTTGCTGGGGTTTCTGTCCAGCATCTAGTAACAGATTAACACGGGAATTATAGTATTTATTATATTTGAAAGGTAGGAATTACTAAGTACTAAGCTCAAACCTACCAGAATTTATGCAAGCAAAATAGCTGTTAAACTCAATCCCACCATGAGATACTTAACGCTTGCTATTCCTACTCACTGGAATAAGTCAGGAGGGTACCACTGCTTTTGTTTGTATTAACTATGAACTGGGAAGAACTTAAAATTCTCTGAAGAAGGCTATTATGTAACTTTATCAGATGTCATACTGTGAAAGCTTGAGGCTTATAACCGTATTGAAAAATACTCACCTTTTCCCCATTGACTGATACACTGAGCATTCCAATGCTGACCTGCAGCCACCGATCAGTTGGATTAAAAATGCTAAGAGCCGTCTGTGACGCAATTCCCACGCAGCAGGCGTTAGGGAACTTCAGCTCTTCTGGTACTTTTACATGTCCTTAGGAAGGAAGTATGCAACCGTTAGTTCCAAGTATCCAGCATAAAGCATCACTCAGGTTGTCAGCACTTCAAGTTTGTCTACTTGTTTGAGAAATGCTTTCTTGCATCAAGGAAATATTCGAGTAGAAAAAGCAGAGAGCAGCTTTAGCCCCCCCACCCCTGGGATTTTTTGGCTCAACTGGCTGTTAACATCTGCCCACACCAGTGACAGAAATGCCTTCCCCTTTTCAGCTAAAATACAGCTGAACTTCTAGGGCATGACTTGTCTTGCCTAGCACAAACTGCAGCTAGTTTTTCTCTCTCTCGTGACAAAGAGGGTACTAGATCCTTTACACAAACACAAAAACACTGAATGCTGAAATCTAGTTCCCCTGATTACAAAAAATACATTGCAACAGTATTAGGAGGACTGCAAGAATAAACACTGAATTTAGAAAGTCTCATTAACTAAACAGAATTCATAATATCATTTTTCTAAAATATCAGTTTGCACAAAGAATAGCTGTGGTCACATATACTCCTAGTTTTACTTATTATTCTGTTTAATAATTTTAGCTGTTCCTGACCACAGCTATATTTAAAGCACACTTTTAAAAAGCCTTACCAACACCAGACGACATCGAAAAGTCCCACTCACTTCTACTAGTCCCAAGAGGTTGTGCAGAATATGATCTTATATTTAAGATATTCTTGTTCCAGGAAGTAGAGTGCGGATGACAAAGTGCAGCTGTACCCAAAGAGCCAGGACCAATATTTGAACCCAAAGGAATTCCTACTGGAACTGGATTCTCCACACGTCCTGCTGAGATACTGGAGTAAGGAAGCCCTGATGGTGGTACACTAAAACCTGTAGAGCTGCAGCCATGAAACTGAGGCAAAATTGTGTTTCCAGTAGATGGTATATTTCCTAGATGCTGTTGTGCAAATTGAGTTGTTGCCAAGGAATAGCCTGAAAGTAACGTGGGAACAGAAGAAACTGTTTGACTTCCAGAGGTAATGGCATGGGATTTAAAGCTTGAAGTAGGAATATATGGTTCACCAGATGCGTTTTGATTTATCGGAATACAAGTTCTTAATCCAGGATATACGGGCAACGTATTTAAGGATGGCAATCCCTGTCTCTGTGCTTTATTTGCGTGATCCTGCCACACTTCTTGCGCATCAACATTAACAGGAAGCGGCTGAAAGATGCCGAATTTACTTGAAAGAGCTGATATAGCAGGGTCTAACTCCTTAAGAATTGCTGCTACTCTTGAGGCAGCAGAGCCAAGCTGCTTTTCATTCTTCGGAAGATCTTCCTTGGACAGTTCTTGAGCTTGTCCCTCAAGTTTTCTTTCAAGTTGTGCAAGTCCATTTTCTTCTGATTTCTGATCAACACCGAACCGTACTCCTTTGCGGTTTCTTTGGCACAGGTAGTCTTCTAAATTTTTGTTTGTTTGTTCCTGTGAAGGAGTTGGGCTGGCTCGAATTATTGTCGTACTTAGCTCACTTGCACTTTCACTCTAGTAAACAAATATAACACACAATATTATTACAAACATTACACATTCTACAAAAGCAAGCAGGATTTATAAGACAGATCCTAATACTGGTATTGCCATCCATTACTGTTAAGTGATCGAGTTTGTCAAGTCTTGTTACAAAAGACTTCAGACATCTGTGACTCCTCACTCTGAGAAAGAAAACTTATTGCTTCAGCCTGTTTGCTCTCTGAAGTCATGTGTAACTAGGTGTATGGCATCTGCTTGAGATGAAGTCAATTTTCTTCAGAGCAGCCCCTGTGGTGCTGTTTTGGATCTGCAATGAAAACAGCGTTGATAACGTACTGACGTTTCAAATACTGCTGAGCAATGTTGACAGAGTCAAGGCTGCCTTTGTTTCTCATTCCACCACAGCAGTGAGTAAGGCTGCAGGGTGGGCAAGAAGTTGGGAGGGGAAATGGTCAGGATAGCTGACCAGAAGAAATATTCCATACACTCAGAAATAAAACGGTGGCATTTTTTCCAGAGTAACTGTTCCACGGAGACTGCCTGGACATTTGTTGCAAAAGAAATTGCCACCAGCAGACCATTATATCTTGTTTCCACTCCCCCCCCACTCCTCACTTCACTTATCAAGCAGTCTTCCTGTAGACCTAAAATTTTTGGTGTTCTCCCCATACTTACAAATAAAAAATACAGCCAGCAGCAAACATTTCTACTAACCATTACAGTAATCCACAAGTAATAAAGATGTTCCATTTATCTCACTGGAAGTTTAGGCAGTATCATTTATTTTTGTAATCTAAGAGGCTTTCAGCTTCTGTTTGTTTTAAAGTTCCATCCACATGTTCACACATTTTAGAGGGGGGAGGCATAACAAGGATTTCAGATTCCAAGGAACCCACGGACTGAGATGAGAGAATATTAACCATCTTAGTCAGTGCAAGACTGCAAGTCTGAATAGCAGTTACACTCTAAGAGTACACTCTTCGCTAAAGCAGTAAAAACAGGGAGAATGATTGTCAGAGGCAGACAAATGGTATTTTCAGTTCTGAAATCGTTTAGCAGAAGTTAAAGCTAAAATATGCATTGATAAACATTTTTTGGTGTGTAGGGAAGAGAAGTAATCTTCCCAGAAGTTGAAACAGAGCAGAAAGGGAGTCTCAGGGGTGAAAAAAGCAGATAAAGAGCCTGCTAACTGCTGTTAGAATGCTGCACTGCATTCCAAGAACAGAATGACTCAAGAAGCAACTGAGAAAATCACAAGCAGAAAAAACATACCAACTCTACCTTTTGTCAAAAGCTCTTTGAATGGTTTACTATGCTTGTATTCACTAGGGTTTGTAATTTAACAAAACCTACTTCAGAATTAAAATTTCTGAAACTTGGGAGTGGGGAAGAGGAAGAAGCAGAATAACTTTTTGCTGAGCACAGTGTATGCTAAGCTATTCTGAAGCCTTTAGGGCTGTTCTAACCGTTAAAAATGATTTTGACCATGTTACAGTTCATAGGGCAGGGCACTGTGTTTTTTAAGAAAAGTGATTAATACATGATTACAGTTTTAGATTTTCTTACCCAGCGTGTCTCTGGATCATGTGTTACAGATGTATTCTTAAGCGTACTGTCAGATGCAGAGACATACGTTAACCTGCTCATGCTTGGGCTTGAGTAAACTGACTGAGATAGAGTACTCTCTTTGCAAGAAGATTTTGGATAATGTGATGTGCAAATAAAATCAGCTTCAGACCTGAAAAACAGATAGGAAATGTCGGACTACACAGAATACATGTCCACAAGAAAATGAATGGCTACTGGTCACAGTCTACATTTAAAACCACAAGACTTGGTAGCAACCTTATAATTTACGCAGCTCTTCTTACTACTGGAGGTCATTTAAAAAATACTACCCATTCAGTTGCTATAAATACTGAAATCTCAGGGACAAAGTTGCAGTTTCAAAATACGAAAGCGTTCATAAGTAATACAAATATTTCCACCTACTCTCTCTCACCACAAGCAGCGACATGAATTAGAGAACAAAACTGACTTAAGTAAAAAAAAAACAAAACCAATCCAAGCCATCATTAGTTTATACAATATCAAGCTTCGTTATTACATACCTAGAACCATAAAAATAAATAAATAAAAACAAAATAGGGTAGCTAACAGTTCCATCATCACAAAGGTTTCGGTATCCATGGTATCTGACTAGCTACAGGCTGATTATTCCATATTCTTGCACTACTGGACAACCCTGAGCAGAAACAGATACATTTCTGTCCAGCAACTCTGTCATCAGAACAGTGAGGGAAATAAATTAACAATTGCTTAAAGACTGCTTCCTCATACACACATTAAAACGTAACAGCAAGCTTATGCAAAGAATGAAGTCACAGTCTTAAAAAAAAAAGGTCTTCCATAAGCTATAATCAAAAACAACATTCATTTTAAAATCTGATCACTCAAAGATCCCCACAAAGCTCTAGCAATTCTTCTAACCCACACAAAGAAATTTACCCTGAAAACGCTGTTCCAGAAGTGTCGCTAGGAGAAGAGTGAATCAGCGGTGAAGTCGAAGGTCTGAAGCTATACTGCTCATCCTCCAAAGGCTGCAAGTCACATTCGGGGAGAACGGATTGATACTCTGATAAATAAACAGAACTTAAGTGTTTAAGCAAAGGAAACAAGCCTGTATTCAAGAAAAGCCTTTTCTACAACTGGTTCCTTTTATCTTTTTGGACTACTATTTAGATTTACTTACCAGTACTACTCTGGGAAGTTGGAGAGAGCTTCTCAAAAGTTACGTGTTTCACATTCCCGCTGCCCTCAGGACCGGCCCCTTTGGTTCTCTCCTCCACCTTTGCGCTTTGCATCTCTCCATCAGTGTTCAATTTCTGCACAGGCATTGCTTTTGTAGGACTTACTGAGACATACTTATCAGGTTGCTTGGCAGCTTTTACATTGCCAAGTGACATGGTGTTTCTTGCACTTCTCTCCAAATCATTACATGGTTCAGGAACAGTACTTTTTGCATGATCTACTGTTTCTCCATCTTCCCTGCTACATCTGCCAGCAAGACTGTTAGCCTGCTGAGCAAACAGAAGTCTCTGTGTCATTTCTATTTTACCTGCTAAAGGAGTTTCACATGTCTGTGCTTTGTTTCTGTTTGGTAAAGTTTGGGTATCCAATACGTCTGATTTAAGAGTGGCACTCATCAACTGTGAATGTTGACTATTTAATATATCTGACAAGTTTTCTGAATACTTTATGCTATTTGCAGTTCCGTCTTCATGCTTGGAAGCATCAGATGAGCTAGAAATATTCTGAGCACCATTTTCTGCATTAAAATAATCCAGTAATTGCTTCTCTATTAGTTGCTGCCCGTTATGATCATTTAGCAAGTCTTCTACAAGAGTATCTTTATTTCTAACTTTACCCAGTAAAGTGCTTTCAGACACGCTGTTCTGGACGGATGTTTCATGTTTCACAATACTCTCACGCTCACTTTCATGTCCAATCTCATCTGTTTTTTTGAGATATTTTTCCATATCAAATGTACTGTTTTCCCCATTGCTGGATAATGTCCGATTAGCTCCCAGTTCCATCTCGTTAACAATTCCAGGAAGGAAACACATTTTCCTATTTTTATTTGAGAGTGTCATCATCATAGCAGCTAGCTGGGAAGGATCAGCACTGCAAGAAGCATTAGCAATAGCAGAGGCAATTGTGCTGATACTGAGGACCGAGTCAGAATGATTAGATAATCTATCTTCCAACTTGTCTTCATTAACTCTGTCCTACAACAAAGAAAAAATGGGTTAAGCACCAAATGAAGAAAAAGGATTTTTTGTTAATGCTTTTATATTTGAATTTATGCCTGATATGGAATGCCTGATAGTATATTTATTTCTTGTTGCCACATGCTTAATTTATTGTCAAGGAAAAACTCTACAACAGGCAAACTACTGATTTTGCAAGTCCACTTCCCATAAGGATTGCCTGCTAGGAAGCTTCAGTTCCTTTAAAACTTGGGAACTTGATACACATAAAATTCTCATGTGTCTTCATTTGGTTTGAGGGACTACAAGTAAATACAACCACGGACAGAGCAGGGAGGAAACTGACTGAACACACAGTGTTTTCCCCAAATTATTTCAAATCATCTGCCTCTCAACAAAGTGAAACAAAACTAATTCTACACTTCTCTGTATCTCTGAAGTCTGATGACTTCTTGAATTTTCACATCATCTATTCCTAGCAAAGTACTGGAATAACTAGACAATGTCACCTCCAGATCATTATCTCTTCCCATCTCTCTTATAGGTAAGATCTCTTTTTGTGAACTTGCATTTAAGTCCTCCCACACATATGCATGCAAGTCCTCACAGTATCCTCATGAGAAGACCACTGATTTATGGAGTGGATAAGCGGATCCTGACTCAACTAAAAACTGGCTGTAACATGTTGTACTCAGGGCACAAAGTCTGTCAGGAGGCTACGAGTAGCCTGAGGTCCACAGCAGGGTATCCCAGGGAGTCACATTGGGCCAGTATCAGTATCTATGTACTGCTCAACTTCATTATCAGTGATGTGGATAACGGAACAGTGCACAGCCTCATAGCAAGTCTGCCCAGGTGTGGTTCATACACAAGGTGGTTTGGCATCATTCAGAAAGACCTCAGCAGGTTGGAGAAATGAATGGGGTGAGATAAATCTCACGAATTTCAAAGAAAAATGCCTTTCAGCCCAGAGAGGAATAAATCCTTGCACCAGTACTGGCTAGGGACGGACCCACTGGAGAACAGCTTGGTAGAAAAGGAGTTAGAGGTCCAGGTAGTCATCAAGTTGACAAGCCACCGTGTCCTTGTAGAAAAGAAAGCCAACAGCAACCTGTGCTGCAGCAAGAAAAGAGTAGTCAGCAGGCTCAAGGAGCTGATCTTTCTCCTCTATTGAAGGCTGGTACAACCACATCTGGAGTGCTGATCTACAGGACCATAAACTAACAAAACTGCCCTAAGAAGGAAAAAACATCTGGTAGGATTCAAGTTATCAGCATAAAAGGCAGCAGGTTGAGATTAAAGCCTAAAGTTAGCCTATTCAAAGAAACAATAATAATACAAGTTAAGTGATTTTTGCTCAAGTTGACACTTGCAATTAACAGAAAATACAGAAAAAATACCTTCGCTTTACTTTTGGTAGCAGTTTCTGTATTAATGCTTTTCTGTATTCCCGCTGCAGCCTCCACACCATACCATGCACCTTCACAGCTGGTAGAATTTGCATGTTCTTTTGCTTGAGCTTCCAAGTCTTCTGAGAAGAAAGAAAAAGACCGAGAATTAATTTCCAAGTATGTCGTTTGAACAACTTCATTCATGGGATGTGAACACTCATGTTGTGTTCAATAGGAAAAGAACTGCTACAATGCACAAATACAAATACTACAATCATCAACTATCACCTGTAGAGTATTGAAAGAACATCCTGATTCAGTTAGCAAAATTAGTGATGTTATTAATTCCACGCTCACACTTCATTTTCAGGTAACCTACCACATTAGCACAAGTTAAATATGTATTTTCATGAAGTGTTGTTTGCAAGGTAGCTTAAACATAGACCAGTAGAAAACCATAAGAGTTAAAATTGAGTAAAACCATTTTTTTTTTTAAATATACTAGAGAGTCTGAGAGGTCAAAAGCAATGAACTGGTGATTTTGAAGGATTATGTTCAGAGGGACATCTCTCTGAAACCATCAAGTCTATTAATCAGATTGATAATCAGTCTTGATAATCAGATAAAACTTAAATGAGGAAATTCTGTTCTGATGAAATCCAAAAGCTACTGTATCACCAAAGGAGCTTCTGCTTGAAGGAAAATATTCAGACTTCATAGAACACTAAAAACAATTTTTAAAAATGCTCTGCTTGGCAAGAAAAGAAGCATGAAGTGTGTTTACTTCTGTTTATTTAGCTTCTATTTCTGGTAGATATTTGGGGTTTGGATATCCTCAGTATTTCAAGTAACACCCTTCTCAGGTTGCTAAGCTCTCAGCTTCCTCTGCATCTACTGTTCCTTAAGAAAGAATTGTATACTAGCACTGTTAATAAACATTATTGCCAGTACTCCCGAAAAAAAATTCACATGACAATCACTATTAATATATTGGCCATGAATCAGCCTGAATACCTACTTCCTCTAGCATTTACAGCAAAGTAGCTGCAGAGCACACTAGGGTATTTATCTATTATTTAAAGCAGCAATTACAGAGCTAGCTTTTACCTGAACAAAGGTCACAAGATTCACGAAACATCTTGGGATTGTTTGTTCTTAAACAAAAATCCACACTATCGTAGAGTGAATTTAAGCACACTAAGTTTAAAGAAAACAAAACAAAATTACATAATTAGGGACACTTAAAAATATTTGGAAGGGCTCAGAATGAGGAAAAAAATGGCTGTAAAGTTGCTTTTAAAGAGATGTCCTTCATAAAAATCCAATAGATGTTTTCACCACTGTAGAAGTGCATATAAGCCACTGCACTGATGCTACAAACAGATTCAGAAGACTGATATTGCCTGAAGTATGTAAGAACAGCAAAGATGCTTTAAAATGAACTTAATCTTTTGATTAAGTACTCAGTCATTTCCTAGATACACCTTGTTCAGTCAATATGCAAGTTACGCAAAAATGAATCTTGCGATCTTTACATATAAGATTTTGGAGGACTTTCCTATTGTTTTTAAGTCAGCCAGACAACCCATGAGTGCAATTATTTATTTATTCAAAAAGATGGCAGGAGAAAGACTTTTACATACACACGCAGACACAGTTATAACTGGAGCTGCTACTTCTCCTACATCCTCTGTATCTAAATAGACAAACAGACCAACTTTCTGTTCTTGTTTTTTTTGTTGTTGTTGTTTGTTGGTTTGTTCAGTTTTTTTTTTGTCAACACAACTGTACAGCTTTTTCAATAGGAAAACTCTGAACAGGCTTTAATTATTAAAGACATTCTGGTATTTATCCAGCATCTGAAAACACTGAAGTGACCAAGACAATCCAGTCTACTACTTGATATTAGAACGCTCTTTTGTGCGGCTCAAGGGTTTGTGGTTTTTTGTTGGAATTGTCTCCCATCTTCAGACTCAAAGGCCTGAAAATGATTAGGTGAATGAGTCTTTCACATACTTCTCTTAACAGTCTTTACTACTTATATACAAATAACTCTTCATTACTGTTACAACCACTGTCTGAGGTTCATCTTGTTCTATAGTTACCTGGAAACATTTCAGAAAATTGTGATGTTTCTTGGGTAGCGTCACCTACTGATGCATCAAACTGCCTTAGCAAAGCAACAGGTTGCCTCGTCTTCGGAGATGTAATATGGTAACCAAAAGATGGCTATAAAATGAAAAACAACCCAGAACACAACATTAGTAAACTCAACCATAAATAAACAGTTTCAGCAGGCGTGCAAAGCAGTTTCAGCCAATGTCTCCTCAGTTGGTATTTGTCTGAGAAATAACATATACCTCCCAGCCTTGTAAATGCTTAATTCACATGCATACAATGCTATTTGAATAACAAAAAATAAAAGCACGCAAAACACATACAAACAACTCAAAAAAGCAACAGAGCATTTATTTATACCAGTTAGACAAAAGAAAGGACGTATGCTCTCATCACTTCTGCAGCAGAACAGAACATGCTCACTTTACCAGTACACCAGGACAAAACTGAATTACACAAGCATATCCCCTTATACACAACCCTCAGGTTTTGTTTGCCTGCAGCACAGATGAGATACTGCCTACCAACAGGAGATTAAAAACCGCAGGTAAGAAGATACAAAACACGTAGAAGTATGTTCCTAAGTTGAGATCTAGATGACTATGCTTTCACAGGAACTGGGCATTTGCTTAGGTAACAACAGCCATTCAGAGATACCTCACTGTTCAAATATCCCCGAGCAGTGTTTCATTCACATCTGTGGACTGCTTGCTCAGATCTCCAACAAGCAGCCTGTAAGATGAGCTGCCTTCCTCTCTATAAGCCTACGTATCTTCATATTTTGATCAAGAATTAATCATAATCATACATACCCGTTTCACATCACTGCCTCCACCAAGACAACCAAGAGCTTCAGACCTCTGACCAAAGAACTCCCCCAAAGACAAACGCAAATAACTGGCATCTTTACTGACATCAGACATTTTGGGCAGAATGCAGCTACCAGCAGATTTCCATGAAGAATTCGCTAATTCGGATGCATTTAGAATGTCTACTTTTTCTGCCTGCAAAGAAGTTACAAAAATTGTAATTTGCAAATAAATGGAAGTTATTCTGTTCACATTCAGATAATTACTTACCTGTAGAAGTCTGTGCGTTTTCTCAAATTCTTCCTGATCTTGTGCAATCATTGCTGCTGCTTCAGCTTAAAACCAAAGAGGACATTTATTAAAATAAGTACTGTCATTACTATTCTGCATCATTAAACTAAACTTTGAGGCAAAGATGCTTAAATCTACATCCAAGACAATTTGTGACAAACCAGACGTTAATCCTCCCATAACAGTGAGAAAAGTTCATACAAATCTTGTTTTAAAATACTACTCCCTATATATTTAGTTACCCCAGTAAAAGAAGCATTTGGCTAGCTACCTTAGAGGTCAATAAAGAAGGCCTCTTACAACCCTGCGCCAAAACCAAACTGTATTTATTACTGGTTTTGCTATCTATACTAGGTAGACCGGAGCATCGTTTGCTGCTTCCAAGCAAACTTAGACAACATTCAGTTTTGAAAACTCCATCCAGGTGCTATCTGTGAACTGGAGCAAAAGAAGCAGATTGGTTTGTACCAGTTCACAAAATACCCATGCAAATTAACACGGCCAAGTGTTGTTGTCTATTAAAAATACTTATGGGAAGTTGGAATTTTCTTGCGTCTGAGGAAAGCAACAACATTGGAACACCTCTTTATTAGGCAATCCAGCCATAGTTCCTAAAGGCAACCAAGCACTGTCAATGACATGCAGTCACATCCAGCTGAATTTTTAAGTCAATAACAACTCTTCCTTAATCCTCTATTATCAGACAACTTATGAGGACTTCCTGAAGCATTAAACTGTCAAGTGAGCAATGCTGCACTGCTCTTCACAATAATACAGTGTGCACTGTTTGTTCACAGAGATAGACATGTCATTAATGGCACTCGGCAGCATCAGATGTAACATTTCCTTTCTGTCCCCATAAAGTCTCTCAGCTGTCAAGAATCACACTCAAACATCACAGACAGACAAGCAAACTAGCAGAGAGAAGAATGCCATCCACGTTAAATTCGATCAGGTGGAAAGCATCATTTCTTTAAAAATCTTCACGTAAGGGAAAAGCTAATGACCCTTGGAAAAAAATTACAGCAGATAACCATCCGAATAACTTGGTAACTTGAGTCTGGGATGCAGCCAAGTGCCTGAAATACCCTGCTATTTGAAAAACAATGAAGGAGCACTGCTTTGCTGACACAGTTGGTAGAGAACTTTCCAGCACATAATCTTATTGTTTGTTCCAGCAGAAAACCAGAGTTGACAAACATAATTTTAATCCAACGACCCTGTCTGACTTTGCGTTCATAATAAACAATTCTACACATCATCATACACAGCATCCTCTCTGAAAGAAAGAGCAGCCTTGAGCAGACATCTTCAGAACACCATCCATATGGCAGCTTTAGAAACCAGGAGAGACCAGGAGAAACTCTGTTGTGTACCATGCTTAAACCTGCACAGTATAACAGTTGCTCAAAACACATTTTTGTGCTAAGTAATTTATTTGTCTACAGTGCTACACACACACTACCCAATCTTGTATGACAAAGAAAGACTCACGAAGGTCAGCCTGAGACAAGTAAAGGAAAATTAAAACTTAAGTAGACAAAGGTTTAAAAAGCCTAGAATTTCTTAGAAGAGTCCTACAGATGTCCCTAGTAAGCTCCAACATTTTTCAGTACCAAGCATGAGCACTCAGCATCAAGACATTCCCAAGAAGTTGCCAGAAATCACCATCCAGTGATTTTAGCAGCTCTTTTCACATTTACTTGTTTTTATATTAACTTCTTGTTCAGTTTCCTGTCTTATAACCATCACACAATACAGAATGATGGCTTCCCCTTCTTGCTGGGAAGAATAACAATAATTAAAATTCTAACAAACATTTTTGGAAATGACAGACAGGGTACCTATATTTGCTCATAGAATACATATCAGTGACACTGTTCCTGGGAAGAGTTAGAAACATGGGAAGAAGCTATCAACTGAAACTAATGTTAGTATCATTATACACTGATGTCAACAACAGCTTTCAAACAAATTTTAGTATCTAAAGCCTGGAGGCTTTGCAATACTAAATGCTATTTTTTAAGTGGAAAAAAAATTTAAAAAAATGAAGAAAGTTTACTTAACACCGTACTACAGGTAGCAACAGCTAACTAAAAAGGAAAAAGATTACATACATCCAGTTATGAACTCATTTATTTTATCATCTTCAGACAGGTTTAAATCTTGTTCTTCGTCAAATGAAGTATAATAAGCAAGATCCGTCACCCATTTGCCTTCTTCATTTTGATAAACAATGCTATGTGGTGCATCACCTGAAAGATACAGCAAATGATGCACTCTTGATTAAAATAAAAGGAACGCGACAAAATCTCTTTAATTTAAATAAGGAGTTCACTTGTCAAAGGCCAACAAGTTCATGCAGATCAAGTAGCTGCAACTGGAAGCTGCAGCGGTTTTGTCAAAGAAGCAACAGTTTGCAAAATCCATCCGTCAGTATTTTATAAAAACAAAAGCCATTTATTCAAGCTACACGTTTCTTATTTATAAAGAAACTGTGGATTTTTTAACTAAAGGAAAACGCATAGCTTACAATTTTATTTCTTTTTCCATGTAACAGTTGTATAGTTAGGTTATATCTAAAACAACGTACCTGTGCCTGCGGTAGCTAAACTTCCATTCTGACAGCTGTCTGCAGTTGGAGACAAGTAAGTATCAGAGAGGCCAAGCTCACATCCAGTTGAATCTGCACCTGTCCCAGGTGCATCTGCACTAAGAGGAATACTAGGATTGGTGTAGTGCCCCAAAAACTCTTCTGCTGGATGTAGTACTTCTCCATCAGAAGCAGCAGTCTGATGCTCAGAGGCCCGTACTTCTTGCCTTGAAAGAGCAGCCACGCCATCAGCTTTATGGCTGCTGACGCGCTGAAGGTACAGTGAATCTAAACGCAACTCAGCAGCGCCGCAGGATTCCAGCACATCTCCACTAGTCAAGGAATTCTTAGGAAAAAAATTAACGATGATTCTTAAGAGTCAGAATTGCATTTGTTAATTGCCTGCGTTAATAGTTCTAGGTACAAAATAGTCAAAGTTAACTACGGCTGAAAAACATATTGAAAAAACAAAGTCTTATTATTCATCTTCGGTAAAGAAGTCTGGGTTGTCAGTTCAGCCTCTTACAAGTTTTCAAACACAGTACCATATTTATTTTATACTTGTGTTATTCTACACATGATAAATAGAAATTTAAGTGATAATTCCATACCAGTTGTCTTATTGCTCTGGGTAGCTTTTCTATTTGCGCGGGACACACAGTCATCCCTTGATTTTGTAAACCTTCATCACTAGCATTTCCCGAGTCTGCTCCTGTCACAGCCTGGTAAGCATCAGGACCTTGAAAGTCCTCCTTTAAAAAAACAAAACCAAAAAAGAAATAAAAATTTTAAGTTACGCTACATTTGTTATGCTGAAGAGAAAAATAAAACACGCTACTGGCAATGCCAGTCCATCAATCTGCCTCCATTAAGTACACAAAGAGCACGAAGATTGAAGATCTCTTCTTTTTACTCCTGCTACATTCTTTCACTCTCTTCAGCAAGGGCACTGCACTATTTCTCCTCCAGATCTGTCACTGAATGAGAATTCCAACTCAGAACCTTCCGACACCTACCCCACTGCCCATCTACTGCCAGGGTGAAGCAGGAGCACCTTCCCTATTTGTGTAAAGTCTGACATCAGAGAACACAACTCAGCTGTTCTCAACTCTTCACCATGGCCACATGGTCTTAAACCATCATCTATTCTATTCTTCACATACAGCTGTCAATCAACAACCGGCAGCCTGTGCAGATTGCCTTCAGAAGGGCTGAGAGATCGCTTCCTACAGCCTGCAAACTTTGAAGTCAGGTGGGAAATTTATGAAGCTGTCAGACAACACCTCCTTAGAATAATTATAATCTTTGCTACCATGATTTTTAAGCAGTATATCATTTTCATGAGACTATTTTTCTGAAGCTATAGTTCATTTTACTGTTTAAATCAATCACGCTTTCCTATTCTGGTCAAGCATGCAACTACCAAGTTCTCATTCAGGGTTCCCAAGCAATCTGTAAGAAAGAAATGGTGTTTTAATACAAACCACGAGGCAGCTGCTGCTCTTTTCTCACCCTCCACACACTGACTAGCTATTTAGGAGACACATTTACTCCACTGCAAGAAGCAGTCTCCATGATTCTATGTATTTAATAAAATCTTGAAGATTATTATCTTTGTAATGAAGCTGGTGATTGAAAAGCTCTTTATAAAAACTAGTTGTAAGAAACAAAATAATCATTAGTGCCAGCAAACATTAAGTATTTACAGAAAGAAAAAATGAAACAATCCTTTGTCAGAAACAAAATCAATTTGTCTTCAACAAGACGATCAATGTCTTAAAAGAAAACTCCACTCTGTCCTTTGAACAATGTTGCAGTTAAAACAAACTACAATGAAGAATAACAACAAGTTACAACTACTGAAATCATTTCTTGTCATAGAACCATCAAAATAAAATGTAGTAATGCCTCCAAAGACAATACACCTATCTTCTGGAAATGACAAGATATAAAGATGGCTTTCTTTGCACTTCAGCTGCCCAGCTTGTTGGGGGTGGGAGGAAGGGGTAAAGCTAGTATTTTATAGATATTAGACAGCTTTAAGAATTCTCTGCATTCAGATGCTGGTAAAAAACATGCTTTCATAAGACTGTGATATTAGCAGAGGCTTCTGGTTGGTTACCAACAATACTGTTTCCCCCCCTGGAGCTGAGAGGATTCCAAACGCTTACCTACAAACCCCTCATCATCCCTGGTACTAAAACCATCAGCGGGAAAAGTTGAGAGGGAAAACAAGTTACAGAAGGTGCACCATAATTCGTTCAAGAGAAAGCCTCAGAGATGCAGTAAGTTCAAACTCACATACACACAATCCAAAGCTCTAAAAAGCAGCCCCTGAAAGGGTAGAGTGAACTGTAGCACACACTAAACCTGTCAAGCACAGGCTAGCTCTAACTGCAGCAACTGCTGACTTGCATCCTATCTCACTGTTACTCTAAAGGTCAAGCTAGCAATTCAGCATCACGCATTGATATCCTAACAGATACTCGAATAAGTTGCTGCTTGGGTCATTATTCCTTTTTGTTATCCTACAGCTTAGAGATAGAAAAAAATATTTTATCTGAAAAGCATACTTAATAAGGCTTAAGAAATGAAGTCTTAAGTAGTCCAGTAAGAAAAAGTCCATCTCAGGAAACACCACTGATGCTATGTTAGTTATTAATCCAAGGACAAGTCCCCATCATATCAAAGGCCAAAATAAAGGCAACACCATAACAAGAAACTCTTGGGCTCTTCTGCAAGCCTCCCAGATTAATGTCTCTTGGGACAGCCAACTACTTACCTAATTCCCCCATGCCTTATCTCCCAGGCAGCAAAATCTTCTGTAACAAGCATATTTATCAGCTGCTAGCTCTGCACTCTAAGATAATACGAAAATAGCTATGCTACTTAGCTTCTTTTGTTTCTATTTAGTTTTCTCCTAGGGAAAACCTTGCATAAGGAAAAGAAAGTTAGAATCTCATTCAAAGTGCTTTGTTTCCTGTTTAGAGCTGTTATTTGCTATCAATTACAAAAAGAAAAAAAAAACATTTAAAAGAAAAAGAGTCCTTTGCTTAGGGCTATCTGTTGGGTAGTGTTTGGGTTTGTCATGAAAGAATATCTAGTCCACCCTCGCAGAAAATTCTCAACACTACTATTGTGTTTAAGAGCTACTGGGCATTCTGAGTTTGAAAGTCCACCATAAACTTACTTGAAGCAAGTCATTTTCAGAAAGCTTCAGTGCTGTACAGCGTTCTGAAAGCTTCTCTAGGTCAGTGTCTCCTCTAGTCACTTCTGGTGGTATCAGCTGCTCAAAATAAGCTTCCAGTTGGTTATCAAAGAATTCTTCATCATCAATATCATCATCTATTGAAACAAAAGAAAACATCCCGTTCACCTTCCATAGGTATTTTATAAATCACCTGGCAAACCATCAGAGCAATCCCATAATCTTTAATACATCAAGACACATTCATATGGTCAGAACAGAATTATCCTGTTTTTCTACCTCAAAATAAATTGCCTTTTCTTTAATATTCCTAACACAAGTTTTTGATCAAGTATTTTATACAGAATTATGCTTAAGTAATACATTTCTCCTCAAGTAGGTAGCAGCGTTGTGTCAGAATTCTATATACAACTATCCAGAGAAAGATACGAAGTTACAAATACCCTTACCTGTGGAATCTCCCTCTAAGCTTGAAAGAGATGAGAGTTTCTCATTTTCCAAAAAACTTGAAAGACTAATGCTAAGATGATCACTTGAGGTTTCAGTTTCTACCAGTTTTTCTGAAGGTTCAGATGAACTAACCTGTGAGAAACATCCATACGTAAATCTGCATGCGAATGATCAGCTCCAGTATAAATCCTTTTAATAATAAATAATTAAAGAGGTTTAAGTAACATTTTAAAACTCCCCCCTTCCTTCTTCCACTACCCAGGAAGTATTCTAGCCCCAATGGATTTTGCCTGCTAGCTTCCACAAAGGATACGTGCAAGAAACACAAAGATCATAAAAGGGAAAACCACACGAGTAACACCAAACTTGAAACATCTCAGAACCAAAAATACTGAACTACTGCATAAGGAGTTTACTCTTAAGGAAAAAAATAATAATAATATTCTGCATCTTAAAGTGCAAAGTAAGAAACTCTCAATAGTTTTCTATACTGCTAAAACAATGCTTCTTCAGAAATCGTACACTGAAATCAAACCCTTATTGTTATTTTTGTTTAAGAAAATGCAATGCAATGCCTATTTTGGAATTAGTCTCACATTCTTTCATCTCTGACAGCTAGGAAATATGAAAGTTCAGAAAGAGGCAGACACATTTTGAAAGAGAGTCACTGCCTTCCAGTGACAGACTGTGAGCATTAAACTGCAGGTTACAGGCCACTGTGGCCCATAAAACACACACACACACAGATCAAAGGAAAGTAAACTAAAGGAATTTAGTAAATACCAGCTGACACATCAAGAAACATACAGCTGGACAGCACCTGGCTGCAGCCTGAGGTGTTATTTTCTCTAAGGGCCATGAGCTCTCATTCCCATCTGCACCCATAACCATCAGCTTCTGTACAACAGCAGAAAGCAGCTGAAGCACAGCCCTGCCAATACCTGATGCAGCTGTTTGCTAGCTGGGGGAAACAGAGACAAAAATAATCCAGGTGCAACAAGATTGAGATCTTACAAATGGCGCAGTTTATGTTGGGAACGCTGAAGAAATCATGTGAACTAATATTCCTCAAAGCAATTAACAAGTACAGAGGCATCACAAATCAGACTGACAGTCTACTTCAACTTCCAAAAGCATTCAAAAAGGTTCCTCCGAGGCTCTTCATTAAGGTAAACTACAATTGTGATAACAACATTCATACACAGCTAAAGAATGAGAAGACAGCACAGGGTAGGAATAAACAACAGCTTTCACAACAGAGAGATCAGGTGGAGTCATGCACCGGTGGTGCTAATTATGTTAAGTGCTGTGGAAAACAGAGGCAAAATGAGACATGACACATTGTTACAGCCTTCAGGTATACACAGCCAAACAATGAACACTGCTTAATTTCCTGTCTTTTCCTTTCCAAGAGAGATGTCTGGTACAGGATTATTATTAGGATATCTTTAATTGTACTGCATTTAGAAAAGTTTTCACCTTATTATCCTTACTGTCTGGAAGAAAACATATTCCAGCTGGCAAATCTGGAACAAAAGAATATAGTAAAATCAGTACGTTATGATGTTCTGATGTTATGCTATTAACTGTTCTATAAGACAGCCTCTTGAAGCTTACACGTTATAACAAGACTAAAGTTTCTATGTTCGTGTAAGAACAATCAAAAGTATCCTGGAAACAATTAAAAAGGCAAGGTTTCAACAGGGCCAGAACTGTAAATAGTATGTAAGACTATTACTGCCTGAAGGATTACTATTAATCAGGGTGAAAAAGGAGAGAGTCGCATTTTGCAGAAGCAGGAATGAGCATTATATTTCACTGCTGCACTTCACCTGTTGAGCCAATACTTCTTTTTTAGTCATTTGTAAGCAGCTTCCACTTTTGTACTATATTCAGCCATAATCAAACCACACGTCCCACAAGACAGGGTTAACATCTAACATACAGATGTTAGCTGAGAAGTTCATAATTCTTAAGAAACAAATGGGAACCAACAGCAGTTTCTACACTACAATCTTAAGCCTTGAATAAACCACAACTTAAAATTGGATAGCTAAGCAGCACTGATCAGGATCAAGACCAGACACGGGACACTCCTAGTTTTCCAAAGCATCTTGTTGCTATAGTTACTGTCACTTCCTCAAGCTTACAATAATAAATGACTGAAGACAATTCCTCAGAACAGTGTTTTATCAGGGTCCATTTATATTACAAACCATGCACTTCCTAATAGAAGGTGTTGTCTATTAAATTATGAATACTTATCTCACAAAAATGCAGATAGCTTTGAGGAAGGTAATGACTAGAAGTACGTGTTTACTAAGTCTATTCATTGAATTTGAAGGAGCCAACAGAATTTAATCACAGGACTAGCATTAGAATCCTCCCCCTTACATGTAGTTAACATCATTAACTGTACTTTTAGAACAAGTTACAGAACAATGTTTTGCTTCCACTGTTCCATTCACACCTCAAGAAAGAACAGTTTTCATAGCAAGTATTCCAAACTACCTTTTCATACATTACACTAATAAAAAAAAAAGAGCTTCCACTTTTTACAGCCATAGATAAAAATCACTTGCTATTGGCTGGAGCAGGGCAAGAAAAGAAACATTAGTTAAAATACAGTATCATAAACTTGTACTTACAAAAAGAGAAGGGGTAGAAAACAACTTTGTACATTTTGTACATTGTCATCACGTTGATGGATTTCTGCTCAATCACATGGTTTTGTGTTTCGAATTTATTCAAATTAAAAAGATTCTTTACCAAATCTCACGTGTACTACGCCACAAAACATGGGAAAGGTTAAAAACCCCACAACTACTCTATCACGAGCAATTACATTGAGAACAAGTATGTAGTTTTTCTCAAAGTTTAATACCTTCCAATCGTTCAAGTGGTAATACCTCAAGTAAGGTATCTTGACTGTGATTTGAATGCCCAGTGACATTCTGGTCTTCATCTCCATGCACCGAGTAGGATTCTTTCAGACTAACAACAGTACGTTGAGGTTCTTTAACCTGTGCAGCAACTTCCCTAAAAAGAAAATTATTTCTATTTTAAATAGTGCAATTACATATAATCAACATTAGTATACAACATCTCTTTACATAAAGATTTGAGAAGTTGTCCAGTTTTCAAACCTTCATCCCTAGGAAGCCAGATGTTCCCATAAACAAGTTGTACACACATATCACCTGTCATTTCATACAGAGGAATATTATCGAGATTACAAGGGCTGCTGTTTCACAACCTAATAAGTTCCAGAGAAGCACTTAGAGTAATTTAATGCTAATACATGTCGTGTGTCCCCCCC